>NC_058411.1:126029731-126154791 GCF_002201575.2 Neomonachus schauinslandi | reverse complement strand
AAGAAAGAAAGAAAGAAAGAAAGAAAGAAAGAAAGAAAGAAAGAAAGAAAGAAAGAAAAAGAAAGGGAGGGAAACAAAGGAAGGAAGGAAGGAAGCTAAACGGGTTGGTGCCACTTACTGGCTCCTTGAGGACATTTGAGTTTGCCTCTCTTGATCCAGAAGCTTGTCTCTCTTGGAGGCCAGATGTCAGTGAGGTGTCCTTTGGATAATATTTTTCCTAAGGAGGGACCTGGGCCACCTGTGGCAATCAACTGTTGTTTGTTTTTGAAGAAATATTAATTATAAAGCTAATATTTATTGAGCACCTTCTCTGTGCCTGGCAATTTTCCAAGCTCTTTACATGAGTTAACTTATGTAATTCTCACAAGAATGTGCACTAAATGCAATGATTACTATTTTATAGAGGAAGGAACAGGCATAAAGAGCTGGAGCAGCTTGCCAGTGTTTCTCTGAGGAAGCAGCTGAGCCGGGATTCACACACGAGCTGGTGGAGCCCAGAGACGGTACAGTTAACCCCTGAGCTATTCTGCTTGCATGGGTCTTTCCCAAAGCCGTTTCCACGGGTTGATGCATCAGGATTGACTAGCACATGCTATGGTAGTAAAGCCCCAAGTCTCAGGAGCTGGAAACAACAAAGGTTTCTGTCTTGCTCACGCTACCTGATTATTGATGGTCAGCTGATGTGTTACTGTCATCCTAGATAGACAGAGCTGGCCCACTTGGAACACTGCTAGTGGCAGAGGGGAAAGAACACAGCAATTGTGCACCAGCTTTTGGAGGCCTCCTCTAGAAAGTGGCATTTATCACTCCTGCTCACATTTCGTTGGCCGAAGCAAGCCCAACTCCGAAGACCCAGGGAGTGCAATCCTTCTGCAGAGAGAGGGACTGCTGAGCAGTCTACGCACCAGAACATGGAGTTAATCTGCAGGAGAGACATCCGTGAGCCTCAGAGAACAAGCCAGAGGCATGTGGGGCCCCGTAGGACAAAGTCTGGCAGAGTTAGGAAGGGTGCTCCCCCCCGCAATCTCTGATCTTGCTCCCACCCCCTAGATGGGACTGACGGCTTCAGGAACCTTGGGAGGCCCACCTGTCAGCAATACTGGCATGGAGAGAAGCACATTCCTCTACCCAGGGCCTTTGCATATGCTGTTCCCTCTGCCTTGATCCCTCTTCCCCACTCCCACGTCTACTAGTTCATATTCATCCTTCATATTTCAGGAATAAGCTCAATTCTTCTGGGAAGCCTCGTTTACACCTTTCCTTGTATTAGGCCCTCCTGTGATTCTCCTTCATAGCACCCTGAGGTTTGACTTTTCAGCACTTATTAAAGATTAACATTGCATGTTGATTTGTGTAATAATGTGATTTGTGCTTGTCTTTCCTATAAAACTGGAAGCTTTACAAGGGCTGTCTTGGTCACCTTTGCATCCGTGATGCCTGGCATGGTACCAGGCACATCACAGAGTCTCTCCTTAATACCCAGTGAATGAATGACTGGGGCACACAGGATGACTGCAGCTGATAGACAGGACTGCGAGCCAACAGGAGGTTCCCTTTGAGGACTCCAAGAAATAATTTAGAGGGAATTTCCAGGGGTCCTAACGTCCTGTAGCTGAGGTGGAGTCAGGATAAGAAAGAGTCCATAGGAAGGTGAGCACTGTCATTTTAGTGGTCCCCCAAAACCAGAATGTGAGCCAAGGATCAGGAGCAAGTAGTACGTGTGAGAGGTGATCCTGGGGGATCCTAGCAGGGGCATGGGCAAGTGAGTCGGGTGGGAGGAGCCAGTGCCTTATCAAGTTGCCTCTGTGGGGCATTTATGCACTGTCCCCTGGAGCACTCTGGGAGGGGTGTATCGTACAACACTAAGGGTTATCCCATCTGAGGGGTGGGGTAGCCGGGGTATTTATATGCCAACTCCAGTTGATCATTGGTGCAAGTTGCTCCCAGGGGCCTGGTGAGTAGACAGCAAAGCTGGCTCTTGCAGCAAAAAAAAAAAAGTTTAGGTAGGAATTCAGGTGCCATCCGTTGGGAGGAACAGGGGATATGGGCAGGGTACAGGTAGCATCCGTTTCACTAAGAAAGAGTGAATTCGCCCTTGTTCTTCATGTGGTATCTTCCATAATGGTGAGAGTGTAGGCTCTACTCCAAGGTCTTCAAAATCTATTTCACATTTTCTGGCTCTCTGGGAGTGGGCTAGAAAGTCCTTGCCACGGTTTCAGGCTAGTCTTGCGTAGAATACGTCTATGACTTGGCCATATCTCTACGACTCTTTCATTCATCATTCATCATTTCATTTAATAGACTCTCAAGCATTTATTGAGTCTCTTCTGTTTGGCAGGCATTGAGCTAGAGGCTGGGGTACAAAATCAGATAAAACACAGGCTCTGTTCTGAAGTATTTTATAAAGCAGTGTTCCAGTTTTTGGAGAGGTGCTAAATGCCAAACAAGATACTGTGTTAAATAAGTTTGGAAAGCTTTGCAAAGTATCACCTCTCTTGGATAATCACAGAGCACATTGACATGTTAAAGGCTTTAAGAAGGACTGAGGAAAGAAATCTGTGTAACTATTTTACCTAGGATTTTCCAAACTTAGGACATTGGAACCCTTTTATACCAAATTGCCTATATTAACATCCCAAGGAACTAGAATTCTGTGGAACACACTCAAACAAAGCTATTGGATTTCCACCCAATCCTTTGAAGACCTGAATAGAACAAAAAGCCTGAGTAAAGGACAACTCACTCTCTCTGTCTCATGGTCTTCTGACTTTGGACTTTGACTCAGACTTGAACTTACACCATTGGCTCCCCTGGGTCTCAGCCTACTGACTGCATATCTTGGGACTTCTCAGCCTCCATAATTGCGGAGAAATTTATTATAGGGAATTTCCAATTCCATTAAAAAAATTAAACATATGTATACTTATTTATACATATATGCATATATATTTGTTTATTCATATATGTATATATATTTATTTCTATATACATATAGAATATATTTACATATATATGTATATCTATCTATCTATCTATCTATCTATCTATCTATCTCCTGTATGTTCTGTTTCCTGGAGAACCCCGACCAGATTTCTGGCAGGATGGTCCATGAAGCCTCATAATTCTTAGACTGCTTTGTGGATGAATAGCTATGACAGAAACCTCAATTCCTTCACATGAATCCCCTGCTCTGGGATTGAGCCATCATCTCATTCCTTGGTGAGTTGGAGTTCTTTGTTCTAAGAAACTTGTAAATTGTACATTGACTAAGAACTCTAGAAATTCTGATGGGAAAAGTCCAAATAGTGGAAACACTAACACAGTCATTACACTTAGTTTTGAGGCTAATTTTATTGTGAAATTTTTCTTAAATATGTTTCTTGACTTTGCCCATAATCCTTATGAGTTAAGTACTTACAGGAAATCAGCATATGGCTCTTTAATGAATCAACCGTGCATGACCAAAAAGTGTGGAGGTTGTTGTTTATTTTGAGATCAACATAGGGAGAAAAGGTAAGCCCAGAGATATTTGTTTTCTGGGAAAATTGCACTCTTGTGTGTTAGAGGGACAGGACTTTCCTTAATTGAATGGTTTTCTCCTCCCTGCCCTATTTACTCCTACCGCAAATCTTAATCTATAAGTAGGGTTTAAATATTACCCTCCTGGCTATTTACTAGTCATTGTGTACTTTTAATTAAGAGATTTTCAAAGAGCTTCATTCCATGTTACTCTTGCAGCCAAACAACAGAGGGTGTGGCCTTTCCACAAAGAATGACTTTCTGTAATTCATATCCAAGAAAAGACGCAGAGACAGGAAGAAACGGAAGAGCCATGCCTCTCTGACTTGAGGGAAAGTCAGACTTAGAAGAAAAGAATCTCTTCCAAGAACTTTAAAAAGATGTATGCTAACTACATAATACAGCTTAAGGCTAGAGCCTGGTGGGATACCTGGTCACAGAGCTGTTCTATCAATCTCCGGTCCTTGATGCTTCCTACTTCCCCTACCCAACACTTCAGCCAGGACTGGCAGCTGAATTGCTGTACTGTGGACAATACTCCATCTAGTGGTTAACAGGACAATTGCAAAAATACCTTCACAGATCACATGCCAAACTATTCCAAAGCTGGATTTCAGACCTAAGTTATCCGTGCCAGTGTTTGCTACACAATAAAAATCAATAGGGGAGCTTGTAAAAATCTGATGCCCAGGTTACACAACATACCGATTAAATCATAATCTCTGGGGGTGGGGCCCAGGCATCAGCATCTTAAAAACTCTCCAAACGATCCTGGTGAGAGAACAAGGGATCTTTGCAACCAAAGGAATGCGTTAAAATGTAGAAAAACTTCCCACATTTCTATCCTACTACACATTTCATAAGAATGTTTCCTGTGTAGTTGTTTCTCTCCTCCTCCTCCTTCTTCACCTCCTTCTCCTCCTCCTTCTTCACTGCCTCCTCCTCCTTCTCCTCCACCTCCTTCTTTAAAATTGGATCTTTTTTGAGGGGCGCCTGGGGCCCCGGGGTGGCTCAGTCGTTAAGCATTTGCCTTCGGCTCAGGTCATGATCCCGAGGTCCTGGCTCAGGTCATGATCCCGGGGTCCTGGGATCGAGCCCCACATGGGGCTCCCTGCTCCTCCCTTTCCCACTCCCCCTGCTTGTGTTCCCTCTCTCGCTGTGTCTTTCTCTGTCAAATAAATAAAATCTTAATAAATAAATAAATAAATAAAATTGGATCATTTTTTAAAAAATGGGATCAACATGCAGAACACCAGAGAGGTTACAAACACAGACGTGCATCCGAGTGCTTGGGTTCCAATCCCAGCTCCACCACCTATTGCTCTGTGACCTTTTGGTGCTATGGTTTCCCCATCAACAAACCAGGACTAATGGGAGCCCAACCTCATTGGTCAGTTTGATGTTTCTATGAGTAAACAAATATCTGTGAATCACTTAGAACTGACCCTACTGCATAATAAATGTTATTTAAATGTCTATTATTAAGAGTCTATAGCATTACTTTGCAACTTGCTTTTTCAACCTAAAGCTGCTATAGGCATCTCATATAGTACATACAATAGATCAAACTCATTCTTCAGTAGCTGCAGAAAACCATCTGTGAACATATGTCCTTTGAAGTATATCATCCACCAAATGGAAATGCTGGGTTAAATGGTATAAAGGTTTGACATTTTAACTGATGCTACAGACCAGTTTCCTTTACTGAAAGGAAGGAATTCACCCTCCCACTAGCACTGTATGAGATGGTCTGTTTCCTCTACAAGCCTTTTAATTCTTGCCAATATGATTGGTAAAAAAAATACTATCATGTTGATATAAGTGGTAGTTCGCTGTCTAGAAGAGAGTGAACAGATCTTTTCAAACGTTTACTGGTTATTTTCATTTCCTTGCCTGGTCATACCCCTTGCTCGTGTTTCTATTGAGTTTTTGTTTTTCCTTTAAAGCAGCAGCAAGAGCTCCTTGTATATTAGGGATATTAACTCATCAGTCAAAAAAGTTGCAACTGTTTTTCCCATTTTGTTTTTGCATTTTAACTTTGTATAGTAGAACTGTTAGCCTTTCTCCTTATTGATTCTCGATTCTCTGTATTGTATAAGTCTCTTTTGCCTTCCCAATCTTGAGGCTATACAAATTTTCTCCTAAAACTTTTCCATTGTTTTTTGGTTTATGTTTTTCATTTCACGTTTTAATCCATTCATTATAATTTTGGATCAATAGCCAATTATGCCAATAATGCTAATTAAATAAACTATCTTCTCCCCACTGGACAAAAATGCTGTTTACATCATGTGTTAAATTAAATATATCCTCAGATCTTTTTGACTTTCTGGTCTTCTAATCTGTAAGTTTATTTATAATTCAAACCATACAGCTTAAAAATTTATTACATTAGCATTGTAGAACATTTTATACCTGGTAGAGCAATTCTACCTTGATTTTCCTTTTTGAAATTAAAGAAAAAAATCTTTTTTTTAAAAGTTGTCAATTCTAAAACATTTAGAATTTCTTCAATATAAGTGCTAAAATGCTTTTTTGTACAGCTCTAAGAAAACACATTGATATTCTGATTGGAAGTAATTTAAGGTAAATATTTAGTTGGAAATCATTAACACTCATGATTATCAATTCTTCCCATCCAAGGACATGTTGTGCCTCACCATTTTTTCAAATATTGTTTTTATGCCTTCAACAAAATGTTATGGCTTTCTTCAGGGAGGTCTCATAATTTTTGGCAAATTCTTATAATGAAATAAGATAATGTCCATAAAGCATATAATAACTATTTTTAAAGGTTAGCTGTTATTATTGTTGCTGTTACTTTTATTATCTTTATTTATTCTCATTAAATAAAATTCTAGAAAAGACAAAGCTTATAAAATTCCATACTGATGAACTCACATGGATCCTCAATATTGTAAAAATGTCAGTTCTCTCTGAAACTGATCTACAGACTCAATGCAATCTCAATAAAAGTTTCAGAATTTGTGTGTGTCAATTCACAAGTTGATTGTAAAATTTATACAGCAATGCAATGTGCCAAAAATAGGCAAGCTAATCTTGAATAAAAATAACAAAATAAGAGGACTTACACTACAGGATGTCAAGACTTGTTATGAAGCTCAGTCATTAAGACAATGTGTCACTGGAGCAAGATTAGACAAATACTCAGTGGACGAGAATAGAGAGTCTAGAAGTACACATACATGCTCAATTTATGACAAAGATGACACTTTTGTCATCAGAGCAATGGGAAAGGATGATCTTTTCAGTAAATAGTGCTGAGTCAAGTGGAAATCAATATGGACAAAATTTATGTTGATCTCTATAAACACTCTACACAAAAATCAATTCTAGATGGATTGTAGATCTAAATGTGAAAGGTAAAAACAACAAAGCATGTAAAAGATAATATAGGAGAACACCTTCATGATCTTGGGATAGGCAAAGATCTCTTATACAAGGCACAAAAACATGAAACCTGAAGTAAATGATTGATAAATTGACCTATATTAAGAACCTCTGTTCACCAAAGGATACCATTAGTTGATTCAACATAAGAAGATCCATCAGTGTAATACATCATATTAGAATAAAATAGAATAGAATAAAAAATAAAAAATATGATCATTTCAATAGATACAGAAAAAGCATTTGACAAAATCCAACACTGCTTCATGATAAAAACACTCAACAAACTAGGAACAGAAGATAATTCTTCTATCTGATAAAGGACATCTATGAAAACCCCATAACTAATACTGTACTTAAGGTAGAAAGGCTGAATGGTGAAATGGTGAAATACCTAACATTCTCCTAAGATCAAGAACAAGGCAGGGATGTCTACTCCCACCCCTTCTATTCAACATTGTTCTAGAGGTTCTAGTCAGGACAATTAGGCAAGAAAGTAAAATAAAAGGCATCCAGATTGGAAATGAAGAAGTAAAACTATCTCTTTTTGCAGATGACATGACCTTGTATATAGAAAATTTTAAGTAATCCATATTAAAGAAATCTACTAGAGATAATAAATGGGCTCAGCAAGGTTGCAGGGTATAAGATCAATATATAAACCTCAGTTGAATTTCTACACATTAGCAATTTCTATGTACTAGTAACAACTATCTGGAAATAAAATCAAGAAAATGATTCCATTTACAATAGCATCACAGGAAATAACATACTTAGGAATAAATTTAACGAAAGAGATGCAAGATTTACATACTAAAAACTATAAAATGCTGTTGAAAAAAATTAAAGAAGACCTAAATAAATGGAATGACATCCCATGTTCATGGATTGGAACACTCAATATTTTAAGATGGCAATACTCCTCAAACTGTTCAACAGATTCAACATAATCCCTATCAAAATCTCAGCCTCTTTTTCTGCAGAAATTGGTAAGCTGATCCTAAAATTGATATAGAAATGTAAGGGACCCAGAATAGCCTTAACAATCTTGTAAAAATGATATACACTTTCTAATTTCAAAACTTACTACATAGCGATAGCAATGAAGACATTGTGGTAATGGCCTAAGGATAGCCATATAGATCAATGGAATAGAATTAAGAGTAAAAAAAATAAACTCTTACATTTATGGTCAGGTAATTCTGACGAGAATGCCAAGGCAATTTAGTAAGAGAAAGGATATTCTTTTCGACAAATAGTGTTGGGACAACTGAATATCTACATTCAAAGAAACGAAATCAGACACCTACCTCACACCATACCCAAAACTCACTCCAAATGGATTGTAGACCAAAGCTGAAAGTCAAAACTATAAAACCCTTAGAAGAAAACAGGTGCAAATCTGTACAACCTTCAATTAGGCAATGGTTTCTTAGCTATAACACCAAAACCACAAGCAACCAAAGAAAACAATAGATAAATTAAACTTCATTGAAATAAAAAATCTTGTGCTCCAGAGGACACTATCAAGAGAGTGAGAAGACAACCCACAAAATGGGAGAAAATATTTGCAAATCATATATGTGATAAGGGACTTACGTCCAGAATATAAATAATTCTTATTACTCAATGAAGAAAAAAAACAACCCAATTAAAAAATGGGCAGAGGATTTGAGTAAACATTTCACCAAAGAAGCTATACAAAAGGCCAGAAGGTACATGAAAAGATGCTAAACATCATTTGTCATTAGGAAATGCAAATCAAAACCACTTCACATTCTCTAGGAGGGCATAACTAAAAAGACAGGCAAAAAGCAAGTGTTGGCAAGAATGTGGGGAAATGGGAATTCTCATATCTTACTAGTGGGAATATAAAATGGTGAGACAGTTTTTGAGGAGTTTGGCCATTCCTCAAAAAGTTAAACATAGAGTTACCATATAACCCAGAAATTCCACTCCTAGTTTTAAATCCAAGAGAATTGAAAACATATGTTCCCAGAAAAACTTGTACACAAATGTTCATAGCAGCATTATTCATAATAACCAAATAGTGGAAACAACCAAAATGTCCATCAAGTGATGAAATGATGAACAAAATCTGTTTTATTTATACAACGGAGTAGTATGTAACCATAGAAAGAAGTGAAGTGCTGGTATATCCCTTGAAAACATTTTGTTAAGTGACAGAAGCCAGACACAAAAGAAGCATATTGTATGAGTTTCTTTATAATGAAGTGTTCGGAATAGGCAAATCTGCAAAGACAAAAAATAGATTAGTGGTTGCCAAGAGGGAAGAAGAAGTGACATCCCCGAATGGGAATGGGGTTCATTTTGGGTTGATAAAAATGTTCTGGGATTAGATATTAATGATGAAGGCACTAGCTTGCCCTGAAACGTACACTTTAAGTGGGTGTATTTTATGGTATGTGAATTATATCTCAATTTTATTTTTTAAAGATTTTATTTATTTATTTGAGAGAGGGAGAGAGTGCAGAAGCAGGGCGAGGAGCAGAGGGAGAAGCAGACTCCCGGCTGAGCAAGGAGCCTGATGCGGGGCTTGATCCTGGGACTCCAGGACCATGACCCGAGCTGAAGGCAGACCCCCAACCGACTGAGCCACCCAGGCACCCATTTATATCTCAATTTTTATTTTTTATTATTATTATTTTTTTAAAGATTTTATTTCTTTATTTGACAGAGAGAGACACAGCGAGAGAGGGAGCACAAGCAGGGAGAGTGGGAGAGGGAGAAGCAGACTTCCTGCCAAGCAGGAGCCCGATGTGGGGCTCGATCCCAGGACCCTGGGATCATGACCTGAGCCCAAGGCAGACGCTTAACGACTGAGCCACCCAGGCGCCCCTATATCTCAATTTTTAAAGAGATACCATTAGGAGGAGAAAAGCAAGACCCAGAATAGGAGAAAATATTTGCAACACATATAACCAGAGAGGTATAACCATAGATACAATAGAGAGGACTTATATCCAGAATATGTAAAAAAGAAAACAAAAGAAACCAATGAGCAAAACACACAACCCTACAGAAAAAACGGACAAAAGATGTTAACAGACATGTCAGAAAAGAGTAGCCAGTAAATATATGACAAAAGTGTTCAACCTCACTAGCAATCATGATGTGAAACTCTAACCCGAAAACTACAGCCAGTCCAAAACCTAAACCCCTACTCATATACCTATTATAATGACTACAGTTGAAAATACTGAAAAACTCCTGGGATATTACTTTTTGTACCCACCCCCGCCCCGAACCCACAGGGAACCACAGCTCTGACTTCTAACCCCATAGCTTAGTTTTGTTTGTTTTTGAATTGCATATTTGTTTCAGTATGGCTTCTTTGGCTCAACATCATGTTTGTGAAATTAACCCATGCTGCTGCATGCAGCAACAGGTCATTCATTTGGTTGCTGTGTTGTATTACCATGTATTAATAGATTGCAATTTGCTTACTTATTATTTCTGTTGCTGAGCATTTGGGTTGTTTCCAGTTCTTGGTTGTTACAAATTAACACTGCTATGTGGAATGAAAGAAGTCAGATAGGTAAGGATGTATGGTCTGTGATTCCATTATGCTGGCTACACCAGTCCGTGGTTTTAAAGGGGGAGAGGGTGGTGCCTGGGAGGGGAGATGAGGGAGGCTTCTGGGTGCTGGCTATCTTCTATTTCTTTCTTTCTTTTTTCTTTTTTTTAAAAGATTTTATTTAGGGCCATCTTGGTGGCTCAGTTGGTTAAGCATCTGCCTATCCATGCTGGGTGTGGAGCCTGCTTAAGATTCTCTCTCCCTCTCCCTCTGCCCCTCCCCTCCCACTCTCTCTGAAAATAAATAAATAAATAAATAAAACTTACTTCACAAACACAAAACTCACTTGGGACCCAACTGAGCAATATATTTCTTTTGCTACCCGTAAGCTTCTAAAGCCACTTTATGAAGATGGGCTAGCTGGAGCTACTCCAGACAGAGGCCGGCCCTAGGGGTATTTGTCTTGGGTATTTATAAGCTTGAGTTTTCCTGCTAGGCTGCCATGCCTTTTGGTTTTAGTTCCTGGGTATCCTATGTTTCCTTGATTCATCAGCTATATATAGTACTTCCTTGGATCTTCACCCCATCCTCAAAGTTGTTGGTGGTGGCTTTTCCATCCTTGACTATAAGTTACTAAGAGTTGATAGTATGAATAACAGTAGAATCCATTCATTTATGGACTTCCTTTACTGTAAGTAAATTATTAGCAGTGATGGACAATTGGGTGAAATAATCATAAGAAAAGTATTCATGCAGTGGATATTACTCAGCTATCAAAAAGAACGAAACCTTGTCATTTGCAATGATGTGGATGGAACTAGAGGGTATTATGCTAAGTGAAATAAGTCAGAGAAAGACAAACATCATATGATTTTAGTCATATGTGGAACTGAAGAAACAAACCAGATGAACATAGGGGAAGGGAAGGAAAAATAAAATAAGATGAAATCAGAGAGGGAGACCAACTGTAAGAGACTCTTAATTATAGGGAACAAACAGGGTTGCTGGAGGAAAGGAGGTGGGTGGGGGGCTGGGGTAACTGGGTGATGGGCATAAAAGAGGGCACAGGATGTAATGAGCACTGGGTGTTATACACAAATGATGAATCACTAAACTCCACCTCTGAAACTAATAATACACTATATGTTAATTAATTGATTTTAAATTTTAAAAATTATTCATTCATTAATTGCCCCCCAATTCCATCATATGACATAAATAAAGATATTTGTTCCAGTATAAATTGTTAGATAAATCAGAATGAAAATCTATGTGCCAATATTATTGCAACAGGCCCTGAACCACCACACTGGTGGAACATATGAGAAAAGCTAATGACTCTACTACACATGGATTTTTCTCTGTCCACGTCTCCACTTGGCTTTCTGATAACCACAGTGTTAGTTAAACACTATGTATTTTCATTTATTAGAATTTTTTCTGAAGCAGTGAGCCGGAAAACTGACACATGTGCTGGTTCATATCACTTTGTCATATAAGGTTCTTTCTAAATTCAATGCCTTTCAGAAGAGGAGAAAATTGCTTGGAAATTGATATTTAGTTGATATTTAATAATATCTATTAAATTGATATTTCATAATACAACCAAGTCTCACTTGTCTCTAGTGGGGGTGTACATAGTTTTTATTATCTTATGATATTTTTAATCCCCAAATGGCTTTCAGTTCCTTGAAGCCACCCTACATCCCTCCCTACCTGTTCATCTTCCCCACTTCTGTCCGTAGTGATCCCTGACCACTTGTGGGCTCACTCCCTTCCACCCGACTCCCATCATGGCACCCCGAAGATGACACCCACTGCAATGTCTACCTCAGACACTGGAAGCCATCTTGGACTGCCTTGTGTCCAATGGCCAAATATCTGGGATGAACAGACCCAAAGCTTAGCAATACTGCCTCTCTTGCCCTTCTCGTCCAAGGCCTTTCTGTCTAGATTCACTGTGACAGTTAGAAATTTCCTCTGGAATCTTGTCACTTTCCCCAACCAGTCTCCTGTCCTTCGGGATGCCCCAACTTCCCTGGGGTTCCTCTGCCAAAATCAGGGCACAGAAACCCTTCCTTGGAAACCACCCCTCTATTCCCGGCATCCTCAGCAACTCTTCTATCCACCAAGTGTGGGGACTCTTTTCTAGTCTGGGGGCCAACGTCAGAGAGCAAAAGGCACATTCTTTCTCAGGTGGAGTTCTCCCGGATCTGCCGCCTTTACCACGGCCCCTTCTACAACCCCCGCGACCCACGGAAAAGCCAAGGCCGATGCCTGAATCCTTAATTTTCCTTTCTTTCTGCTGAGTCATCCCTTCCCTGAGCACTAGGGAAGGGGTTTGGCTGTTACTTCAAATGTTCTCCACTCTCACCCCCAGGAGCAGCCCTGAGTCTGTCATGCTTCATGTGCAATTAAACCCCAGATAAAGATCTAATCTCCACCTGACCCTATAATCATGTCTGCTCAGGCATCCTAACACGGTGTCTTGCTTTACAAAGTTCAACATAACTTATTTCTGGGTTTATGGGTTATCTTGGGTTATCTTTGTGCCATAGCCCTCCACCAACTCAGCAGGTGAATTTTGCATCCATTGCTCTTCACTGAGATCCCTGTGGGGACCCCAAGGGGGTCCCAGTGAAGAAACACACCTAGGACCCAAGACATCTCCTGGAACTTGTTACCCCATGACACACTGAACCTGCTGCTAAAAACTCTGTGGCTTGGTTTCGTTCCTGCAAAGCATCAGTGACATTTGCTTTCTTTCTTCGTGACAGTCACGTTACAAGAGTAAGGGAGATACGTGCTTCCATCACCAGTAAAACAACAGTTAAGATACCTTCACAACTATTACAAATCTATCCTGAGACTCAGTTTCAGAAAAAAATAATCTTCAAATGCTGTACAAATATAAAGAGGGAAAAACTGCTCTTTAATATACTAGAAAATGCCTACGTTTCCGTATCTTCCAAAATTCCATTCCCTAGTATTTCCATTTTGACTGGATTTTTCTGCTCTTCTTTCCACAAGTGTATCTTTATTCCATGAACAAAGGAAGCACTCATATAGGGCAGCAAAACTGTGTTCAGCCATGTGTGGTCTAAGACTTTGAAAGACATCTCTTGGGAGGAGCAAGGGCTTTGCCTCAGTGGTTTTGGGGAAGTAAATTTGCTTGAATCCATAGGAGCACCCTCTGGACTTGAGTGGCGCCTGCAAGACTTGACCAGCAGGCTGGGCATGGAGTCAGTTTCTCCCTCAGCCCTCTGTCCTCACACCTTTTATTTTTTGCCCAGCCCCCTCCTTCATTCTGTAGCAATACCGGAACCTGATGAGGTTTCTCTCACTGTCAGTATTACTTACCGGAGAAAATACTGCAATAACAGCTGTTCAAAGAAGCAGATATTCTCAGAGGCATACACTTTCAATCCCCCAGACTCATCTCCCACCCATCCATGCCTCTTTTCCTAATTTCCTTATCACATTTACTTCCGTCCTTTCAATAACTCAGGGGTATGGAGTGAGTCAATTAGACCTCTCGATGTGCTTTACCAGTTTCAGGCATTCTCGTCCTCTTAGCCCCTTTTTACACTACCCCCAGACTCATTACCTCCCTTGTTTTCCACTCAGATTCCTGAGGCCTTCAGTTGTTTGTTTTTCATGTGGGGCACCACGGGGGCTCATGCCCACAGCCAGCGGAGATGCACACCTTTATTAACCATGCTCTTAATTTCCTTCCCATCCCCCTGTGTAACATGGGACTGTGGTCTCATCTTAGACAGAAAATCACTTCTTGTCACTTATTTTTTTTCTTGTTGATTTTTAAAAATTGAAGTATAGTTGACATACAATATATTAGTTCTCAGTGTCCAACACAGTGATTTGACAATTCTATACATTATACAATGCTCAGTGTAATTACCATCTGTCCCCATACAACGTTATCACACTACTATTGACTGTATTCCCCATGCTGTACTTTTCATCCCTATGACTTATTTATTTTACAACCAGAAGTTTGTACCTCCTAATCCCCTTTACCAATTTTGCTCATCCCTCCGCCTCCCTCCCCTCTGGCAACCACCAGTTTGTTCTCTGTATTCATGAGTCTGCTTCTATCTTTTTGTTTGTTTATTTGTTCTTTTAGATTCCACATATAAGTGAAATCATATGGTATTTGTTTTTCCTAGTCTGACTTATCACTTCTTGTAACTTCAGAAGACTTTCCTTTTTCTTTTTTAAAGATTTTATTTTATTTATTTTTTAAAGTAGACTCCATGCCCAGCATGGAACCCAACGCAGGGCCTGAATTCACAACTCTGAGATCCAGAGCTGAGCTGAGATCAAGAGTTGGATGCTTAACCGACTGAGCCACCCAGGTGCCCCTAGATTTTATTTTTTAAAGTAACCTCTGCACCCAACGTGGGGCTCAAACTTACAACCCCAAGATCGAGAGTCACATGCTCTACTGACTGAGCCAGCCAGGCACCCCTCAAAAGTCTTTTCTTAATCCAGGCTGACATGGTAACCCCATTGCCAGGCTGTCCCTCTCCAGCCTCCAGCTATTTTTCTGGAGGTGACTCAGCATGCTTCTCACTGCTGCCCTGCCTTACATCCCCTTGGGATTTCACTGGGCTTCTGGCCACCTGGGTAGACGTGCACAAGTGCTACCCCTGCTCAAGACAAGTTTCTCAAGATGAACCTGGAGACAAAAAGGTGACCTTGTACCACGTTTTTATTCACCACTGAAGAAATGCAAATGTTGCAAAAATGAAAAACATCTGCATTATTCCAATCACTTAATTTATCTGTATTTCCACCCTCATCTGTGAAATAAAGGATTCAGTGAAGCAAAATCAACATAGCTGTGGGAACTCTTACAAACACAGATAAAATAAACATTGTTACTTGAAAATATATTTTGACATATTTTGTATTCTCTCTTTATGGATTCTAGCTGGGGTGGGAGGGGAAAGATTGACAATTGTTATAAATCAGGCTTTCCCTGAATGCAATCGCTGTATTTCAAAATAGGGACTTTTTAGGCTAATAGGATTTTAGAGCCTGAAACAGTTCATATTAGTTACCTATTGCTGCATAACAGATGATCTCAAATCAACAAATATTTATTATCTCACAGTTTCTGAGGTTCAGGAGTCCAGGCTTGTAAGCAGGCTTGTTCTGGCTTGGGTTCTTTCAAGTGGTTGCAGTCAAGCTGTGGGCCAGGCTGCCGTCATCTTAAAGATTGACTGGGGCTGGCAAATCCATTTCTGAGCTCACTCCCATGCTGTTGGCAGCCCTTCATTCCTTGAAGGCTGTTGGCTCGAGGCTTCAGTTCTTCACGGCAGGCCTCTCCAAAGGCTGCTCATGACATGGCATTTGACCTTGCCCAGAGTAGGTAATCCAAAGGAAAGAGTAACAAAGAATAACCCAAACTTAAAGGTCATGCCGACTCTCCCCGGCAGAGTCAGGGAGTGAATAACAGAAAGGAGGATCGTTGGGAGCCATCATGGGGGCTGGATACCTGAGAACCTTAGAGATAACATAGTCCAGCTCCCTCAATTACAGCCAAGGAAGCTGTGGGCCAGAGACACCAAGTGAGTTGGCCAAGACCATACCATTGGTTAATATCTATGTCGTCAGACAGTCCCCCAAATCCAGTGGAGAAAATTTTAAGTACAGTTGCTGAGTCAGTGTCTGTTCATTTCAGAGAATCCTCTTTCCCACTGATTTACCTGCCTGTGAGTTGGTCTTTGAGATTTACCCCTGAGCAGGTGGTAAGAGGTTAGAAAGTATGGCCTGGGGTTGGGGTCTGCATTTCCCTGAGAGAACCTAGGAACTTTCAGAAAGGTGGGGGCAGAGGGATGACTAGTGGAGGTCCATTACAGAATGTTTCATACCTGACCCATTAACCATCACATTTAGAAACATCACAGGTGTTGACAACTGCCAGGTCAATGTTACGGATTAAAATTATAGATGGATCCTTTCGATGAGGAGTTTTGAAGTTATTGTTAACGTCCCATCAATGAGTTCTAATATTAAATTTGTAGATCCAAACCAGCATCTAAGAAAGATGAAAGTACTGGAGGGATAAGTAAGGTTTTGTAGAACTTTTGTCTCAGTTACTTGCAGTGTAACTGTGTTCAATGTAAACTGTATTTCCTTTCCATTGTGGTCACCAACAAAGCAGTTTGAAGGCCACTGATGGAGAACCATTTTTCTCACCATGAGAGGAGAGAGAGGCAGCCAGCTCCAGCGGATCGTGTTGGATTCTCTGCTAAAATCCAACAGAATCCACTATTGGAAACACACCACAATGAAAAGGGACGTGATTTTAGGCAGATGTGGATGCAAACATGGAAAACTTTACCAATTATGTGTTTATCTAAAAATATTTTAGAAACATATAACTGACGGGTGCCTGGGTGGCTCAGTTGGTTAAGCGACTGCCTTCGGCTCAGGTCATGATCCCAGGGTCCTGGGATCGAGTCCCGCATCGGGCTCCCTGCTCTGCGGGGAGCCTGCTTCTCCCTCTCCCACTCCCCCTGCTTGTGTTCCCTCTCTCGCTGTGTCTCTCTCTGTCAAATAAATAAATAAAATCTTTAAAAAAAAAAAAATAAATAAAATAAAAATTAAAAAAAAAAAAAAAAAAAAAAAAAAATATAACTAAAATTTAAAATGGGTAATATTTCTCTATATAAATGTCTTTTTTTTAAAAATCAACTTTATGTAGGCATACTTAATATACAGTAAGACTCATTCATGAGCCTCATCAATTTAAATTCAAGGAATTTTCATAAGTGTATGCAGTGGTGTTACCACCACCAAAGTCAAGGTATGGAATAGTTCTGCTACCCCTGAGAAGTTCTCTTATTGTCCTCTTTTCAGTCAAAACCCTTCTAGCACCTCCGCTTCTGGGGTGCAGCAAGGAAACCAAAGTATCTAGAGTAGAAGTACAAGGGAGAGCAGATCAATATGTATTAGGGAATCTATGTCTTGTAGGGCCTTGGAGGTCATAGGCGGTCAAGCCAAGGATTTTGGCTTTAGTCTAAGTGAAATGGGGAGGTATGGGAGGGTTTTGAGCAGAGGAGTAATCTGACTTAGGTTTTAAAGAGAATACAGAAAAACTACATGTACACTAGGGTTGAACAAATAAGTTCATATACTGTAGATAATGAGAGCTAGGCTTGTCACTGTCAGAGAAGGAAGTTACAAATAAGCAAAGGGGGAAAGAAGGCTATAATGAACCTTGTGGGTTGGAATTGGAGGCATCAGTGTGGACTCACATTTGTGGATAGCTAGCTAGCTAGCCAGATGATAGAAAAATATAGATATATGTGTACACATGGGTTGTGTGTGTGTGTATTTTGCCACTTTAACAATATTAAGTCTTCCGATTCATCCATGAACATGGGATGTCTTTCCACTTACTTAGGTCTTCTTTAACTTATTGCAATAATGTTTTGTAATTTCCAGGCTTCAAATTTTGCACTTCTTTTGTTAACTTTATCCCTATGTGGGTTTTTTTGGGGGGGGGGCAGTGTTGGTGTGTGTGTGTGTGTGTGTGTGTGTGTGTGTTGTTTTTGGTGCCATCGCAAATGGAATTGTTTTCTTAACTTCATTTTTGGATTGTTCCCCGTTGTGGGTAAGAGTATTAATAGCTCCTGACATGCTGTCATGGTGTGATGGCTAAGACCTTGATGAATTGAAACAGGTTACAGGCAAAAGGGGAGGCACTAGCTGGTGCAATATTGTGGGCTTCTGAGAGGGTTGGAGGAAATGTTTAACTAGAAGGACTGTGGAATCCAGTGATTTGCTAAGTGCCACTGAGTCAGTGAGAGAGGAAATGTCCATTCCTGACCTATTGCTCAGTGATTTAAAGCCAAATGTGAGAGTCAGAGCTCCTATTCACTTGTTCTGCAGGCAGGAGGCAGACTGAAGGGAAGACGAGGCACAATAGGTACACACAGCGGAGGCAATACTTCTGAGAAGCCTGGGTTCTCATTCCAGGCAAGTCTCCTATGTTGAAGTCAGGGCCCTGATGGGGAAGGAGTGGGACTCAGAGATTTGGGCCGGGGGTACCTGGGTACTGCAGGTAAGTACCTTGGGCCTCCCGATTCCCCTGCACCCACGAAGTGACCCACTCCCACTGCTAGAATATAAAGCCTCCTCCCGTCTCCTCTGAGAAGGTGATGCAGAGGCCACACATGAGGCAGGTGCCTTCCAGGACAATGCTTGCCCTTTGGGGTGACCCCCACCTCCCTCCTGGCCCCCAGACCTATATCTAGGGAGAAACATCAGCATACCTGATAGGGGAAGTGCTGGGCCTTCATAGGAAGGGAAGGAGCTCCACCCCAGAGCTGCTATAGTCCCCGGCTGCCAAGAGGGATGAGCTGGGGGCTGGGTCAGTACCAGCTAGAAAGCTAGGTCAGGGGGAATCTATTGAGGTGGGGGAACCCTCTTGTCACAGGGGCCCTGGGTGACTGTGCCAGCATGCTGCTGGGCTGGTCCACATTAAATGAAGTAGAGATGGCAGGAGGATGGAGGCAAACTGGAGAAAGGAAACAAAAGAAAGCAGAAGTGGGCATAAGACCAGAAACCCACCCACGTTCCGTGGAGGCTGCATGGACACTCCATCTACCAAAGTGGAAAGGCACACACGGGTGACAGGCAAGGCATCACTGAGAAACTCCTTGGTGGCCATCTCCTGCAGACAAATGGTAGGAGAGGATATAGAACTGGCTTCTCCGGTGGGGACGATAATGCAGTGGTGGTGTTCAAACTTCAGCATGCACTAAAATCAACTGGAGGGCTTGTCAAAATACAGAGAATTTGAGTCAGTAGGTCCGGGTTTGGGGCTGGAGAATGTACATTTCTAAAATGTTCCTACGTGATGCTGCCGGTGCTAATCCAGGAACCACTGACACACTGTGGACACAGGCCTAGCGGAGGGCAGGTGGTAGCCTTGTAAGTACCAGAAGCAAGATGAGTACAATTACCGTAATGAGCTGCAACATTGGAATGGTGATCTGGGGTAGGGGAGATGACCTAAGGGATCTACAGAGATGATTCATAGAACATGGTGTTCCTAGGGGAAAGGGAAATGGGGCTGCTGACAAAAACATCACTAATAAATACATAATCAAAACCACCCCTATGCTAAGTCATCACCCAATTTTCTTATGGTAAGTCATGGCCTGATATCCAGTCCTGAGTCAGTTCTCAGCCCGAGAACACATCCGGCGAAGGCAGGACCTGGCAAACTCCATGGCAAATAAATACAGTTGTGTTCTCCAGGGTCATCCTGGAGAAAGGGGAATACCACTTCTTTCCAAAGTGGTTGAGTACCCACAGCCAGCTCCAAATTACCATGGATATTCAGGAACCCCAAGCACCCTTATGGCTCTCTTGTTAGAGTAGGGACCTCTGGGAGGGACCTAAGACACAACAGCCTCAGGAGAGCAATCTGAGACGCAGTTATACATTTGAGGGTCACCGGCATGTGGTTGGTATTTAAAGTCACGAGGTAGGATTGGAGCATCAAGATGGAGACAAAGTCTTGTTGAGTGACAGGTGGTTGCCACCAAGGAGAGAAAGCACACACTTACAGGGGACACTGGGGAAAGACAGCATCCTTCTCCAAGCCTCTGCATTCCCCACACCGTGAGTCCATGAGCAAAGGGGCTGTGCTTCCCTCTGCTCTCTGTCCCCAGGGCCCAGCCCAGCCTCCAGCACAGAAAAGGGACTTAATAACTAGCTTTTGAATGATCTGATCACGGCCACCACTAACGAACTCCATGGAAAATGTGTTGGTAAGGGCAGTAATAGCAAACAACGCTGTTCCTCTTTGATAGCAGATTCTTCTTTTTTTAGTTCTTAGGATGAAATGGGAGTCTTGTTTCTCTTAGGAAGATCAACCAGGGGAGGTCTCTTTGCCACTTGGGGCCCTTCCCAAGTTCATTTGTAAAGTATATGACATGACTTCCCAAATTAAGAGAGGGAGGTTATGCAGGTTAAGTTACTGTGCATTTTTTTCATATGACAAATGCTATTTTTGCACCTTTTAAAAAGGCAGCCTATATGTATCCCCAATAAGCACCTGCTGTGCTCTTATGAAACAGTGATAAACAAATGATCTGCCCTCTTGAAATAGCCAGAGAGCCGTGACAGAGTGGGGAACACTCTGGGCTCCAAGCAAGAGTGGCTGGATGTGAATTGTTTTTTGAATGAAGTAGGGCATGAAGATGGCCGTGTCCTGAATGCCTTTCTAGTCACTTTCTAGTCTCTGTAGCGATCCTGTGAGGGAAGAGTTATCCTCACCTTACAAACGAAGAAATGGAGTCTGGAAAGTTCAAAGACAAGTCCATGCCTGCTCTCCTGGCCCCTAGCCCCATTCAGCTGTGGACTCTGTTGCGCTGTCTGTACCCTGCATTGGCCCCCTGGGTCCTGGGCATCTCTTCCTGGCCTGCCGGGTACGAGACACACCCCTGGCTATGAACTTCTGTGTCACTCCTGGGCTTCGGGACTTGGCCCAGGAGGATGACCGATATTTTCTGGGTGCTGTGCGCCAGGCACCGTGCGACAAGCATCACCCAGTATATACGACAGGCAGTCTAGTGGAATGGGTAGGGGCAGGGAGGGTTCGAATCCTGCTACTTTTTACTTGCATGGCTTTGGGTAAAGTGGAAGGCTCTGTGGCTTAATTTCCTCATCGTTAAAATAGAGTTGCTAGTACCTACTTCATAGGTTGCTGTTAATCCACGTAAAGCCCTCAGGACTAGGCCTGGCACATGGTAAGGGCTAATGCAAGGACTAGCTCATCTAACCCAGAGGCTCTCTATCTGTTATTCCGTCTTCATTGTGACATGGTGGTGGTGCTCAAAGTCATGCTGGTAGTAAGAGCCAGGACATGAAGCAGCTCAGTCTACTCTACACCCCTGTGCCCAGCCCAGCCCCACTGCATTTCCCCCGCCCCACGTGCTTCATTTGCTACCTAGCCAACCCTGCAGGGTGGCAAGTGTTCCTCCTAGACCAAACTGGGGTGTGCAGGGAACAACAACAACGATCTGTTTTTGCTTTTGTTTTTCCATATTTCAATCTGATTTCTATTTAGGGCCCCGATTCCCACCAGGGTGATGAAAACTCAACCTCTATCAGTTCAAGTTTCTCTCCTCCTTCCTTGGGGCTGCACTAGAATTATCGGGGACTTATCCAGTGCCAAGGCACTGAGGTTGGGGTCTACCTGGTCCTTGTGTCACCAGTCTGTTCTGGCACCCACCAACTTTCCAGTCCATCCCATAGAGCCCTTGGTCTTCATCCATCCAGGCAGAGGCTGGGACAGTGGGCCGCCATGGACAGTTGAATGGGTTGTGCACTGCATTAAACATAACTGGCCGATGGGGTGAGTGGAAGTGAATTCCAGTCTGTGCTGTGCTTGCTAAGCTGTGGATGCAGGTGTAGGACCACTTCTACCCTGAGGAAGGGATACGTTTTCTTTGCACCAAAGGCCTATTCACTGGCCGGGCCATGTACCTCTGACTCTTTCATCCATCTTTTTCTAATTTGTACAAAAGGCATCTTCAAGCTGGTTGTGGCCCTGCTGAAGTCACCCCTTCTCTATCTGAATGGCTCCCTCAGGTCCCCTGCCACTTCTGGGTGGTACTCTGGCTCCTGGCCTCACTCATGCT
This sequence comes from Neomonachus schauinslandi, assembly GCF_002201575.2. Taxonomy (NCBI): domain Eukaryota; kingdom Metazoa; phylum Chordata; class Mammalia; order Carnivora; family Phocidae; genus Neomonachus; species Neomonachus schauinslandi. The sequence goes on along the minus strand of NC_058411.1, from coordinate 126,132,636 downwards.
GGGGGTGGGCACCTCCAAAAAGCTTTCCTGGCCGTGACTGCAGCCCTTCCCCTCAGGCTGCCATCCCCCCCAAAGGTGCACCCGGGGAGTTGGGCACAAAGTCCCTGCTCTCGGAGCTCACAATATAGCTGGAATTTTGCTCTCTCCCTGGGGCTCTGCCTAGAAAGGGGTACAAGCCTCCTCCTTCTAGAAGCTCTCTAGGAACTACTGTGCTTTCGTCTCTCCTCCCTATCCCACCTTAGGGAAACTTTTCTTGTTTCCTGCGAACCCCAACTTCCCTCAGCCTCCTGCTCTGCCATTCCTTAGGATTTCCTCCCCGTTTTGGTCTAGTCAGGAGTCCTCTTCAAGCTCTTAAAACTCGCCAGGAAGACATTTCTGTTTGGGCTTTCTGTCTCCCCTCGGGCAATGGATTGGGGGTGGATGAACTACTTTAGGGACATCCATTAATCCTCCTCCCTCAGTTGTTCCACCTCGCTTGGGAGGCCCATGGGCCCCGGGGCACTGTTCCGGTCCTCCAAGTAGAGAAAAGGCCTGCTCTTCCCACTTCCCAAGCCCTACGCAAGCCCCACTCATTTCTAGGGCTCTCCGTGAAATTCTTCTTGGGTGTCCCCTCTGCCTGCCGTCCACAGACTGGAGGAGGGGACCTTTGACAGAAGCGTCCCTGGAGCCCTTTCTAGGCTCGCCATCCTCACGCAGCGCCCCCTGCCGGGAGATTGAGAAAATTACCGCTCTCCTTCAAGGCGTGCGGTAAACTATAATTTTATTTTTAACAATGGCTGTGTTTAACACCTGGCTCACAAAAGTCCTGAAAGTTTAACATTTGGCTCTCACAAGCCGGTAGGAGCTGGCTCCAGCACACCACTGCTAGGCCCCAGTGATTTCCGGTTCCACAATGAGAGGCACCGGCAAGAGATGGGAGGGCAGGAAGAGAGGTTTAGGCTTTTCTTCACCTGCTCCCTCCTGGGATGCATTCTGCAGCTCATTCTCCTCTAGGGCCCTCCCTACCAGAGCTCCAGGGTCCTCCAGGCTCAGCCAACACTTTTCCCTCCGGCCCCCTAGAGTGCTAATGGCTTTTTGACTTCTAGCTCTTGCTAACTCCTGATGCATCTGCATCCCATCTACGCCTTTGTAAACAGTCTTCTCATTACATCCCATTAATTATTCTCTTTCCTTTGAGTGTGCCTCTGTTTCCCGGACGGACCCTGCCTGCTCAAGTTTGCTCCTGTGGTCACAACTTCTAATACTTCTGTTCCCCAATTTAGGGACTGTGTGTCCTCAGGCAAGTTGCTCAACTTCTCTGAGCCACAGTTTTGTGAGAATTAAGTGATGCAGCAGGACATTATTTTGAGGGATTAACCAGGGGTACTCTTCCTTTTCTCTTGCTATTTCCAGTTGCCCTATACCTCTTTCCCAAACTACGCCACTGCATCCCAGAGCAGTCATTTCTCAAGGACAGGATTTAGAGCAGAAGTAGGGGGAAAATTTTGACTTTCAAAATCTAAGACCATGATGGGCACTGGGGCAAGGAAAACCTAATGAGTCAGAGCAAAGCGTCCTGCTGGAAGACCCAGCAGTCCCTGAGAAGGCTCTCCTATGCTGCCAAGCCAGGAGAGGTGGGCCCGCAGAACTGCTGCTAGCCTGGCAGGTTGAAGAATGGCAAATAAATGGCTGCTGGGTCCAGGCAACATGTGCGAGCTTGAGCTTCCTCATAGTCCCCTGGTGTCCCAGTGTGGTCCCCAAAAGATGCTCATTACTGGTGGTACCCCCAGACAGGTCTGGGTGATGACATGGTAGCAGCTGTGTGGCCTGATTAGCAAGGGCCGTGTGTGATGTGCGCCCGGGGGGAAAGGGAGAAGGACAAACAGTAACAGGGGTCCAGAGTCCCGGCCCCACTCCCGGTCCCCTTCCCTCCTCCCCCAACTTAGCCCTGGCAGAAAGGGGGAGGAACTCTAAATGGAAGGATACTCACTTCTACCACCTGCAGAATGGGGTCTGTGATATGAGTTCTCTAGAAAAACGAACAGCCACTTCTGCTCCATTTGTGGTCAGAGACTCATGCCTGTTGCAAGGAAAGCCCTGAAAGTTGTCTCAAGGGACCTCCTTGGACCAACTTGCTGACTAACCCACCTTCCTTTCCACACCAACTGCAAATATCTGCCATCAGTGGGGGACTCTCCAGGCCTCCCCTAAGCATTTCTGTCCCCACCAGTCCAGGGGTCCTCCAACCAAGGGCCAGGTGTGTGTGTTCTCATGCCCCTCAATGCCACTGGTACCAGTTAATTGTCATTTGTAACTTGAATAACTGTCATGAAAACTAATGAAACGCAAGCATGCAGAAGAGCTGTGGTTTCTGTGACAGTTAAGTTGAAGCACGATGTTGGAAAAAAGACACCTGTCACATGAGGTGTAGTAGAGATAACTGTAAAAGTTCTGGGAGATATGAGGTGTCTCGGAAAATTCTGCCCTGGGAGCACTTCACAATCTCTTTTAGTTCTCACTCTGAAAGAAAGAAACTGATATTGGAAAATGGATTATATCCTTTAGGGGTAGTTTTTATAAGGCAGACATGGAACCCGAGTCAACCCATATCAAAAGAAAAGTCTTGGCTGTACATTGAAACACTGACAAATGAATATGTATTTACGTATTAAGTTAAAACAGACTAATGTGCATCTGTGTATGTGTATGTATATGTGTGTATACTAGATTTATATGTGTATATTATATGTATAATTTTTTAAAAATAGAAAGGCCTCGGATCTTCAGGACCGCGGATGAGAAGTCTCCCATAAGCTACCAGCTCTGTCTCCCCTGCTGGAGGCTTCTGTTTCTTTCCATCAGCGCCAGGACACCCTGGTGCTCCCGGTGCGCTTGTCGGGGCAGCAAGTGGGACCTGTCCCCGGCATCCCTTCTCCGATCCCTGCCCAGCGAGCGAGCCACCCGCCGGGCTGTTAGCCTACTGCCGGGGACCGGGACTCCAGGCCGCCCGGGTCCCGGGGCCGGGAGCCCGCGCGGCGCCGCTGTCATTCCAGCAGGGGGCGCCGTCCGGCCGCAATGGCCGCGCCGGGCCGCGCTCTGATTGGTTGGAGGCCGCGGCCCGCGCCCACTCCCGCCCGCCCCGTCCGCTAAGTGCCGCGGCGCGCCGGGTCCCGCCCCAGTCTGCGGGGCTTCCCGGGCAGCGGCGGGGCCAAAGCGGCTCAGAAGAGGGGACAAGACCAGGGCAGGAGGGAACCGGCCGGCCGGCAGAGCCCCGTACGCCCAGCAAGATGCTGTCCTGGCGGCTGCACACGGGCCCCGAGAAGGCCGAGCTGCAGGAGCTCAACGCCCGGCTCTACGACTACGTGTGCCGGGTGCGGGAGCTGGAGCGCGAAAACCTGCTCCTGGAGGAGGAGCTGCGCGGCCGGCGCGGGCAGGAGGGCCTGTGGGCCGAGGGGCAGGCGCGCTTCGCCGAGGAGGCGCGCGGCTTGCGGCAGCAGCTGGACGAGCTGAGCTGGGCCACGGCGCTGGCCGAGGGCGAGCGCGATGCGCTGAGGCGCGAGCTGTGGGAGCTGCAGCGCCTGGGCGAGGAGGAGCGCGCCGCCCGCGGCCGCCTGGACGCCGAGCTGGGCGCAGAGCGGCGCGAGCTGCAGGAGGCGCTGGGCGCGCGCGCCGCCCTCGAGGCGCTGCTGGGCCGGCTGCAGGCCGAGCGCCGCGGCCTGGAAGCGGCCCACGAGCGAGACGTGCGGGAGCTGCGCGCGCGCGCCGCCCGCCTGACCAAGAGCTACCGCGCCCCCGGCCCCGCCAGGCCCCCGCCGCGTCTGCGGGAGGTGCACGACAGCTACGCGCTGCTGGTGGCCGAGTCGTGGCGGGAGACGGCGCAGCTGTACGAGGACGAGGTGCGCGAGCTGGAGGAGGCGCTGCGGCGCGGCCAGGACAGCCGGCGCGAGGCCGAGGAGGAGACGCGGCTGTGCGCGCAGGAGGTGGAGGCGCTGCGGCGCGAGGCGCTCGAGTTGGAGCAGCTGCGCGCGCTGCTGGAGGAAGAGCTGCGGCGGGTGCAGGAGGAGTACGAGCTGCAGGCGGAGGAACGGCAGGTCGGTGCGCAGGGACGACCCCACCCCGGGCCCGGGCCTGTGGTGAAGGGAGGGGAGCGGCGGGGCTCTCCGGAGCCGTTGCGTGCGCCCGGGGCGTGGCGCCGCCGACGGGTGGGGCCGGGCCAGAGGGGGCCCGAACGGCCCCCCCCTCCCGGCAGCTGGGCGCTGAGGGGGCCCCCCCGCTCTGCGTCGGGGCCTCGGGGTCCCGGCGTCTCACCAGCCGTGGAAGAGGAGCGCGGTTTGCGGGTTAGGGTGGCTGGTCCCGGCGGAGAGTCCCGTCCCTGTCGTCTTGTTAGGTTGTCCGTTTCTTTAGATCTTGCCAGGAGAGGGGTGCATGCTGGCAAAAGACCCAGGACCCAGCCAGCTCTAGGCTCTCTTTCAATTTCCTGTGCTTCGTGGACCGAATTCGCATACAAGTCCAGCAAGAAGCCCCTCTGACTTCCAGAAGCGGCTTCGGAAGCGACGGCTCATTCCTTCTCGGCTGGGTCTCTGTGTTGGGAGGTGTCTCGGCAATGTCAAGTCCTGACCGGGAGCCATTCAAAATGACAGCCCCTTGGCTGTAAGGCACCCCTGGGGAAAACTTAAATAGTTTCCCAAAACGGTTTTTATTTAGCCAGAGTGGTTTCCCAGGAGGAGGCAGCCCGTTTGGCTCTCTGGGCCTCCTGCCTTGTGTCTTCTTGGGAGGGGCGGTCACCTTCATGCAGAAACGAGCTCCACGGGAGATGTTTTTCTCACAGTCTCCCAAGCAGACATCGGGTCTCTTGGTAGTGGAAAAGTTGTGGAAACGGCCTGGTCCCTGTGGCAGCATGTAATATAAACAGTTACTATAAAAGTGCGCGGTAATAGAAACAGTTACTATTTCAGAGAAGCGAAGCCCAAACCTCTGACACTGACAGGGTGACACCTGTGGCCGATTATTGTCCCAGTCCAGTACTAGGCTTGGCCCTGGGCCCGCCTCCTGGAGGCCAGAATTGAAAAATACCCCCAAATCATACTCTCCGTAGTTCTCAGGGTGACAGTTTAAAATAACACTCTCACAGATTTAGAAATATTTTAAGGGGATAATTTGTAGCTTGGAGTTAAAGATTTGTGGTAAAAGGATTGTGTGCCTTTTTTTTTTTTTTTAAACGCAGGGAGTAAAGGGAACACAGTGGCTTTGGTCTCGAGGACTGTGGTGATGTGATAGGGGTCCACAAATAATCAGCAAATATCTATTGACTACTCCTAGGTCCTGAGCACTGCCTTGGGGTTTCAGTGTTCAAAGAGCTGGAGTCTAGATGGGAAATCCTATAAAGCAGTACCATACGAAATTGTTTGGAATGTAATTTTTTGGAATGTGGGTTTTGTTGGGCCTCTGCGTCATAATTTTCAAAATTACCCCCCCACCCCAGCCCGGGGTTGTAGGTAGAGCAAGGACAGGGACTGGCTGAAGTGTGTGCTGATTTCCAGCACTTATTCTAGACTCCAGAGTGCTTCCCTCACCCATGATGAGGGCCAGGGAGGCTAGTTTCACAGGGCCCCATGCTCTGTGTTGAGCAGAAGTGAAAAAGCATCTTAGCATAGAAGAAACTTCTGCAGGGCTTTTAACCCAAAACAAGTGCCTGGAACCGCTGCTACCGCCCCGAGGGCCCGAGCTGTGCCAGAAGGTTCGGAAACTGCTTCTTTGAGGTGTGTTGGGTGGGCCAAATCCTCACCATTCCCTTGCAGTTGGAGCTCGCTTGGCTCATTTTGGACCCTGAAGCTCTGGTTACAGGGTTCTTTCTCAGGACCCATTCCCCCCTAACTAAAACTTAGTGCAACCTCAGATATGAACAGATAGAAACAGCATGCTGCTCAGAGCCAAAGCCCAAGTCCCATAGAGGCCACTCTCCCCCTCAGTCACCCCGCCCCAGCCACACCTGCCTCCGGGACACCATGCGCTGTTTCCATCTCAAGACCTTTGAAGGCAAGGGATTTTCTGTGTTTTGTTTTGTCCACTGCTTTATCCCCAGCACTCAAGAACCAGGCTCGGCACTCGACGTGCCCAGTAGTGGTCGGATGAATGAATGAATGAACCGAATGTGTGTACCCTGTGAGCTGTTTTTATTACCCCTGTTGCGCAAATGCGGAAACGGAGACACAAAGAGGGGCAGAGCCAGAATTCAGGCCCAGGCAGGGCGGCTAACCCATCCCCCTTCCAGTCAATATAGAAACAGCAGAGGGGCAGCTTGGGATGTGCAGTCGGCATCACTGTCCCGCCCTCTGACACAGAGCGGAGGGGCTGCACCTGACGGGGACTAGGGCCCCACCCTCAATAGTCTGTCTGGTGCTACCTCTCTCATTGGAATTTGCTTCTTTGCCCTAAAAGTAGGGAGCAAGGAATGTCGACGGGAGTTGGAATTTTTCTCGCTTCCAATTTGTGTAGGTTTCATCACACTGAATGTTCCCTTATCCGTAGCTCAAATCTTTCCCCAGTTAGCTTTAAAGCCACCGAATTTCAAATTGCATTCCCAAAGATTCAACACCAAACCATGAGTATTTTTATTTATTTATTTATTTATTTATTTTTTTTAAAGATTTTATTTATTTATTTGAGACAGAGAGAATGAGAGAGACAGAGAGCACATGAGAGGGGGAAGGGTCAGAGGGAGAAGCAGGCTCCCTGCCGAGCAGGGAGCCCGATGCGGGACTCGATCCCGGGACTCCAGGATCATGACCTGAGCCGAAGGCAGTCGCTTAACCAACTGAGCCACCCAGGCGCCCAGTATTTTTTTTTTAAAGGGTAAAAATAGCAGGAGTTTTGTTAAGGAGTAAGTATCCGTGATTTAACCCCGAGCCCTTGATTTCTTCAAATTCTACAGAAGCTCGCTCTGGGGAGACTGAAAATACCATAAAACCGGGTTTAACTAATATACTCTAGTAGATGTTTCATTACTAAGAGTTACCCTTTATCAGGTGCTTCTCGCGTGCCAGGTACCCCAGGAACCAGGCCCTTCACACGTATTCACACTTAGTCCTCAGCGCGATCTTATGAGGTGGATATTAATATTAGCCCCATTTCACAGACGACGAAACTGAGGCACATATGTCACCTAGTGGGTAATTAGCTAAGCCAGGGTTCTCTTCAGGTGCCAGTGTCTGAGCAACTAAAAAGGGACCCAACATTTCCTCTCTTCTCTGTTTCATCAAAGAGAAACGTTTAACCAGGATTCTCTCTGCCTTCAGAGAATAATGGTAATTGTGCTTCCTAAGGGCTAGCCCAGAGGGGCCCCATCCATCAGAAGCCCTAAAATACTTTCTGACCCTCCCAGTTGGCTGTTGTCAGAATAGTTTTCGGGTCAGATGTGTTTCATTTACTTTTTGTGTACCCTGTGGTTTAGTGGGAACCCTCCCCTCCCCCACTCAGTGCCCACTGCCTTTCTGGCTCAGGGCCTCCTCTGCAGCCCGAGAGAGCCAGATGCTGGGACTCTCTGGGAAAAGTGCTTCTTCCCCTAAGGCCTGTGTGTTAGGCCCCACCCCCCAGATCTGCCAGAGAGGTTTGCCGAACTGACATCCAAGTCCCTAGCGTTTTCTGTGTGGTTTAGATCACTCGAAGCCAGAGTAATACACCGTCTCCCAGTTTGCCGGAAGAAGTTTGGACAAAAACTCAAGACATTTTTGGTTGACGCCAGCCTTACCCCTATAAACACTGAGATTTTTGCTTATGAAACTGAGCTCTTAGCCTTTTGAGGCTGACTATAAAAGGCGTCCAAGTCCCCAAAATGTGACTGAATGAGAACTTTCTTTTGACTGGAAAGGGGATGGGTTAGCCGCCCTGCCTGGGCCTGAATTCTGGCTCTGCCCCTCTTTGTGTCTCCATTTCCGCATTTGCGCAACAGGGGTAATAAAAACAGCTCACAGGGTACACACATTCGGTTCATTCATTCATTCATCCGACCACTACTGGGCACGTCGAGTGCCGAGCCTGGTTCTTGAGTGCTGGGGATAAAGCAGTGGACAAAACAAAACACAGAAAATCCCTTGCCTTCAAAGGTCTTGAGATGGAAACAGCGCATGGTGTCCCGGAGGCAGGTGTGGCTGGGGCGGGGTGACTGAGGGGGAGAGTGGCCTCTATGGGACTTGGGCTTTGGCTCTGAGCAGCATGGGGAGCCGCTCGGTGACTCTGAGCACAGGTGAGGGGTGACCCGACTGTATCTGAATGCAGTTGCTCTGGGAGCTGTGTGGGACACAGACTGTGTGGGACAAGAGTGGGAGCAGGGAGAACTTTTTAGGGGACCTGTGTACTAATCAAGGCAGGACGTGCTGGATGCTTGGACCAGGGGCAGCAATGAGGGGCTGAGAGGGAGCTCTTCTCTGAGGTTGAAGCCCACCAGGGTCTGCGGATGGATGCAGTGGAAGAGAGGGGGTAGAAATCCCAAGTCGACTCCAGTGCTTATGGCCTCAACCACTGAAAAAAAGGGAGTGCTCTTTGCTGAAGGGAGTTGGGAGCAGGAGATTAGGCCGATTTGGGTGGGAAATCAGAGTTCACTCTGAATGCCTCTTAGATGCCCACCTGGTATTATAAGATACAATTCTGAGTCTGGAGTTGAGAGGTATTATCTGGACTAGAGCTGGAAAAACTTAGCATTCCACTAACGCTTGTTATTCCAAATATATTGAGTTTTTGTGTCTCAGTGAGGTTATCACAATATTTAAATTCCCTCAATCTCTACCAGTCAGGATTCTGAGTGACTGTGACATTCAAGGCTCTTCCTGTTTTGGCCGTGGGACTTGCTCAGCAGAGAGCAGCTCCCGTTGGGTGAAGAGAAGGAGCTTTCTTTGGACCCACACCCCAGCACGCTCTCCCTGGTACAGCCTCTGTTGCATCATCACTTGTGAGGCCATCCAGAAGTTCCCGAAATAGCAACTAAAAAAGGTGACCTCTCTCCCCAGCTTTTATAACATTAGGTGGGACTGCTTTTGCTTGGTTAGAATCAGCATGCTGGGTCTCTTGCTCTAGTACCTCTTCCAGGCCCACGGTTTGAAAACTGACAAAGTCAAAGCCAAGTTGAAGCTTGCTTCAACCAGCAGGATCAGTTACAGTCTCTGTGGAGACTGTTAAGAGCCAATAAGTCGTACTTACGTTCTCGCTTCCAAAAGTCAAGTAATTTTCCTTTGACAGTTTCAGGAGAGTTGAATCACACGGAAATGTGGTTGGAACTATACTTATTTTAACTGCAACACAGTTTGGGGTTTTTTTTCCCCCTCGTATTTTGTGGGGTGCAGACCTATTCTGTGCCCTCTGGGAAGAGAGAGAATCTTTGCACCTACCTGTGGTTTGGCATGACGGGGAGATCCTGATCTGCTCAGGAGGTTTGTGGATAGAGAATTGAGTGCACGTGATACTTTTTTTTCTAAGCAGTTTAACAATAATTGAAGTTCTCTTTAAAGATAAAATTAGTACAGATTTCCAAGTTTTGATACTCAGGTTGCATTTCTTGCAGTAGAAAGGAGTAATCTCTGCATGTTTATAGCATGTCTTATACTCTAACCTTAGACCTGGGATTATATTCCCTCTAAAATGGGGGAACATAGAATTTTAACACCAAGACTTAACTACAGAATGTCTGAATGTCATGGCTAAATTTTGACAACCCTGTCAACTGAAATCAAGACTGGAATGGTCTGCTTTGGTAAGCCTCACTATCTACTTACAATGCTGGTTTTGGATATTAACAAAGATCTACCCTGGGATACTAGCTAGAGATTCTTAAATTTACTTCTTTGCTTTAAAAGCTAAATGGTTTCAGTTTTTATTTTTAGCATGCTTTATACACACAAAGAGAACCTAGCAACAATCATTAGCTGATACAGAACTCTTAGGGAGGCAGGATTATTTACATGCCGATTGTACATTGTTTAAAATGGTGGATCCAGTGTGAGATCTTAGTTTATTCATTCGCTGGTTTTGCAGACCTTATGTATTTATTGCGGACCTTTAGCATGTCGCCTGGTGCCTTTGGTGGAGGGATTACAAGAGGAATGGAAATAGACTGTCTTATTTGAATCCCACAAAGATAAATGTCTAAAAATGTAGCCAGTTTAGTTAATTGTATTCAGAAATAAGGCTGTTTTCCATTACAAACCAGAAGTTAGAGAATATGGACTCGTTTCAGTGTTTAAATACTTGCTCAGTTAATTATTTCCCAGAGCAACTAAAAAGTGTTGATACAAAACTGTAACGCAGAGTAATGTAAAACTGTAAATGGTACCGATGAAGTCTCTGTGGTTATTAACTGAAAGATACTGTCAATTTAAAATAGCACATTGTTAAGGGGGTAGCAGGCATTCTCTTGATCATTTCAAGTCCAGTTCACCGATTGTGTGCTGTGCGACTTCTAGGGCATGGGCATTTTTCTAGAGAGGGGGGATGCCCGAGGTGGCAGGCCATGACCTTCAGTGTCTCCCAGACCAGGGGGGAGAGAGAGAGATGGACAGACGGACAGATGTAGTTAGCCAGGTGCGAGTGGACATGCCCTAAGGGCTGGGAGCATGACGTGAACACGTGAGGAGGGAGTGCTCACTTAACGACGTCCGCCAAGTACAGTCAAAAAAGATTTACGTCCTGGTCCGCATTGACATTTATGCCGGGAAGATATTCCTGTCTCATCCGTGTAGCTTTTCTAGGTGAAACAAAGAGCTCTGTGAGTGTACCTGCTTAGTGTTGGGGGAAATCATGAGCGTGGGGGAAATTTTTCACGTCGGAGGGACTTCCGTTTTAGATATTGCAGAAGCCCTGTGTTCTGGTCTGGGCTCACTTTGAATAGCATCCTCATTGACCGGGGTGAGGTGTTGACTTTCCTAAGCAGCTGATGATGCTGAACGGCAGAGATGCTTCCATGAACTTCGAAGCATTCCTTCTCCCTAGAGAGTAGGAACAGAACAGCCAGTGTCCTGCCAAAATTGTCCGTGTGCAACAATAATAATAATTAAAAAAAAATTCTGTGGGGAAGAAATATTGTATTTATTTATTTATTTTAAAGATCTTATTTATTTATTTGACAGAGAGAGAGACAGTGAGAGAGGGAACACAAGCAGGGGGAGTGGAGAGGGAGAAGCAGGCTTCCCGCTGAGCAGGGAGCCCGATGGTGGGGCTCGATCCCAGGACCCCGGGATCATGATCTGAGCCGAAGGCAGATGCTTATCGACTGAGCCACCCAGGCACCCCAAGAAATATTGTATTTAAAAGCACCCTTATAGTGACTACATCTTTAATAAGCCTAGAGATTTTTTTTTTTCCATTTTGCATCCTGAACCATTGGTATCTTCAGTTTGACCAAGCGGAGCTCCAGCCCTCTGATCTAAAAGCGCTTTGTTGGGGCGCCTGGGTGGCTCAGTCATTAAGCATCTGCCTTCGGCTCAGGTCATGATCCCAGGGCCCTGGGATCGAGCCCCGCGTCGGGCTCCCTGCTCAGCGGGAAGCCTGCTTCTCCCTCTCCCACCCACCCTGCTTGTGTTCCCTCTCTTGCTGTGTCTCTCTCTGTCAAATAAATAAAAACAAAAATCTTAAAAAATAAATAAATAAATAAATAAATAAATAAAAGTGCTTTGTTCTCCTTAGAGAGTGATCGCGTGCCTGGAGGATGAGAAGGCGGCGCTCACCTTGGCCATGGCTGACCGGCTGCGGGACTACCAGGAGCTCGTGCAGGTGAAGACCAGCCTCAGCCTGGAGGTGGCCACGTATCGGTAAGGATGCTGTACAGGGGCTGCCTGGGCGAAATCCCCCGTAGCCTCGTTCAGCACTCCCTGTGGGCTGCCTCTGCAGTCTTCTGACCATGACTTTGCTTTCAGAATATCCAAGTGGCCTGGGTTAAAAGACTGTATCTGGCTGGGGCATGCAGGTAGTCCGCCTTGTAGCCCTGGGCTGGCCTCCCTGTGTATTGCCTCAGCCAGCCTCTCATCCGGGCCCTTCTGACCATTAGTGAAGAGGGAGCAGGCTATCGGGTGGTCCCTGGCCTGGGCCCGAGGCAGCCACTAAGGGGTGAGGCCTGCCTAGGGCAAAGCAGCTCTTGGAAGAGCCTCCAGCTGGACGGAGGGGTGGGCAAGCCACTGGGGCCTCTGCTGGGTCCCCCCCTCTGAGAGCCGGCCTGTGGCTGAGTCCTGCAGAGGGGAGGGTCCTCAGAGGAGGCACCAGCCAGCTTGTCCTTCTCAAGGTCCGTCTCCCACAGTCTCCTTGGAAATCTCACGGGGTGGAAAAATCACAAAATGCAATCACGCTGGGTCAGGTGATCGAAATTACTAATAAGGAAAACTTCCAAACAGGCTTTATTTGGGGGAAGGAAGCATTAGTCAGGACTTTTTTTCACTTACTAGTGACCGAAGCCCTTCTCAGACTGGCTCAAGCCAACAAAGGCATTTATTACTCACTTGATGGAGAAAGTCCCTAGTTTCAGGCACAGTAGGTCCAAGCGCAGTTGACAGGGACAGTCCCTGCTGCTTTCCCTGGTCTCTTCCTCCTCGGCTCTGCCCACGCCATGGCAGGATGGGCCCCAGCCAGTTCCCTGCTTTGTCCTTGTAGGCTTGCCCCCCTAGTCGGAGGAAGGGGCTCTTTGTCATCCGTCTCAGCCGAACTCCTGGGCCCTGCAGTCTGGCTCCGTTGGGCCATGTGCCTGTCCCTGTTCCCGGTCAGGGGCACAAAGTGCTCTGGAGCTCGGAAGGGCCCACCCTCCCGTGAGCCACACGGATTGACCCTGGGATGGGAGGTGCCCCCAAACTGGCACCATCCTAGAGCAGATATGAGGTTGTCCCAGAAGATCCACATCTGTGCCCCTGTTAGCTGACCTCGATGTCCCGTGACTCTTTTCCCTACAGAAGCAGTTGGATCTTCCTTGTTGTAATAGTTCTGTAGGTTGGATTTGGAGACTTTGATCTTGTGCTCTGTCTGTCTGGGATTTGAGCCCTTTCCTTCCTTGCCCAGTCCTGCCCCTCGTTCTCTGTCGTGAGAAGTCAGAGCGCCTGGTGGGCATCTTGCCTGCGCGTCCAGGGCCTGACTTTTTTGGTAGGTATTCCCACCCTAGCTTTTTTCAAGGGCATTGACGGGGAGCCTTTGTGCTCGCGTCGGCAGCCTGATTGTCGGCAGAGACAGTTTACGGCCTCTGTCTGTTCCTGGCATTGCGCTAACCCAATTAGGGATTGACTTGGCTACCTCCTAGGAAGGAATTTAGAAGGCCACAGGACTTTCAGGGAAGTGAGTGATTGATTTCACTGTATGTCTTTCTGACGTCCAAGTTCGTACAGGGAAAATGAGGAGCCCGGCCGTGCCCAGCTGCAGATACCAAGCCCAGGGGTTAGAACAGCTCCATGCCTCCCCACCTCCCCGCGCTCAGGATTTAGTCTGGGAGGTGCCCACAGACCTAAAAGACATACGGGCAGTGGAACATAACCCATTTCTTTGTACAAGCCGAATGCCTAGTGTTTCTGTCACTGCCTTATGTCCTGCGGATAAGCCCTTGGCATCTCTTACGTGACTTCCTGTATTTTGTCTTGCTGCCCGCGTTCTGAGAACAGGGAAGAAATGCATATTTGTGTTAGTGCCCTTCTGCTCTTCTGACCCCGTCACAGGGGCCCACTTGATCTTTAAAAATCACGACCCGCTGTCTTTGAGGAAGTTGACCTTCCTTCCATACCCTTGCCCCAGGGAGTGCAGCAGCGACTGTCAGCCTCTTGGGGACCACGGCCCAGGGCCCTGTGCAGTGTGACTCCTCACCAGCCCTGTCCCCAGGGGCCAAGGCTGGCCGACGGTGTGGCTGACTGAGATCAGGTGGATTTGTCCCCGGTTTTCCCTGCAGTGGCCGTTCCCCCGGTGTTGCGGAGTTGATGATTAGCATCTCATGTGTAAGGGAAGGGGCTGTGGCGCCTTCAAGTTGGAAGCACAGCCCAGTACAACTGGAATTTGTCGGCTGTGCTGAGGCCAGCTCTCGAGTGTCACGCATGCTTCCGAACCCAGATACTTGGCCCTTTCCGGTTAGCCTTCACGGTGAAGAAGGAACACTGCTAACAGAGTAGTATCATTTATAACTAAAGGTAGACTTAGAGTTTATAAGTAAAGATGCAATTTAATAAAATAATAAAATGCGAACAAAGCAAACCACACCGTCTAAGGCTGGAGGATCTCCTCAAACCTGGTGGGCCAGTTGGTGACCAGGGAAGACACTGGTGCCTTGTTTGGCGGGTGGGTGTGAGAATGAGCCCTCTCCTCCCGGGGCTGGCTAATGCTGAGACACCAGGGAGAGCCCAGGAGAAGGTGGGCTGGCCCAGGGGCCCGGGCTCGCCCCCATCGGCCTGTCCCCAGTGAAGTTATATGGGGCTGGAGGGGCGCATCCACCCCGTATGTAGTCACAAGGCTGTTCCTGGAGTGGAAGTGTTTATTTACACTGGCAGCCGAGCAGTGAGAGGGGGAGATGCTCCGACAGGACAGCGTGTGGTTCTCAGCCTCATCAGTACCTGGGGGTCACCTGGAGAACCTGATAAAGCATCAGCCCCTGGGCCCATTCCTGGATGTTCCAATCAGCTTGGCACAGGATGGGCCCAGGCCTGGTGCTTTTGCAGCTCCGAGGAGGATGGTCAGGTGCGGCCAGGGTAGAGAACCACGGGTGCAGGGCCTCACCGCTCCAGGGGCCCACAGACTGACGGCTTTGGCATCGCTGGGCGTCTCAAGCCTGCGGGAAATGCAGAACCTCGGGCCCATTCCAGACCTTCTGGTCAAGGCCGGCACCGCAACAAGATCCCAGGTGATTCAGGATGCACGGCACTGTCTACAGAGCATCCCGGGAGCATCCCAAAGGCACTGAGCTGGTCTCACTGTGGCCCAGAGGCGGGTGAATGATGGGCAGGCTGAATGGTGTGCAGGGTGCTGGGGGGGTGGGGGATGGTGGATGAGGCCTGCAGCCCCGGCTTCCAGAAGATCACGTGGGAAGGGCTTCCAGGCCGAGGGGCCAGTCTGGGCGAGGACCTGAGGACTGAGCTTGCGTGGTATCTGTGGTAATGCCAGGCAACTTTGGGTTTGGGGGCCTGGCCTGGAGGCATGGAGGGCTGTGTGGGATGGATGGACAAGAGCCACAGACGTGAGGCCATGTTTTGTGAGTGGGGCCTGTGCCCTCAGGCTGCTCCAGAGACGTTGGCAGGCAGGGGGGTGCACAAACCTACAGCTAAGTGTGGCTTGGTGTTGAGGGTCATGTGCTGTGGACCAGGCTGCGTGGACCTAAGTCGCCTCCCGCACTGTTGGAAACAAGAAATGCCTCGTAAGACATGAGGGCAAGGTTTCTGGGGAGGAGAAGGGAGTTGTGAGAATCTGGGAAGGCTTCAGGAGGGAGGCGAGATTGATCGGGGTCTTGAAGGAGGGGGGAGATTTGAACAGACATGCGGGAGGGGGGGTGGTGGGGCGGGGGGGTGGCACGTGGGGAGGGACCCGTCCACTTAGGTAAAAAGCCAAATCAGATGATGAAAGAAAGTCCTATAGGCAGGTCACTGCCAACGAATAGGGTCAGATAAAGACAGTTCAGAGGAGGGACCGAGAGCTTCCAGCCCACGTTGGCAGGAGAGATTTTCCAAAGAGGTGAGATTTGAGTTGGCCTTGGAGGGGTGGGCAAGTAGATGGCAGGAAGTGGACTGGCAGGAAGGACTCGGGAAGGAGCTCCAGGTGGATGAGTCAGATCGGGAAACAAGGGGAGGAAGGAGAGTGCAAGGTGGGTGAGCAGAGGCCTGGGAAGGAGGCAGCTGAGGTGGACTTCCAGTGGCAGTGGGGGATGGGGAGGAGGGGGCTGGCGGCCTGCTCGCAGGAGGACTGGGTGCAGGGAGGCCTCAGGAGGTCCCTGCAGTCCTTGGAGATTCAGGTGGGGAGGAGCTGACACGGGGGTGGCCAAGGGGGCCTCTGCGAAGGCTGACCAAGAGCCGGAGCCCGGCAGGGAGGAGCGCGGGGCGCGGATTGGGAGGCTCCTGGATGGAACCCCGGGAGAAGGGTGCCGCTCATCACTTGCTCTTGCGGACCAGAGGCCAGCCCTCTCCATGAGGCAGCTGCTCATTCAGACCTGGTCCCTAATCTGAATATGGTGAAAACCGGGGCCGGGGCGCCATCCCGAACCCGCCCCAAACCCTTCTCACTGCCGACCTGAAGATCTGCCCCCAAAGCTGCAGGTTGAGAACTTGCAGAAGCCTGGCTAGAAAATAAATAGTCTCCCCTCCTCCACCCCCCGCCCCCCCTGCCCGACGAAGAAAGAGAACAGAGCCCAGTCATCAGGAATAAGGTGTTAGGGGCACCTGGGTGGCTCAGTCGTTAAGCGTCTGCCTTCGGCTCAGGTCATGGTCCCAGGGTCCTGGGATTGAGCCCCGCATCGGGCTCCCTGCTCTGTTGGGAAGCCTGCTTCTCCCACTCCTGCTCCCCCTGCTTGTGTTCCCTCTCTCGCTATGTCTCTCTCAAATAAATAAATAAAATCTTAAAAAAAAAAAAAAAAGGAATAAGGTCTTAGAAAATATAATGAAAAAAAAAAGATATTCAGATCTGAAACAAACAAAAAAAAAATGCAAAAACACCCAGGGATAAACCGAGCCCCAAACCCACAAAAACGCGGGCTCTGAAAACCGTGTGCGCAAGAGGCCCATCCTGGCTTTCTGATCTGGGGGACAGATGATGCATTCTCCCTCAAAATTTAAAAAAGAGGCACTTTTTTTTTTTTTAATGTTTTGGGGCTGAAATATATAACAGTTGTTCTAAATGTCACCTGAAGAAATGGAAAGCAGAGCCAGACCATTTTTCAAAAGAAGAGTACTGAAGGGAGTCTTGGCTGGCCAGATATGAAAATGTAGTGCAAAGATTTGTGGCCTGGGCTCTTTCAGGCAAAGTCCTTGTTTTAAAAGGTTAGGTTGGAAACAACAACGTCAGAACACGGTCTTTGTATGTCTGTACAGCGGGGACGTGCGAGCTTCCTGTTTCCTCTTAGGCTGGCTGGAAGCAGAAACCGCACATTTCAACTGGAGGAAATAAATATTCCATCTCTGGATCCGGACCGCTCACAAAGCAATAGAGATAACTCCTAGCAATGGCAATTTCACCGTCATGATGGTATTTCTGGTCGCTGCATTATTGTGTTAGGCCCACCTACCCCTTTTCATGCACCTGTTCAAAGGAAAACAGTTCTTTGGAATTTCCCCAGTGCTTGGAGAAATACATTTTGTTTTGCTAAAACAAAATGTATTTTTGTTTTGCTCCTACTCTCTTGAAAACTTAACAACCGTGTTTTAACACGGAGACTCAGCTGGTTATTAGGCGAAATACTTGAAGTTAATAAAATCTTGTAGTTTCAAGCGGAGGAGGCTGAGGGGGGGTAACCCATACATTTGGGTCCCAGCCTTCCCCACATCACTGCAGAAATGGGTTGCTCTCTGTCCACCAGGTTTTTAGGTTATCCAGCCTCTCTTCCCCTCTTGGGACTATTTCAGTCAACTGAAAATCAGCTTTCTTCTCAGGTCAGTAGATGATGATGATCATGATTGTGACCATTGATTTAGCCCCTGTTCTGTGACAGCTGTTGTTTCGAGAACTTTCCAGTTAGCGACCACCACACACCTGTGAATGCTGCCTGTTTCAGCAGTGGGGAAACTGAGTCACAGAGGATTTGCGTGGCTTGCCCAAGGTCACAGAACTAGGAAGCGGCAGGCCCAGGATTTGAATCCGGGCAACCTGGCTCGGGAAGTTTCTCCATCAACCACTCCCAGGGCTTCTTTTCTCTGTTTTATTAGTAATCTTGGCTGATCTGTCAATTATTTGATTTTTTTCCCCCCAGTCTCTAGAACTGATGGATAGGCTTTGATATGTGATTTGGAGCTGAGCACAGAAGGAGTGACCAGGAGCAGCATGGCCTCAGTGTTCTCTTCCGTACGCCTGTGGGGTGGGGCAGGGCCTTTCCAGTTCGGATGGTGATGCTCGTCCTTTCTCCCCGCTTCCCCCTGCTGCATCCAGCCCCTCGACCCCTCCAGTCAGGGTGGCAGGCTGTCCCCCACCCTCTCTGGAGCTTGGCGGCCAGGAGGCCCTTCTGAGACTCCTTCTCCCAGCCCCATCCCCTTGTCCTCCCACTAGTCCCCACCTGTGTTTAGCCAGGAAGCACTTTGTGAACCCCTCCAGTTGGCTCCAGTGGCTTCCCTTCTGGAAACATCCTCCGACTGTCCCTCTTCTCACCCTTGTCCACATTTATCGGGGACATGGGCATGCCTTGTGCCGCAGGGCGGAATTACAGCGGACATGCCCTGAAATTCCATTAGGATAATCTATCCTGGACAGAGAGCCCCAGCCCACCCTGGGCCCTGCTCCGATGACCAGTGGGGTCTTTTCGGGCCTGGAGCCTGGCCAGAGGCCACATTATAGCTCACTTACGCGCTATGGATTGGTCTCAGACTCCTTAATGCGGCCAGGGACTTGGTTTTCCCGCACATGTTTGCTTATCTTCCTGCTTAAGAGGCCACCAACCTGTGGGTCTGTATAAAATGTTCACTAATAGCTCATGATTCAGGGGGTTGGCATTTCACACAGTCACCACGGCTTGGAGGCCGTTTTCCTCCAGTGCTCTCAAAATAACCAGAGAACGCTCTACCCTTTTCTTAAAGTTGCATGAGTCTGTTCCTTAAAAATGTGCCTTTTGGCACTTTTGAGGAACTTTCTGGCATCTCCTGAGCGATTCTGTTTGTGCCCCTGTCCTCTTAGTCCTGTGAGCTGTGCTGGTGGGGTGCAGGATGCCCCCGTGTGTCACGCCTAATTAAGGCGTGAATTAAATGACTGGTGCGACTGTGCTGGGTGCTGGGGGGCGGGGGGGGGGGGGAGGTGACACACGCCCCTGCCTTCCAGGAGCCAGCCCTGCAGAGTGGGACTGAGTTCTTCCACAGGAGGAGCTTCATACGCTCTTGGAGAGCCCTGTAGGGGGGTTTTGATGGAAGTCACCAAAAGATGTTGAATATGCCTGCATTAATATGTTCGGGGAGGGGGGGTCTGTCTGCAGGATTTGTTCTTTTGAAAGTTTGTACGCAATGCTGTGGTCTTGGGCCTGGCAGGGAGGTCTGAGCAGCTCGCGGGGCGGGTGCCCAGGCGGCCTGGGTTCCAGTGGACTCTCCCTGCTGGGGAGGGAGCTGTGCCTTTGGCCAAGACGCGGTCCCTGCACTCGGTCCTCTAACCCCGGAGCTGGAGCCAGGGGATGCTTACCGTTGGCCCTGTGTGGGGGTTGCTACCAGGGCTTCCTGACATAGGGGAGGGGAGGGTCCGAGCCATGCTTGTGCCCAGTCTTAGCCAGGCCTGGTGACCAGCACGTGACCACACACACACACCCCTCGGGGGGGCACGGGCGCCCCCTCCTAGGTAACCAGCGCGTCCTACTCAGGGTCCTGAACTCAGTCAAAATTGGATTTGCCCCGAGAGAGGAACTAAAGCTTTCATCTTTGAGGGGTGAGGGAAGCTGTTTCCCCCAGCCCCCCTGCGCTGCCCTGTCACTGAGCTCTCTGCTGACCCGGACTCCCCATGAGCACTTTCTGTCCTGGCTGGGGCGGCTCGAGGCGAGGCCCTGTGGTCCCCACGGCTTTCCCTGCTAAGCAGCCCCAGGGAAGATCTGAAGTGGAACTTGGCCTTCTCACCAAGCCCCGCCCTCGACGCTGTGGCTTGCCCCCTCCTCGGTGAGCTGTCATCCTGGGGCACACACCCCCAGGGTCCGACTGCTACCCTGATCCTCCCTCTTATTATATACAGACCGCAGAATTTTCTCGGTGATGGAAGCTATTTGTGTTCCTGGAACCTGAAATGCTTGGTCATGAGGATGTGGGATTAACGGGTTGGTGTCCTGTTTCCTGGCTTCTGCCCCGAGTGGAAGGCTCTGGGCCCCAGCCCCTTGTCTTCCTGAACGTTCGCATGCGTGCACCTCAGCCGCTGCTTCCGAGTGGAGTCCCACTGGCCGTTGTCTTTGCTTTCTGCCGCAGGAGGGGCGCTCCCTGGCTGTCCCCCCCGCCCCCCGCTCGCCTGCGGGGTTCCTCGCTGCATCTGAAGCAGGGGGAGTAGAGCTGGGAGCCGGTTTGCCCGGACCGCCGAGTCCCTCCCCGCGTCTGGCGTCGCTCCCCTGACTCCGTGCCCAGCTCTCGGGGGTAATACCGCTATTTCCAAGCAGCCCTGCTTCCAGTTGCCCTTTGCCACGCACAGTGGACGCCTTGGAACCGAAGGTAGTGACGACTTCCCGCTCTGCTCTAGCGACCAAACAACTGTTGTTCCCCCAGCAGCCGGTGACCTAGGGGGTCTCTCCGAGTGCCCGGCCTCTGGTGCTGGCCTTCGGGGCCAAAGCCTGCCCCTCCACTCTGTCCTCGGGGCTCCGAGTTGTGACCCTGAATGACCGCTTAATGACGAGTCTGCAGTTTTAGACTTCTAGACGTGGCCCAAGGGATCAGCCACTGAGTGCTCTTTGCTGTTTTATTGCAGGAGATAATGGGATGCTTCTGTGGATGCCCCGAGGCCCCTGGGGTGGTGCTGGTGGAAGGGGGGGGGGCGGTCTGCAGCTCTTCGTTCTCCTCGTCTGCCTGCCCTCCTGCCTTCCATTCTCTCTCCTTCCCTTTAGCTCTAAGACGTCCCCAGGGAACCCAGCATGCCGTCTGGCTGCCTTACGTACAAACACATGGCAGTCTTTGCCCTGCTCCTAGTCAGCCAACCTGTGACTCCAGGACGACCCCAGTGGGGGTTGTAATCATTCTGGGGCCCTCTGGCCCGGGGTGACCTGCCATGCATGGGCCCTCCCTGCTTCCCAGACAAGCCAGACCCCTGACCTCCCCTCCTGGGCCCACACCCGCTCTAGCTCCTCCTTCTCCTTGTCCTGGCTTTGGAAGGGCTTGCCTCTCCAAAACTTCTGAAGCCCTCGCCGCTCATTAGGTTCATCGCTCTATCCAGCCAGGCCTGCCGAGCGGGGTTTGCATCCCTGTGGTGCAGTATCTTCGGACACGAGTCCTAAAACAAGGACACTGTGATAGCGTGGTCACCGACCAAATACTACATACTGTGGCTTTATAGCAGCGTTTCTCACTCTTCTGTTTCCTGATGAGGTTTGTTTCTTTTTTAAATTATTTTTACAGAGCCTTACTGGAAGGAGAGAGTAATCCAGAGGTATTGGTCTTGACTGAGCGCATTGAAAACGTGCCACAAGGTAAATAGAAGAAAAGCTAATTATTTAATTTTAAGATGTTTTCCACCTGAACAGGTTCATTCCATGGCTAAATAGTAAAGCATCATTTGTCTGGAAGAATTTGGGTTAGATATGATTTTTTTCAGGTGAGTGTCATTCATCCCTCTCTTACGTACCAAATAGATTTTATTCAATGGGTCATGGTTTAAATAAGAATGTACATGGGAATGCGTGGAAAAATGGTTAGTAAACTCATTTATTCATCTGGCCAGTGCGGGGAGAGAGGAGAAGGTGCTGATGCAGAGACGGGAAGCGTGAAGGGCGAGGAGGAGACTGGGCGGGCGCTTGTGTATCACCGCCTTTGGAGGGAACGCCCTTTACAGACTGAGGACTTGCAGCTTTAGCACAAGTTTGGGGCGGTATTACTTTGTGGAGCAGGGAGTCAACACTCTGGAACTTGCTCCCCCGTGAGGGGCAGAGGTGGGAACGGTTACACCGTTCGTATTACCCTGGGTTGGCCTGGTCAGCTCATGTTGATGAGTGCGGTGCAGGTGTCCCTGGGTGCCCTGAGGTCTGTCTTGATTGAGGCCAAAAGCTACGGAATAAAGCTCAATATTCCCTGTAGCTGCAGAACTGACAGAACAGGTGAGCATTCATTAGACGGACCCTAAGAACCTGTAGGATAACTTTAGAAAGAAAAAAAAAAGCTTTTAAAGTCCTGTAGAACTTACAGGGCTTTCTGGCTAAGGAAGGGCGGATTGAACACGGCCAGTATGCTCGGGCTTTGCCTCAATCGGCAGAGTTTCAGTCTCTATGAGTGTTCCCATATTTGAAATCATGGCACATTAGGAATGCATGTATTCGGTACTTCTATCAGGAGAATATTTGGTTAACAGCTAATCTGGAGAGATGGCAGATTTAAACAAAACAAAACGCTGTTCATTTTTATTTTTCAAAAATTGCATCCCTCTTAGGCACGTCACAGCTTTGAAAGGTCACTGGGTTCAGAAGCACAGTTTTGGCTCTAGGTATCTGTGACTGGTTCGGATTTGGTCGTAGGTGGCATCTGACAAGTTTGCTTTCTGATTTTGAGAGTAAGGTTGAAAAAAGCCAAAGATGTCATTCACCTGATTTCAAGGTTTACTTAGCTGCATTTTTTTTACGTGAGGGTTCATAAGTCTTCACTTAGAAGGGAGAGAGGAGAAAAGGGCTGGGGCCAGACTTGGAGGGGAACCAGTGGTTCGGGGCCAGGGCTTAGGGATCTCTGACAGCTTTGATCGTGGAGCCTAGGAAGAGCTCAGCAAGAGGGCTCCTGGGAGCCTGGTAACTTGTTTCATTCACTGATTGTTTTGTCAAGCTTCTTAAAGGATCCAGAGACAGTATTTGTAAACTAAATTTAGTTTTGCAGTTATGGATTATGCTAAAAGCAAGTAGCATTAGAAGAAAGAGGATGGGAGGGCGCCTGGGTGGCTCAGTCGTTAAGCATCTGCCTTTGGCTCAGGTCGTGATCCCAGGGTCCTGGGATCAAGCCCCACATCGGGCTCCCTGCTCAGTGGGAAGCCTGCTTCTCCCTCTCCCACTCCCCCTGCTTGTGCTCTCTCTCTCCCTGACAAATAAATAAGTTCTTAAAAAAAAAAAAGAAAGAAAAGGAAGAAAGAGGATGGGTTGGGAACTCTTTTATGAGGCTTTGAGCTTCCAGATCATTCTGTGTCCTGTATGATATACGTGCCCATTGACTGTCCACTGAATAAATGTACAGATGTGTTCCTGGATAGTGTCTTCATAAGCACTGATAAGTTCACTTACGTTTCTTCTGTAATACTGTCCAGAGTAATGCCGGCCACTTGCTCACAAGGCGATAAGAGCCTGAAACCGGTCTGTCCTCTTCCGTACTTCTCGGTGGACCTTAATTAAAAACCAGATGGTTCCTGCACTTTCCCCAGGGGTTCATCTTCTGGGGCCTCTCTGTTTAGGATTAGTATGTTGATCTGTCTGTCCTAAAGGGGAACCTGAGATCTGTCCTAAAGGGGATCTGTCCTAAAGGGGCACCTGGCTTTGGCTGCCGTGACAGGGAGACCAAGCTGGGGGTGTAGGCTTTACCCCGCCGATGGGGTGTGGCAGGCACCAGGGGGCGCTCTCCGGGAGGATGGTGCTCCTGGCCACCTTCTAACCACCGGCTGCCATTCCTAAGAGCAGGTGCCCTTGTGGTGGAGTTTGGACACACCCAAGGTAGCACCCTCTGTGGACGATCCCAAGCCAAGCAGGGAGCCCAGTGAACTGCCTCCCACCCCCAGGATCATGACATTAAAACAGACCGTAGTGCTGGTGCCTGGTTGGCTTCCTGCTCTGGCTCCTTGTCGAATGAGAAGTTTGTAAATATAGAAGTGTAAAAATAGACGAAGTCAGGGAGCCTTAGAAAAAGTTAAGTTCTGCAGGACTTGTTGGCCCAACATGGAAACGAATGGTGAGTAAGAGCCCATGAAATGGTGGAGGGACAGTGTCAATTGGTGTTTAGTAATCCTATACTTTGTAATTATAAAGCTCTTCTCTGTTGAAATGTGTTAAAGAAACTTAGGTCAACAAGGTAGAGATGAATGTTTCCAAATTATCAGGATATTGTGAAATTTCAGCCGTGGAAACGGGCACCCCTGACCTCTTTTTTTTTTTTTTTTTTTTTAAGATTTTATTGATTTACTTGACAGAGAGAGGGAACACAAGCAAGGGGGGGTGGGAGAGGAAGAAGCAGGCTTCCCGCTGAGCAGGGAGCCCGATGCGGGGCTCGATTGCAGGACCCCGGGATCATGACCTGAGCGGAAGGCAGACGCTTAGGAACTGAGCCACCCAGGCGCCCCCACCCCTGACTTCTCTGATGCGTGTACTGTGCTCTATGATCACGCGGTCGATGTTTGTTAAGATCAGTAAGTGGAGAGAGGTGTTGGCTCGAAGCACGTGTCGTGCTCTATTTTATTGTAACAGGACTTTTTAAACTACCAAAAGAAATGATTTGGGGATTGAAAATCTCTCATTTTTACAATGGCCCTTCTGCCGTCATAGTACGCTTTTATGATGACCGACGGGATTTGACCTGCGGTGATGCTTTTAAGATGAAAGAAGGTAATGATGCCTGTCCTTCTCCGCAGAGCTCCGGAGCACATCCTATCGCTGCGCCAGCTCGGTGTTACAGAGGGAAAATGAAAGGAATCTGTTTGCCAGGCAGAAAGCACCCATGGCCAGCTTCAGCCACAGCCTGGCGCAGCACCCGCACCTGCCGGCCCAGCCCGTCACTGCAGGTGCTGTCGGAAGAGGCTTCCGAGGCTCAGAATATTCTTCCCGCACCACCACCCGGCAGGAAACAACTTATGAAGAAACTGCCGACTCGTGTGAGAAAACCTCCAAGAGTCAAACCAACTTCAGAACTTTCTCTCCGGCGCACAGTCTTTTAAGAGACCCCGAAGCTCCAGCGCAAACATTCCCCGAGAGGCCGAGAACCACAGGTACGAAGGACGCCTCCACTCGTGAGGCCCGAGAGTCCGCCGTGGCCCAAAAGTCCTACCGAGAGCAGCGGGACGACGGGCCGGCAGGCGCTTCCAGAAGCACTTGGTCAAGTGAGAGGACCGTCATTGTGGGAAAGAA
Organism: Neomonachus schauinslandi; assembly: GCF_002201575.2. Classification (NCBI taxonomy): domain Eukaryota; kingdom Metazoa; phylum Chordata; class Mammalia; order Carnivora; family Phocidae; genus Neomonachus; species Neomonachus schauinslandi. The sequence goes on along the minus strand of NC_058411.1, from coordinate 126,107,783 downwards.
GACAGAAGCTAACGGCACGAGGGAGCAAGACAGAAACAGGCCAGAAACCGTCCAGACAAAGCGGGAGGAGAAGGTGTTTGATTCCAAAGAGAAGGCTTCCGAGGAGAGAAACCTGAGGTGGGAAGAGCTGACGAAGTTAGATAAAGAAACAAGAAAGAGAGAAAGCCAGCAACTGTGGGAACAGGGGAGAGGGAAGGAGTCGGCGCAGGAGAAAAGCGTGAGAGAGAGAGAGGTGCCCATCAGTCTAGGGGTCTCCCGGGAGAGCGTGCCACAGGAGGCCCCGAAAGCTTGCCAGACGCCCCTCCAAGAGGACGCCCCAGATGGTACTGGGAGAGGCGTGGAAACCCGGGAGGCCCGGTTCAGGATGGGCCCCGGTGACATTGCCAGCCCGCCGAAGGGCGAGTCCACGACCGAAACCATAGCAGAAAACATCGTGTCCAGTATCCTGAAGCAGTTTACCCAGGCTCCGGGTGCAGAGGCATCTGCTGATGCTTTTCCAGACACAAAGGTCACTTACGTGGACAGGAAAGAGCTCGCCGGCGACAGGCAAACAAAGACCGAGATAGTCGTGGAGTCGAGACTGACGGAGGAGGTCGATGTTTCAGACAAAGCCGGCCTGGAATACCTTCTGAGCAAGGACGTGAAGGAGGTGGACCTGAAGGGAAAGTCGGCCGAGCGGATGATAGGAGACATAATCAACCTTGGTCTGAAAGGAAGAGAGGGGAGGGCAAGGGTCGTCAACGTGGAGATCATCGAGGAACCCGTGAGCTACATCAGTGGTGAGAAGGCAGAGGAGTTTTCTATCCCGTTCAAAGTAGAGGAGGTGGACGATGTGTCTCCAGGCTCCAAGGGGCTTGTTGACGAGGGAGAAGGTTATGGAGGAGAAGATACCATGTTCTCAGGGAATCGGCATAAGGAGACCAAGTGGCCCCAAGAGGACGTAACCCACGTCGAGGAAGTCACGGAGGCAGGCGACTCGGAAGGAGGAGAGCAGAGTTATTTTGTGTCGACGCCGGATGAGCACCCCGGGGGGCAGGATAGAGACGAGGGCTCGGTGTATGGGCAGATCCACATTGAAGAAGAGTCCACCATCAGGTACTCTTGGCAAGATGAGATTCTGCCAGGGACTCGGAGAAAAACAAAGAGGGATGATGGGTCGGGAGAGACGGTTGTGAGGCCACCGGATGTCTTAGAAGCTCCGCTGGAGGAAGACGTGGGTCGTACTCACTGGCAAGAACAAACCAGAAGCGGTGAATTTCATGCTGAACCCACAGTCATCGAAAAGGAGATTAAAATACCACCCGATTTCCACACGTCCATCAAGGGGGCCTTCAAGGAGCCCCGACACCAGCTGGTGGAGGTGATCGGGCAGCTAGAAGAAAGCCTTCCGGAGCGCGTGAAGGAGGAGCTGTCGGCCCTCACCAGAGAGGGTCAGGGCGGGCCCGAGAACATGTCCATTGACGTCAAGAAAGTGCACACCTCCGGCGGTAGGGCCGTGACCTTGGTTGCCGAAGTCAACCTCTCGAAAACCGTGGACGCCAATCAGTTAGACCTGGAGGAGCTGAGCAAAGACGAAGCCGGGGAGATCGAGAAGGCCGTGGAGTCGGTGGTACAAGACAGTTTGGCCGAGCGGCACAGCCCGGCAGCCCCCGGGAGCCCAGACAGGGAGAGCGCAGCGGAGGCCCCGGCTACTGGCCTCCGCTTCAGGCGCTGGGCCACCCAGGAACTGTACCGCCCCTCCGGTGAGGAGGACGACGCCGGCAGGGCCTCCCCCGGCACGGAGCCGGCCACGTCCCAGGGGCCCGTGTCGGCCACCGTGGAAGTCACCAGCCCGAGGGGCTTCAGCCAGTCGCACGTGCTCGAGGACGTAAGCCGGTCTGTCCAGCGCGTTCAGATAGGCCCCACTGGGATCTGGAGGACTGAGCACGTCTCTCACGAGGGACCCACGGCAGAGGTGGTGGAGGTAAGTGGGGAAGGTGACCCAAGTCAGGCAGCCAGCTCGGCAGGCCCCCCCTCTTCCCCCCCGGTCTGTGAGGCACCTCACCCTGGGTCCTGATCAGAGTCAAGTGGCCAAAGAAGTCCTTCTGCAAGGATCCGTCCCTGCCTTTCAGGAGGTGGGGGGCCCAGGAGAGCCTGGCCCCGTAGAGCTTTCCACAGACATGGAGAGACACAGTGTGTTTGGCTCCAAACAGTCTCATGCTAAAAGGGAAGTCATTTTTCAGGGTCCCATTTCCAAGGGCGGGGAGGGGTGGTGATTATTTTCAAACTGCAGAGTCTGTGGGTACCCCAGACTTCTGTAAAGCCCCTTCAGCTAAGCCCTTGAGCGGGGTTCCGTGAGCAAATCCAGGTCACGGCCCCCCTTTCAGACAGAAGGGTGATCAGGGAACGGCAGATCCACGAGGCAGGTCAAAATTGCGTCTCCGAGGCATCCGGCCACTGAGCAAATCATCCCCTTGCCCGGAGCACTTAGTGACTCAGAAAACAGTGCTCGCAGAGAGGGCTCGGCAGATGGGAGCCAGGCTGCTCGTAGGTACACGGTGGGCAGGGCGATCCTGGAGAGGGCGCCTTCCAAAGGGCCAGTTCCCTGTCACCTCCAGAGGCCAGTGTGGAGATGCATCAGGGGCAGAAGAGGCATCGGGCATGAGCGGGTGCACTGGGCTGGGTCCCCGCAGCAACAAGAACCTCTGAACAGGTCGCCTTCCAGGGACCTGTGTGTGAAACACTTGCACCTGCCGGCTCAGTGGGTCCCCTGAGCGAGGCGAGTTAGCAGACAGCCGCAGAGTGCTAAGGCGGGTTGCGCTGGGGCCCCAAGACACTCTGTTTCCCTTTCAGGTGGACGTGAGTAATGTAGAGGTGACCCCCCGCTGGACACGAGAGACCACAGTCTTCTTTCCCGCAGGGACGGAAGCGGCTGCGCCTGGCGCCCCTGACCGGGATGCCTGGAGAGACGGGGGCAGTGGGAAGGCCTGGGTGGCTGGCGTGAGCTCTCAGGGTTCTGCTGGGGCCGGACACCAGGTCCCCGGGGAAAAGGGCAAGGAGCAGGCTGAGTTTGACAGGACGGTGCAGCTGCAGAGGGTGGTAGACCGAAGGTCGGTGATTTCGGATGAAAAGAAAGTGGCTCTTCTCTACCTAGACACTCAGGAGGAGGACAGTGAGGGACGCTGGTTTTGATGAATACTTTGTTCTCAGTGGTATCTTACAATCCGAGGCAACACACACACAGGCCTTTACTAATTGGAAGGAGGGAAGCTCACTCTTGATTAAGACGCCCCCTTTTTCTTTCTCCAAAGAATGCTCCAGGCGATGTCAATTTACTCTATAATCTGTAAAGGTTTCAAGTTAATTCACGCCTTTAAAGGTGTTGGGATTTTATTTTTGAGTTGGAACTGAAGACAAATACGTTTTTTATCGTTTTAGTCTCCAAAGTTCCTTTTCCTGGAGTTTTCTCTCCACTGCTAGAGACAATTTCTACCAGTTTTGCTCCTGCTCACAGAAATGCCTCGCATCTGCCTAAAATTATAATTAACTATCCATAAGGTCAGATGCCTATATGGTAACAAGGTAAAAGTAATATATTTACGAGTCAATCTTACTTGCATGTGCTAATATGAAATAAAAAACTAGCATTGAAAAGGAAAAATGTATACGCTTTTCTAAGTCTTCTCGAAAAGAAATCCTAGGAAAGAAGCAGATTGCTTCCATTAAAAAAAAAAAAAACAAAAAAAACTCTAAATGATTTTTTCTTTAGGAAAAAGTTAAATTCACTTTAAGACCTGAATGAATTGCTTTCTATGTGCAGAGCTTTAAAAAAAATATATATATAGTGTTTTATTTATGGAGAGAAGAGCCTCAGCCTATGGTGATGTTTCAAGTCCCTAATACACTTGCTGTGTTTGCACAGGTCCCAGAACCCTGCACCAGTCCTGCGTGCGCAGGGGAAATGATTCTTGGGACTAGCTTCGAGTATTTTCTTTTGCAGCACTAGGTGGTTAAGTAGCGCACGGTCTAAATACTCTTTCTTGTTACAACCCAAGTTCTGGAGTAGCCAGCTCCTATCAGAGTATTCTCGAGCTTCTCTGCACCCTAGCCCTTAGCATCTAAACGTTTAATTTTCCTGGTGGGAGGCAGACCCCGAAGACCATACAGAGAACGCTGATGCTCGGATGAGAACTTGCTTCCCAGATGGTCGTGCAGTTATCCCTGGAAGCACAGGGCAGACGGTGCCTCCCAAAGAAGCCCTTTCAACCCACCTCGAAAGGGGCCAAGGTCTTTCTGAGCTCAGAGACTTCGCGATGAAAAACCACCACCAATCTCAAGGAAGTTTTTGAGTTTTTAACAGAAATGATTACAGCTGGGGTGTTTTGGTCAGGGGAGTCAATACTAATGTTGAATAGAAGAAGATGTTTTAGGGGAAGAAGCTGGGCTCCCCTCTGGTTGCCCAGCATTGAAGCACCAGGAGGGGCCCCCGGAAGGCAAAGGCCCTGCCCTCCTGGGCCACAGGATGCTGACCTTCACATCCATACGGTCGTGTTTAAGACACTAGAGCGAGGGTGCTTTATTGGGTTTGTTTTCTTTTACATAAGGGCATTGCTTTAAGGCTTCCATCTTCAGAGGTAGGGCCTCATGCAAAAATAATATTTCTAGCAGCACAGTGTTATTTTAATCCAAGCTGGTTTCTTGCACATAAAGTTGAACCTGTATTTTCTCTAACACAGAATCTCGAGCTGCCGGTAGTGAGCTGAAGAATAACGATCCGAGGTGACATCAGCCTCAAGTGGGTTATGGTGATGGGGGTGGTGGTTATGGCACGAGGGGGGTGGGGTCACACAGTGGCTCTCCAGCCCCCAAGACCTCCATCTCCTCGGCCTCCAGAAATGGCCACGGCAGAGAGTTTAGGGAGAGTGCATTTTCTTAATAAGCGGAGGAAAAATGCAGCAAAGCTTTCAGGGTGATCTGTCTTATAAACACTGTGAATCCGGGTGTAGACAAAGTTGACTTCCAAGTTTAAACCATTGTTGTCAGCCAGATGAGCCAGTAACTGTCACAAACTGGTACAGAGGTGACGGCTTTGCAAAGACTTCTCGTTTCTGATACAGTCAAGGATGGGCTGATTTTCTGTTAGCCGTAGTGGGTGATGGTGTTTGTAGAAGTGATTTATTGGTCAAGGTGACAGCCTACCGGTTTGATGGCAAGACAGACTGAGGATGGGGAGTCTGTTCTGTAAGTCCGAGTGGGCTTAGTTTTATGTCCCTCTCCTGCCTTGTGATCTGGTAAATGAGTGCTGACAGATTACTAATATGACCCACCTCTTTTTGGAAAATAAGTATCTGAGGTCTTAATTTATATTTCCATGTTAGAACATGGATCTTCAAGGAGTAGCCTGCCAAGAGTATTCACGGATATGGACTCCCAAGCTATCTTTGGTTGCTCAGTCTCTGGATCACCCAGGAGCAGGGCAGGCCCTCCACACTGTGCAGATCACCCCACAGCTCCGGGTCCTTTAAAACCAGTCGCTCTGGAGGCAATAGAAATCAACTTTGGGGGTGGGACAGAACCAGTATTTACCGTTGTGGAGACAAAACCATATTAACAGAATGCTTTGCACCCTCCCACTGGTGGTTTTGATATTGTGTGGTTTCAAGTGTATATTTAGGATGGAATCATCGAAAAAGCTGATCTTTCTAAGCTGTTCCCTACCGAGGGAAGTGTCACAAGAATGTATAAAAATAAAAATCTAAGAAAAAAAACCCACCTTGTTCCTGGAGAAAATGAATGTTTTCTAGTAGGTGTTTTTGTGCTTTCTATTTAAGCTCTAATTAAAACCTATATGTGTTTACATGCATGGTTTTTTTTTTTTCTTTAAATGGTGGCACAGAATCACTGGGGAGACTCACTCAGAAGTTTCGGTTCCTTACCTGAATTAGAACTTGGTGGTGTTCACACAGAATTAGAAAGCATGGCGGACAGAGCAAAAACCAGCTGGCTTGTATTCAAACACAGACTGGACAGTTTGTGGTAAGAATGTGGTCGTCACAGCCTGGAAGGCTAGTGCTGTAGGGTGACCAGCCATCTCGTTGTTGCCTGGGATGGAGGTGTCTCCCGGGACACGGGACGTTCAGTGCTAAAACCAGGACAGCCCAAGGCACACCAACATGATGGTTCACTTAAGTGCAAATTGGAGGGGTTAGTAAATCATGTCTGTTTCTTGGTGCTTGAAAAACCTGGAGTTTTTGGAGTCACAGAAGAGTTATTAGATACCCTTGCTTGGTGTGTAACTTTTTACCACAAAGACCATGAATATCTATGGTCTTCCTCTTGTGTTGAAGTTAACACATTTAATAGATGGGAGACATTTGGGCGGGACAGTCCTAAGTTCATTCTTTCCTGGGGGTAGGGACGAAATTTTTTAAAATGCATTTAATTTCTGTGATTCCAAGACCTCCTCCTCCAAGAAATACAGAAAGGAAGAAGTCACATCAGAATTCACTTTTTCGCCCCCAAAAGCCCAGCATGGACTCCTGTCTGCTCAGGCTGCGGCAAGAGCAGAGCACGGACTGGGAGGCTCCCACAAGGGACATTTCTTTCTCCCAGTTCTGGAGGCCGGAAGTCGAAGATCGAGGTGCTGGTGGTTTCGGTGCCTGGTTGGGGCTCTCTGGTTGCCCGACGGTCGTCTTGTGTCTTAACGTGGTGGAGAGCGATCGTGTCTCGTGTCTCTTTTGATCAGGGCATTAATCCCATTCACGGGGTCTACTCTCACGTGTTCATCACCTCCCAGAGGCCCCACCCCTAGTATTTTCACACTGGGGACTAGGGCTTCATCATGAATTTTGGAGGTACACATTCAGTCCCTGGCAGACCCCAGTGTGGTGTATACTTAAAATGCTTATTCCCCCATCCACGTTGAAACTCCTGTGTTCAACTAGATGGAACACTTGGTGAATAGTGACCACGTCTCGTGCCTTCCTCCCGCTACAGGCCTACTGGGTGAGTGGGTACCAGTGGTGGTGGTCTGTGTGGGCAGCTCGCAGCTTCCAAGGGGGACCAGGGACCCTGCCTGTCTCTCTAACCCTGTCATGAGCCTTTTTGGTTTATTTCCCCCATCAATTCTTGAGGTGGCGTCCCGCCCAAATGGAACCACAGTGGCTCTGGGCTTCCCACTGGGTGCTGGCGCGGAAGGGGGCCCGGGCTGCATCGTGCTGCCATCTTAGCAACAGCCTGCAGCCTCGTTGGACCGCGGTCCGTGGGATGAGGGTGGGAAGGAGAAGGAGCAGCGCCACCCACGGCCCATTCCCACCCACCGTGTACTCTGCCCACCTCCATCCAGCACCAGCTCTCATTGCTGACAGCGTGAACAAAGGTGCTCAAAACTTCCACTCTGCTTTTCCGTTCCCGAGTGGCAATGGCCTCCCCCCGCAGGAGACTGAAGAGCACTGTGGGACATGAGCGCTCGTCCCACTCCCACCCTCCCCGCCTCACATGCTGAACCCAGAGAAAGCTGGGAGAGCAGGGGGCCAAGGACTGGGCCAACTCAAAAAAAAGCAGCAGCTCCAGAGGGCAGCCATGTTTCTCCTGCCCAGAGTAGAGGCCACGGGAGTTAGCGGTCCTCCCCTGCAGCCTCTCCAGGCCGGCCTCACTCCTGCTCACCTCTCTCCATTCCCTTACCCCTGCCTCCCCTGACCTCTGGCCCATTTACCACCATTCACTACCTGCCTGGCTGTACTGGGCTCTTTCCCTCTGCTACCAACTAATTGCACCATTATGTTTAGCGTAGCGTCCATGTTGGCTGGCAAGCTCTGAGGGGAAGGGACGGTGTGTCTCGTTTACCGTTGTGTCCCCAGCTCTCACTGGGTGTTCAGCCACTTTTAGTGAATGACCGCATGAGTGAAGAGAAGCTTCTTCGTGCCCCTCTCTAGGCTCCGAGCAGCTCTGAGGCCAGCTTCATTTTAAAAATACATACCAACCCCAGTACTCCCAAGTTTCCTCTCATTAGCATTTTATTCTCCATCCCTATTATCTTCCTATAAGAAAGGGCTTTTTCCAGAATTGTATTGCTCCAAATCTTGACTCCAGATCTATGCCAGGGGCTCTCTCTGTCCAGATACTGTACACTGTATTCACACACAGGAAGTCGTAAACTTCTGAAGAGAAGCCTTGCAACCCCAGCGGTGCTGATGGGTACAAGTTTTTGTTGGCGAGAAAAACCACTTGGGCGGCAAAAAAGAAAAATTCTTTATAGAAGCACCAGATCACCCTGGAGGGTATCCACCGTCCAAACGTGGCCCACGGGAAGTCTGCAAACAGCAAACCCTGACCGGCTGTCGGATTCCATCTTCTTGTTGGAGAGGCTGATAGGGGACCCTCAGTGTCGGCGCCCAGGCATGACTAAAGCTCTCTCTGGGGGTGCGGGGCGGGGGGTGCTCAGTCCGCCGCGTTGGGCCGGGCCTTCCCCAGCACAGTGTGTGGGGCCACGCCGGTGTAGAAGGCTGGTTTGGCTTTCGGGGCCTGCCTAGACTTCACGGCCACCTCTGGGGTCCTGCCAAGGAGCAGAAGGTGGGGTGAGTGTGGTGCCCCTCAGACCTCCGCACGGTTCCCCCCCCGGCCCAGCCCTTGCTGCGGTGAAGGGAAGCCTCACGACTGTGAGCTACAGGTCACGAAGGAGCCTGGGGAGGGAAGATAAATGAGAAGAGAATCCTGGCACAGCATTTTTTTCTCCCGCTTTCTAATTCTTTGTGACCATTCTCGCTGAGCTGAGAGAATCAGCCCTTGGCTGGCTCAGTGAGCAGAACACAAGCAGAGAGGTTGGGGCTGGAGGCCTTGCCGGCTCAAGGCCGAAGGGGCCCCGGCTCAGGGGGTGGGCTCTGAGACAGTGCCCCCTGCTGGCTGTCTCCTCGCCTTCCAGGCTTCCATGATCTTTCCTTGGCAGTCTGCCCACAGGCTCTGTGAGGTGTAGCATCTCTACAGCGGAGCGTGCGCCTCTTCTCTGCTCACCGGCTGCGGAAGACCTGGGGTCGGCCTTCAAGGTGAAGTCAGAGGGCTCTCCGGCCCCCCCATCCTGACAGGCCAGCCGGCCAAGCTAGAGCACTGCGCCCTTGCCTTCCCGCAGGGGAGGTGACCTGCAGGCGCTGGTCTGTAGGAGGAAGAATCCCAGGGTGTTTCTGACATTATTCAAGAGCTAATCTCTTCTTAGTATCTGGGCAAGGGAAGCTAGTTTACTGGTCCCATATAGTTGATGAGTTACAGGAAGTCAGTCAGTAAAACTTTCCACGGAAAGTTCACAGAACCTTACAGAACCAGCTTCCTTCGAGATCGGAATGGCAAAGGAAACAGTGCAAGCGGAGGCCAACTCACTTGGACAGGACGTCCACCGTCTGCTGGGTGGCCAGAGTTCTCTTGTCCTGTAATCCGTACAAGAGCGTCTGAATCTGAAGACACTGCAGAACACCAAGTAGCGATCATGAGGTTGTAACAATGTCACTGAGAGCGTTTCTCAGGAAAATCAAGTCTCCCTTGAATGAAATAAAGACCCATGCCTGACAGAACTGGTGCATGCTCAGGGTTTCTCAGGGACAGACCTTCAGGGACCTTCAATCTGGATGCTCTGAGGGATCCAGGGAACACATGTAAAGTTTTAACACTATTTTACAGAACTCCCTATGACTAGCTGTATGCTATGGAGCATGAACTATGTTTACGTTCATTTTAGAAAATAAAGGTAAGAACACTGGTATCGACTGGGGATGGTCTCTAGTTTCCATTATTAAATGAGCCTTATAATAGCCCAGAAAAGTTTTTTAATGCCTTTGCTTTTTGTTGTTGTTGTTAACAAATGCTATATTATATAGGCTTTTTATATTCATTACTATACAGTAATTTCTTAGGAATTAATTTATTTAGGAGTTAACTGTTCAGTTTATGTCTTACCCAGGGCTAACTTTGGCTTGATTTCTCCCCTCTGCTTATTGGGCTGCCATTTATTTGGTTGCCTGTACCAGGCCAAGGCAAACTCAAGGAAAGGTTAAAGATGAAAGTTGTGCCCCCAAATGGCCAAAACTCAACGATGGTTTTCATCCAGAGATAGACAAACAGATCAATAGAACATGGCAGAGAGTCTAACACTTGACAGATGACAAAAGTGGCCCTGAAGGGTCTAGGGGGAAGAGCTGAACTAGTGAATAAATGGAACTTTTGGATGAAAATATTGAAGGTTTATCTTCATCACCTTGAGGTAGGGAAGTGTTTCTTACTTCCAGACAAACCAAAAGTAAAAGACTGATAAAATTTAACTGTATTAAAATTCAAAACATCTATGCACCAAAATTCACCTTAAGCAAAGTACAAAGAGGGAAAGTACAAAGTACAATGAGAGAAAATACTCGCACAATACTGAGAAGGGATTAGTATTAAGAACATAGAAAGAACTCCTATAAGGTAATGAGAAAAACAACTTACCAATAGAAAATAATCAAAAGACATAAAGAGATTATTCAAAGAATTTGAAAACTAAGTGGCTAATAAACACACCTAAGCTCACTAGTAATCAGAAATGCAAACTAAAACTTCAACAAGGTCATCCTTTCACCTATTCTACTGCAAAAATTATAGTCTGATCATAATACCAAGCTTTGTCAAAGGTATTAAGCAAGAAGAACACTTTTATATATTGATAGTGGGTGTTGAAATCAGTACGACAACTTTTTAGAACAATTTGGCAATATTTAGTAATGGATAGGTAAATTGTGATATATATATATATGTATTGTATATGTACAATATCATACAGATTTTTGATGTGCTTGTATATATCCACATAGATGAATCTTGTGATTATAGGCAGAAAAAAAGCAAATTGCAGATGAATGCATTATATACTGTTATGTTATATATTATTATAATATATATTATATATATCATTTACACAAAGCTTAAGCATGTAAAACAAGGCCATAGTAAAATAATTAAGACAACATGGGAATGATATCAAATTCAGGACAGTAGTCATCTGGAGGTGGGGGTGGGAAAGGGAATAGTGGGGACTTCAACTGTATGGGTCATGTCTTGTTGCTTATATTGAATTGTGAGCTCAAAGGTGTTTGTTACATTCTTCATGCTTTTCTGCACATCTGAAATACTTTATATTTTTAAAATATTGAATTGGTTTTTCTACATGGTAACAGCTTGAGTCAAAAAAAGTGCGAGGGTTTGAGGACTTTGTACTGAAGACTGTTTATTCGTTCCGATCTGACAACCATTTTTAGGTCTTTGAGAAAATTAAAATGCAAGCAGCCAAAATGCTTTGTCTTTATAAGATGTGGAAAATATCAAAACTGTCTGAATGTTTGGTTCAATCTGAGGAACTGAGAATGTGGTTTTGGAATCTGAGAATGGGGCTGTCTTCTGGAGGAAAGAAATATTATTAGACAAAGATATGACACGGTTCTTTTTTAAAATAACAGATCTTCACTCTGTTGGTTGAATTATGTAACCCCAGGAAGTAGTACCCTGGTTCTGTTATTCCATTTAGCATATGATTCAAATTCTCCAAAATCCCACCCCCTTCATCCAACAAGCCCCAGCCCTTCTGGGGCCGTGGCCAGGCCTGGCCTAGGCAACGTGCTGCTCATTCCACGGGGTTGAGCCAGCACTGATTTAATCCACAGATAAACTGTGAACTTGGCAAATTCAGGAACCTGAGAAAGTTCTGTACTGCTTTTGGGGACGGGTTTCCAGCCCTCCTCTTCTGCGTGGCTCCCCGCTGTTGGAAGCCTGGGGGTGTCTCCATGCAGGGCCAGCAGAGAAGGTGCTCAGGAAGGGACTGCAAGCAGGAAGCAAGCAGGCTTTCCCATCACTCCTGCTTGGCAGTGAGAGGCCCCTGTCCAGGGCTAACATTCTTGCCAGAATAGACTTCATTTTCTCCTACATGGCCAGAAATACCTTAACTTAGTGTAAAAGATCAGGTCTAATTTTAAACCCACCTGACTCCTCTGTTTACATACTTATGAGTGCTTCTGATGCAGCTCATTTTGAAATGAGCTGATGTCAACATGCTTTGGTGCTAACTTGTTCATCGTGACATTAGAATTTTACCGACATTATAGCGATTATTTGAGACGGTCTGAGGGTCTCAGTTTACCCTGCCTTAACAGATGGCCTCCAAAATCCAAAAGTCAGGAGGAATTTCCGTCCTACCCCTTTGGTTACCAAAGTTTCTCTCTGGCCCCTCATTCCCTAGGGAAAGACATACTAGTAGCTAAATATTCACAGATTCCTGGGACCAATGACATGGCAATTGACAGAGCTTATACAAATTCTCACTGGTTTTACTAACTACCTCCATTCCAGACCTTGTGTGCTGATCCTTTTCCCCGGGGAAAATGTTTGTAGAGAGAGCGGAGGTGGGAGAGAGGGTCATGATCAATACTCAAGCCCAAGAGAGGTGAGCCCCTCCATCCCCATCCCTACTCCCTAGACCCCGGTAGTCAAGACTCTTTTCTTCCTGGCATTAATAGATTTTTGCAAAGGCTACTTATCCTCATTAAGAAGATTTGCCCCAAATTCTAGCTGAAGTGAGAAGAGATGTAAAGGGATGCCAGCTAAGAGAGGGAAACAGGTCCTCAGCCCCTGCCTAATCTCCTTTATGATGACAGAGCCCAGGGACGCTGTACCTGGCACCACAACAAGAAAGAATCATTCACCCATTAGCTGGAATAGTCTTCAAGAGCTACCTTTTTAAAAGAGTGAAATAACCCCTCACTGATCCTTAGTAGAAAATGTTTACATAGCCGCGTATTTATCTAAGAAACGTAAATTGAATTTCTCAACGTTCTGCTCCTCTTAGCTAAATCTGTTTAAGCATTTTTGCGTGAAATAGGTATTTCGATTCTTCTGTTAAAAATATAGACATCGACAGAGACAGAGTCAATAAATTGTTAATTGAACCTCCTGGGAGCTAGGCATTGTAAGCACCTCTCGGAACTAAGTAAAGAACTCCCAAACACTGGCAATAGAACATCCGACACCATAAATAAAAGCTGTTTGGTGTCCTCCAGATTCTTCCAAGGCCAACGCACTCCGATCTGAAATTAGTCCCTACATGGGTGTTTCTCATTTTTCTTTAAGTCAACAAAAAACCCTGAAGTTTCCAGGATCCAGGTGAATCTGGGGGAGCCGTGACATTGCTCTTTTTCTCTTTGATTTTATCTGCAGGGCTTGGGAGAAGTCATTTGTGTTTCTATTATTCCTTAAACATCAAACAAGAAGCTTTTGTCCCACTGCAGAAAGACAAAAGGGGGCGCTGGCTTCTACACTAGCCTGCAAGCTGTCCCCAGAGGGACCACGTTTGTGTTGCTTGTCTTTGTGCCCCAGGGCCCTGCCCGGTCCCTGGCAGCTGAGTGTGTGCCATATTTGCTAGATGAATGAATAAGGACACAAGTGGACAAGGAGGTCATCTCAGGAAATTCGTATATGGAGCCTGAAGACATGGCTGGACCACGGGGCTCCAGGGATCCATCAGCTACCAAAACCTCCAGTAAGGGAGCTTCACCGTGGGTAGAGCATTACAAACTTCCGCCCTCCAAATCCAGGCAAGTTCAGTGGTTGCAAGAGTGCTGTTGGCTAGGTGCTCCTCCTCGTCGCAGTCCTTCATGGCTGCCGGGGTCGTTAAGACACAACCTGAAGCATCTAATGTGGAATTAAAAAAATTATTTTTGACATGACTGAGTTTGGAGAGCTAGGCTCCTAAGGGGCCCCAGAGACAAAGCAGCTGAGACAGGAGCCATCAGTTGGTGTCTTCCTAGCTCTGGTCTACCTCTGTGCCCCAGAGCTCACGCCTTCCCAGTGTGGTTGGAGGGGTGGCTCGGTGGGGGCAGCTCTGGCATGGAGGTTAGCTGACTCAGTCACTCTGGCTTTAGAAAACCACAACAGCTAAATACCCAAACTCACAAAGAAGCGTATCTTCTGGTTTGGGCAGGAATCCCTCACCTTCTGCAGTCAGGACTCAAGGCCATTCATTTATTTTCATAGCAGCGCCTCTGCAGAGCTGGACTGTGGGTGCCTCAGCCCTCCCTTCCGCCATCAACGTCCAGCCTTAAGTTCTAGAATTGCCGCATCCTTCCCATCAAGGAATGTCAGACAGTGGAAGTGCTGAGGGGACACCTCCTCCTTACTAACGGAAGAGCTGAAGAGCCAGCTGCAAGGCCGCGTGGCTCAATAATGGAAAACTGACAGACTTTGCCACGCCTTGTGAGGGTCCATGCCAAGCCTGTCATGCTATCACTTGTATTTTGTCTTTATATGAAATGAAGAACAAAGCCAGAGAAAGGTACATTTGTAAAGAAAGCCTCTAATGCTCAAAATCTGAAATCACTACTCCTTTGTACACGTTATCTGCTGCAACAGTATGCCCAGGGCAGAGAATCACCCAGAAGCTCATGAACTGTGCCTCGGTTTTCACATCAGTCCTCAAGGCTGGTCTTAAGAAGAAAAGGTACCAGAACCCAAAATACGTGGGAGTGCGAAATGTCTTCAAGGGTTAGAAGAACACCAGTAGGCTTTCCTTTACGAATCTTTACCAGGCAGGCAGAGGTGATTTACTCAAATGATGACCTTGGGAGAATTGAAAGGACAAACTGAAACACAATTCATCAGCTCACATTTTCCTGCAGAAACAGGGGCACACCCGAGCCCTGCGCAGGAACCAGCCTTGCCCTCATTGGGCCCACATCTTCCTCCATACCCACCCATTCCTGTGGAGATGTTTGCAGAGCCCCCGCAATATGCCCCCCGGTGTCCACCTCAGTGGCAGAGCAGACAGGGGCAGGCTGAAGGCCTTTGTGAGGTGACATGTGAGTTGAGGCTTGCAGGATGGGGGGAAGGTGGTGGTGGGGTCCCAGGCAGGAGGACTGGAAAGTGTTTGACGAAGCATACTCTGATTCCCCTTCTCTGTCTCTCCCTCTCTCTCTCTCTTTCTCTCTTTCTCTCGCGTGCACACACAGAGCCCTGCAGCTCCCTTAGCTGGAGACCCACTAATTCTGAGCCCCACCTGCTGCACAGGTGGGTAGGCAGCCTCCCTTGACAGAAGGACAGATAAGGTGGGACCAGGGGCCCCAGGACAAGGGACATGGGAGATGAGGAAGAAAGGGGGGCCCAGGGACTGCCACTCACGCAGCTGCTGAGAGCGGACCCCATCTGCAAAGCTCTCCCTGAGTGTCTGAGTGCCAGCCTAGGAAGTCTGCTTGGCATCCTTGTCTCCCTCACTCCTCACCTCCGAGCTGCCATGTGCCGTGGCTTCTACATCCTTATCGACATCCCTCGACTCCCCCACGACTTTGCTCCATCCCCTGGCCATTGTCTTGGAGCAAGCTACCATCATCTTTCTCCAGGACAACTGCAACACAAACATTTAGACGACAAATGCATCAGCGGGACTTGCTATTGCGGGGAATCCGGCTGCGTACCCACATGTTGGTCAAAGCAGCCAGCTTTCTGTATAGAAGCCAGACTTGCCCATTTCAGAGCCAGACAGAGCAAGAGATTCGGACCCTCTTCAAGCTAAGCCCTTTGGGCTGCCTTTTCGTGGCCGTTTCCCTTCTGATATGGAGCTCAGCCGTCTTGCCCGAGTCCTTCCTGAGCCGGCGTGGTCACACCAGCCATTCCTTTTTTAAATTATTTTTTTAAAAGATTTTATTTATTTATTTGTCAGAGAGAGAGAGCGAGCGAGCACAAGCCGGGGGAACGGCAGGCAGAGGGACAGGCAGGCTCCTTGCTGAGCAGGAAGCCCGATGCGGGGCTCGATCCCGGGACTCTAGGATCATGACCTGAGTCGAAGGCAGATGCTTCACCGACTGGGCCACCCGGGCGCCCCTCACACCAGCCATTCTCGACCATCACTCTTTCCACTTGTTTAAGGTCACACTGAATTTATGCAGGAGATTTTGCCTTTCCCTCCGTCGCTGGCCACGTGCCCATAAACCCACGTGCCCATGGGGCCTCTTCCTGGCAGAGGGTGACGCCTATGGCCAGCAGGGCTGGACTTCTCATTCCCACCTAGCCTATAGCAGGCAAGGGAGGCTCCACCTTTTCCACAGAAGGTCAACGCTGGATGACCTTGATCCCTTAACCATCTGCTCCCACGGTTATCCTGTATCAACCGATGGAGCACCTGGAACGTCTTCAAGTGTGCTTCTCAACCCAAGAACAGGATTTTTTTTGATGTGAAATTCATGGCATGACCTTCCTCTCTTTCCAAAAAGGACTGGAGGGGACCTGCTGCAGCCCAGCAATGGGTTTAGTCAATGACCATTAGGAAAATCAGGATCAAGGACAATAAATAAGACCACACCTGAAAACAGTGTGGGCTAACATGGGGCTGTGTGGGGACTCCAAACTTGCTCTGGATTTCCTGGTATCCAGGGCAACCAGGAAAACACCACACAGGCTAAAGGGAAAGTAAAACTCAGTGGTCCGCTGACAGAATGACAGTGCATGAATTATGTATAAAAGACAGCTGTCAACCAGAAGGCTCTGGGTGCTTGGCCAGCTGGAGGAACGGCTGGTCTAGGGTCTTGATCCATGATCACATGAGACCCTTCCAGGGACGGCTTTCTCATCTACAATCTATGAATAAAAACCATTTTCCTCTGCCTTTCTTCAACTGATTCATCATAGTGGGTTTTGAATTTCTTGGAGAGAGGTCACTCACAGAACGTCATGTTATTCTTTTATGGAAATGTTTAATGTTGGAAGCTGTGAAGCAGTTAGGCAGTGGAATGACCCTGATGAGGACAGTACTCACTAGGGAGGCCAGATGAAGGGGGGAGGCCACCCCAACTTCATCCTGTCACTGGGTCCAGGATGAGTCCCAAGAGGCTACTGCCCTGGGAAACAGTCTTTAGGAACCCTTTTTTGCAGCCTTTCCCCTGGATGAAAATGTTGGCAGTGACGCCCATCCTAGAATCAAACCAGGTCTCTATGTTGCAAAAGCATACGGAACTTTTGCTGTGGAAATTTCCATCTGGAGCCAGCAGATTTCTCCCATTGTGCCCTGCAGGCAGATGCCTTTGAAAAACAGATCAATAATAATTGTTTTCCTCTCAGTAATTTAATCCCATGGTCTGCTTTGTTTCTCGTGCCTTCCTGTTTTTTTTGTGCCCACAGGACCATGTCCAGGCCATTCAGCACAGGAGGGCACATCTGGAAAAGCCCGTGTTCACTGGATTCCTGTTCCACAGTCAAAAACTTGGGGGACAGAGCTGTTGTTATGATAAAAAGGAGAGAAACACTCTGCCTGTAGCTTTACTTTAGAAAGCTGCTGCTGGCTCCGCGGAGCCCGGTGCTAAGTATGGCGACTGAGAAAGTCGGGCTCAGCAGCAGACAGATGTGCAGGATGTGTTTTAAGTCTTGTGTGCGTGCCCCAGCGTTCACAGTGTGGCCAGCCCTGTCCTCAGATGGGCACACACGGAGGAGTGGCAGTGGGGACCACGTGGACGACAGCACGCATGACTGACGGACATACAAGTTTCAACCCTTTCTTCCCGCATTCTGGCAAATGGCCTGATAGCTTTAAAATGTCAAAGCCATGGTGTTTGGGACTGATGGTTAATGAGGCCAAACTAAAGGGAAAAAATATCACTAACTTCCATGGCAGTCTTTGGGAGTGATGAAACTTGACAGTTTCTCGAGGCTGAGCTGATTTTAAGCCCCGTGGGTGGGTAGGGGCCCAGAGCATTGATCTCAACCTTCCCCCAGAAGTTAAAATGCAGATCCTTGGGCGCAGGAACCCCTGCCCCAGAGTCAGATTCAGAAGGTCACCCTCATGCAGGGCTTTAACATCCCATGCTTGGTGAACCTTACTTAAGAGGAACCTGCCCATATACAACTTACTTGTTTCCAGGCGCCTCAGGCCCCTTGCCAGTAAGACAGGGCTACTAAGGTCTGACCTGCTGGGCTGTGAGGATTAGGAATGACATACGAGCCGCCCTGGGCTGCAGCTAGCCTGGCTCTGAGCCTGTGATGGATCGTGGTACTCGCCCCACCCCACCGGGAACAGCGGGGCCCTCATGAAGGTTCACGTGGCCCCTGCTCAAGTTTCTTGGGCATCTGCTAACATTTGCCAGCTTCCCCCATTCCTGGGGTCCCTCCCCGGCCCAGAGTTGAGTGGCTAGGCTGAACCCTCGGAAGAGGAATCACAGTGGAGGCTCCCAAGGGCAGGCAGTGTCTCGGCCAGGAAAGCTCTGTCCTCTCCTTCTGGTGCTCTGTGGCCCCCTGGGCCCCACTGGATCCTGCCACTCTCTATAAAGCAGCCTCACTTCCCTCCCCTCATTCTACCCCTGGGACGATGTGGGGGGAAGAAAGTCTGGGTGTTGCTGTTACCACCATTTCACAGAGGTTTCTCATCTTTCTCAAGCCTCTTGCCTTGATTCTTGGCCCATTCCAGTCCATTCTCAACACTGTCCTTACTGTGTTTCTTTTTTTTTTAAATCCAAAGTACAAATATAGACCTGTGGTGCCTTGCTTAAAATTCCCTTCACGGCGCCCAGCTGCTTAGAGCAACATTCAGAAAACTTTTTCTGCAAAGGGCCACACGGTAAATACTGTGGGCTTTTGTCTCTAAATATAGAGACAAACATTGAGGCTTACTGTATAGCACATACATAACAAGAGGGAGAGCAAACTTCCTCGAGTTTGTTTTATCAATGAAATTACGAGTAGGTGTTTTTGTAATCTAGTTTTACTCAGGAGAAGAATGGGTTTCTTTTTTGGTGCAGGTAAGATTTCACTCAGTGGGGGCTCAGTTTATGTTCCCTATACTCCAATCAATGATGACAGGTTTTATGACTATCTGTGAAAACCATTCTTACCTTGGCTTATATCCTTAACTGTAATGAAATAAACACAGGCAGTGAACTGGCCATTGTTTGGGACCCCAGCTTAAAGGATCAAGTCTCAGGCCCTTAACCTACAAACATGGCTGCAGAGACCTGCCCCCATGTCTTTCCCGGACGATTTCCCGACAGAAGAAGTTTTTGCTTCTTAAAGAGGCTTCACTCTCTCGCCCTGAACCTCTTCTCCTGCCCCTTTTCCAACCTGGGAATTCCTATCTGCTAGGCTACACTCTTTTTCAGGACTACTTATCTATGGACACCTTCCCTAAGCCCCTTCCCTCCCATAGAGCCCAGTGTGGACCGGGAGAACTTAGCACACAATACCACAGTTGGGGTTTACAGTCTGCAACTCCCTCACCGGCCTGGAATATTCTCAGGGACGAAGCTACTGGATACCTACTGGGCTCACTGCAAAGGCTTCAAAACCAGGGAGGGGCTCTAGGGACCCTGTCCCAGGTTTTCTGACTATGGGACCGTATTTACTGCACTATCTCCATGCTGGGCGGTCGTGGTACCCGCCCCCCCCCCCCCACCGGGGACAGCGGGGGGCTGAGGGCACCCTTGAGGGCACCATGTTCTTACATCCTACCACACCCCTGGCCTCAGCTGACTGATCCAGGGTGAGCACTTGATTCAAGCCAGATCTATAGCCCTTTCCCTAGGATCTTTCAAGCTATGACTGGGAAATGGCACAAGAGTAGGAAGTAAAACTCTGGAGGGCTGGCAGCCATGATCTCCATCTTGAAGGGAGTGACTGCCATGACAGAGGAGGAGGAGGATATGGAGAGATAAGCAGGCAGGAGTCCAGGGCAGAGATAGCCTTGGAACATTCTCCTCAGGCTCAGCTGCATCCTGCTCTGCTAAGCATCTGCCTGTTGGCCCTTCCCTGGAAACCACAAAACAATAGATACCCCTTTATACCTGAGCTAGTTTGACTGTTTTCTGTCAGCGGTAATCCAAAAACTCCTTCTTATCCTGATCTTGGCATTCTCCCCACTGTGTCACTGGTTTCCAAATGTTTTTTAAGGATAGGAAGCCCTCGTTCAAACAAAATCTTGCTGAGAAGCCCAAGATGTGAACTGGGTGAAATGCAGGATAGATTGCATAGCCCGTACTCCTTGGTGCCAAAGCCCCACTCCAACAACTCCTGACCTTGCAATCAATGCTGAGACACTTAGACTTTTAGCCTCAGTTTGCCTCTTTGTAAAAAACAGTAGAGGTATCTGACTCTTCAGGTTGCTATAGGGCTTAAATAATATATGTAAATCGTTCAACACAGTGCCAGGGATATAACAATCAGTCAATAAGTATGAACTCAGAAGTGGAGGATGGAGAAACCCAAGGCAACTGCCACCTTAGCTTCCCTCCTCCGTCTTCCCTCAATCATATCTTTGGCACAGGTATAATGCTTAAATAATTTGAAATGATTAGTTTAACATATCTTCTGGTTAGGCTGGAAAGTCTCATGGAGACAAGAAGCGTATTTGTCTTGATCATTGTTTTTCCCCAGGTCTGCAGAGCACAGCTACTGACGCACAAAAGGTGACCGATAACTACCGTTGACTATGTGATAATAGATACGTGTATCATCTTGTTAAAAACTAGGCACCACCCATGTTACCAAACCTGATGCCTTCTGCCACAGATTCAGAAAAATCGTAAAAAGAGAAGAAGGCTCAACGCATAGGGCAGCCCACTCAGAACTAAAGTTAATTTCTTTTGGTTTGGTCAGTTATGTTACTTAGAGGTTCCCAGGTTTTCCCCATTTTAAAACTAATTCATGTAATGAAAACACAACATGACAAAATTTATGAGATGCATCTAAAGCAGTAAGAAAAGGAAAAGTCACAGCCTAAAATACTATCTCAGTAAAAATGAAAACAAATGAATTCAATTCCCAATTCAAAAAGGAAAAACTCCAACAAAGTAAAACAAAATAAGCCATGAGAAAAGAAATAATAAAGATAAAATCAGAAATCAGTGAAACAGAATAGGAAGGCTATTGACCTATGGAGTTTGAAAAATTGACAAAATAGACAAACCGCTAACTAACTGAGTCAATGAAAAAAGTGAGGAAATCCAAATATAAAATGAAGAAATTACAATGGGAAGATAACTATGAAAAAAGTGGAAATTTTAAAAATTCATGAGATTACTTTGCAAATCAATCTAAAAATGATAGTGAAATAGATAAATACAGTTTACTAAAATGACCTCATCGGAGATAGAAAGCTTCAACAGAGCAATTTTTTATAGAGAAATAGAGAAGATTGTCAAGAAATTTCCCACCATTCAAATTAGCACCAGACCTAAAGAGTTTCACAGGGGGTACAAACCTTCAAAGGCTAGATAGTTTTAGTGCTGCATAAATTCCTTCAGGCATAGAAAATAAAGGTAAACTTGCAAATTATTTTTATGAAGCAAATATAACATTGTTACTTAAACAAATATCACTTACCAATACTGGTGCAAAAAAAATCCTAAAATAAATGTTAGCAAACAGAATCAACATTGTATTGAGAAAATAGTTCAATATGACTAAGGGGATTTATTTCAGGAATGCAAGGTTGGTTCAATCTTATAATAAAATATACCATATTAAGTGATCTAACAATAATCATATGATTATTTATTTCCATTGATGCTGAAAAACTCTTTAATAAAATCCAGCACTTATTTCTAATAAAAAACACTCATGAAAATAGAAATTGATGGATATTTCCTTATCATGATAAAATATATAAACCTTAGTCCAAAGCCAGCATCTACTATATGAAGAATCACTAGAGGCATTCCCACTAGGATCAAAACAAGAAAAGGATGCCTATTATCTCTACCCTTACTTATTATTGTACTAGAGGTAAGAGTCAGTGCAATTAGACAAGAGAAATCAATTAGAGTCATAAGAATTGGAAAACAGAAAGTAAAATTATTTGCAGATGATGTAATAGTACACCTGAAAAACCTGAAAGAACTAATGCTCAAATTAACTCAAAGAAGAAAAGAATTAAGCTAGCAAAACAAAAAATAACAGAGAGAAACCAACAGTTTGCACACACACACACATATACCGTCAAAAGGTATAATACTAGATAAAACTCCATTATAACAGCATTAAGGAAGAGGAAATGCTTAGAAATCTGCCTAATAAGAAATGTGCAGAACTTATATAGGAAACACTTTAAAATGTGCCTGAATGATACATAAGTAGACATGAACAAATACAAAGACATCCCTTGTTCTTGGGTAGAATGACTGTACATCATAAAGATGTCAGTCTTCCAGAAGTTTATAAATAACGCGATCCTCCAAAAAATACCACCAAACTTCTTATGGAGCTAGACAAGTTGATACTAAAATTCATGTGGAAAAATAAATATGCAAAAATGTCTAGAAAACCTGATACCCTAGGGAGATAAAAAACCATGAGGGGAGTCGAGTCCTACCAGCTATTAAATCATGCTATGAAATCTCTATAATTAAGACAATGAGGCACTGGAATTTGAATAAACAAAAAGACAAATGGAAGAGAACAGAAATCCAGAAATCCACTCAAGTATATATAGAAGTGTAGTACATGATGAAAGTGTTCTCTCAGATCACTGGAGCACAGATGGGCTCTTTAATAAAACGGTGCTGGGCAACTAGGTAGCCATTTGAAAAAAAGATAACATTAGATCCTTACCTCACACCTTCCACACAAACAAACCCCAGATTTTAAAGAAACAAACATATAAATACCAGAAGAACACACACAAGAATTCAAGAATTCCTCCATAAACTGTACAAAAAAGAGTACAATAAAATAAAAGATGGATAAATTGCCCTAGGCAAAAACTTGAAAATATCTGCATGATAAAAAATCACTGATAATTCATTTAACAACATATGTGTATAATAGGATGACTATATCGTTCTTCCAAAAAGTGTTGGCTTAGCTTGAGTGCAAAAGTGACGTCATCTTACTTAAATTAGCCACTGATAAAGTTTCATTTAAAAACAGCATGGTGGAGGGAGAGAAAGCGCCCCGTGGGGAGAGTTTTCTCCACGTTAGTATTGGCTCCAGCTTTACCTTCTTCAGTTTCTTGTGGGCCCCACTGTGGTTCCCCTGAGCCAGGTCGGCCCCACCCAACAGCCGGTAGGTCTCTGCCACCTCGGGACTGAGATCACCAAACATGGCCACTTTGGCTTCCAGGGACTCTCTCAGGATTGAGGTTGCTCTCTGTGAAAGGAACAAAGGTTAAAGTTTGGTTAGAAACTTCAAAGGCTGATAAAGATCAACGCCCCTTAAGGCTGGGTGGCTCAGTCGGTTAAGCGTCCCACTCTTGGATTCGGCTTGGATGTTCTCTCCCTGTGCCCCTTCCCCGACATGCGCGCACGCACTCTCTCCCTCTCTCTCTCTCAAAAAAGAAAATGATGTAACTGATGTGTATTTTCACTTTTCAGGGATTGGGTTTGGGTAGTGTCTCATGAGCTGAGCCTACTTTTCTCTTTAAACAGGACACGGGAAATAGCATATACGGGGGCAGGGAGGTGTTCACCATGGAGACAGAATGCATGAAGGACACCTGGAGAACGAAGCCACCTCAGGTATTACAGGAATTCATTTTAGCTGAGTAGTAAGAACAGAAGCTAACATGTATCGCATCCTTTAGGTGCCAAGAACTGCGCTGAACAGTGTACCTGCCTGAGCTCATTTAATTCTGTCTCCTTTAGATAAGTACAATGTTAATCCTCACTGTCCAGAGGAGGAACTGAGGCACAGAGCAGTCGGAAACTCACTCAGGATCAGACAGTTCCCCAGTGTTTGACCTAGGATCTGAATCTGGCCCATAATTTTAATCCTTTTCAGTTGCAGGCTCTTTTTCCTTCTGCGCACGGTGACGTTCTTACGTAAGTGAAAATTAGAGTTTCCTGGCAATTTATGTACTTACAAAACATCCAGAATATATTCCAGGCGTTTCTATTTCTCATAAGAAATAGTTTAGGAAACCAAAAGCAAACATTCTAACATGGCAAAAAAAAAATTAAATATATTTGACATTTTGTGTGGTTTATCGGATTTATTTACACCAATGTGGAGTAAAAAACATGAGTTGGTCAGAAACCAGGATCTTCTGACATTAATCTCTTCAGTCAGACCCCAAGACGTACAGAGGGAAAGTCCTGCCTGTCCATCCCCCACATTTCTTCTGAAATTCTTCCATGGCCTTGTACTTTCATGAAAGCATGATTATGGCAATGGAATACAAATGCTGAATTTGAGAGCCAAATAAGGCTGGAACCCGTTAAAGGGCTTCCCCCACCAAACAGTCCTGAAGGCATCCTGATAAGTGCTCCACAGGCAGAAGGAGCTGACAAAGCTTTACCCAGTTTATGGGCAATAATATGAGTTAAGTGCTAGGGGTGGGGTGTGGGGTGTGGAACAGCGAAGGCATTGATAAGGCAGAAACAATTTCTTCGTGGAAAGATGAAACACCCTAGGAGCAGAGAAACTGTAAATTGTGAAGTGTGTGACCCACCTTGGTGCATGGGGAACCTGCCTGATACTGAAGCCCAACCCCCAGCATCTGTGAGCAAGGATTTGGCAAGGTGCAGGTGCTGGGCTTGGCAACTTGTCCATGGAAACTGGTCGTCAGGTTTTGAGGAGCCGATGATGGAAAGAAGAGCCGACTCTTTTTGCTAAATGAGGCTTTCAATGCCATTTCTAGCCTGGTGGGGGAAACTAGAGAGAGATGTGCATGAACTTGAATGGCAGGTGGAGATGGCAATGGAAGAGATGTCACATGGGTGGAAACAGAGATGGCGTCAGTCTGTGAGAAGTAGAACAGCGTAACGGACAGGAATTAAGGAAAAATAGGACCCGGGTGGGCTGAGGAGAGGGTGCGTGGGAAACTGGGAGCCCAGGGGTGAGGTGGGAGAAGGGCAGGGCCAGCCGGTGGGCTCATCTGACTGCAGCACAGAGAGTAGGAAGGGGAGCAGGGGGGAGATGAGGCAGGAGTTGCAGGCAGGGGTGGTGGTTGGTGGAGGGCCTTCATGCCAGGCTCGGGAGTTTGGATGGGGAATAAGAAGCTGGAGAAGGTTCTTGAGCAGAAAACTAGAAGAGAAGCCCCACACAAGTGTCTTAATCTGTGGCAGAGTGACCTTCACTTACATTTTACCTTAAAAGCCATTGTCCTTCCCAAAGATCACCTTCCTGCTAGCACAGGGCTCTAGCCCATGTAGGGGCAATGACCGCATCTGGGGTGGTCTGAGCACAGGGCCGTGCTCATGCCTGGGACTGTCCTCGGGCCCAGCCTTGTTGGCCACCTGCGAGAACCCACAGGGAGAGGGCTGCAGCCAGGGTGAGCACTGTGCAAGGCTGCCACGTCTGGTTGGGTGGGTTGTGTCATGCACAAGGACAGGAGAGCGAGGACAGCTGAAATCCAGCCTGTGTGCCGCTCTGCAAGCAATGTGCTCTGGCTCGAGGGGCATCCACCTGAGGAAGAGGCAGCTTTTTCTATTCTTACCAGGGCACCAGAAGGGCTGGCAGGGGACAGAACGAAAAGAGCCAGATTGCTAAAATCTCTGAGGGAGGTAAAGGGGAGCAAGGTATATCTCTAGTTCAATACCACTGATTTGGGTGACTAAGGCAAGGGAGGTGAAGTGTGGCATCAGTGACAGATACCAGGGCAGGAAGCCAGACAAAAACGGGGGAGAGGGCGGATGCCCTGTGGTAGCCAGAGCAGTCAGGCAACCCACAGCCAAGCATCCACCCACCCATCTGCTCATGGCTCCCCACCGGGAGCAAGAGGGTCCCTGCTCTCACGGAATTCGGTCCAGTCAGGGGAGAGATGGTACACATCCACACATAACTTACTCTTCTTATTATATTGTTACGTTATTCCTATACCGTGCTTATCATATTTTTTTAATTATTTATCTGAGAGAGAGAGAGAGCGAGCGAGTGCATGTGTAGGAGGGGTAGAAGGAGAGGGAGAGAGAGTCCCAAGCAGACTCTGCGCCCAGCATGGAGCCCAACCTGGGGCTCGAACTCATGACCCCAAGATCATGACCTGACCCGAACCAAGAGTTGGATGCTCAAGCCACTGTGCCACCCAAGCGCCCCTTATCCTATTATTATGTCAAAAAGGATTCTATACAATAATGGGAAGAATCTAATGAAGACTGGGGAAAGGAATTAGGCAAGCTGATGAGTCCTCAAAGATGGATCTGCATTCGCCAGGTGATCAGTGAGGAAGAGCCTCCCAAGAGCAGGAAATGAAAGCTGACACTTCCTGAAAGTGAGGATTAGAAAAGGCCAATGTGGCCAGAACAGATTGAGGGAGGGGGGGGAAAATAAGACCGGAAATGTCAGCAGAATCCAGATTGCGTTGAAGGTATTGTGAGACATACAGGATTCTGATTTATTTTAAGGGCACTGAGAAGCCATTGGAGTAATTTGAAAATGGGGGTTCACTGACCAGATCTGCATTTTGAAAAGATCACCATCACTTCCTTATTCAGAATGGATGAGGAAAAGGCAAGAGTGGAAAAGGTAGCTGGGGGACCAGAGTCTGTTCGAGTGGTCCAGGCAGGAGGTGATGACTGGCAGAGGTGGACATGATAACCAGCACATTCTGGAGGTAAAAGTGACTGCTGAGCTGGAAGGTGTAAGGCATGATGTGGGCAGACTCCCCTTCTCCCCCTCCAGACTTCTGACCTGAGCGCTCTCCACAGAACTTCTCCAGGTATTCTAGAAGCTGAGGCCCCTGGAAGGCCCCTCTCTACTTAGTTGGGTGATCCAAAAAAATATGGAAACTCCATTTGTTATGGTTACTGCAGTCCTACTTTGGCCTGATGAACATGGGTGCATCTAGATTAAAAACTCACGTTCCTTAAGCTCATATCAATTGAGAGAAGGATGAGGGGTTAAGGGCTAGGGCAAAGCTGTAGGGGAGGTCTACAGAACAGCAGAGGAAATACAAGCTTTTCATCTCAAGGATTTGCCTTGATAGGTTAAAGTTGAAAAAAAAAATCTATATAAATTAAGCCACAGCAAGTGGCTTTCTGGTAACTGTTAGGCTTTGCATGGAATAAGTTCCCAAGAGTTTAATTACCAGTGAATGTAAACTCTGGGTCTTGTTCCATTTTTACAAACCATAAGAAAAGCATGCTTGTCTGGTTCAATGGACCTTGAGCTGTAACTTCTGTGCTGTGTAGCTCTCATTAGATATGTAAATTCCTTCCATAACCCAAAATAAGGAGAGAGGAATCAGGCCCGTTAACTGCCACCCTCTATCCTAGCCAGAACCACAGGCTGTGAGAAGCAGGGTTTGCCCACTGGGTTTTCAAGGTTTCTAGCCCTTTAGAATCCCTTGTGGGCAGTGGGGGGCCATGTCATCTACATTCTTATAAATAGTTTTCATTTCCCAAGACTGAGTATCTGGGAGCTGCCTAAGAGAGGCCACCTGGGTTTATTTATCCCTAACCCTATGGGAGCCTGGTACATGCCTGAGGCTTAATGGATGCTTGCAGGGTGAAGGAGTAGCACTTCAGATATTAACTCATGTAAACAGTCAACTCTGGGCCAAACTCACTTACCTCTTTTTGTCCAGTGACTTGTAAAAAATGGCAATAATCATCTTGAATTGAAAGAAATTTGGCTTTTCCCGTCCCTTCAGCATCCTTAAGATTAGCCATGCTCTCTTGAAAATACTTCTCGGCCACATCTGAAGAAAACCATCAAAACAACATTTGAAGATCGCTTGCAGAGTTGAAATGGAAACAGGATAAATATGCTTTTAGCGGTGGTGAACTATTTGAAAATAGTGAGTATTTAGACAAGAGGACCTAGTTAATGTGCCTGTTTTTCAGAAAAGATTTAGGTCTCAGAGGGATACGACAATTTCCTTTCCTTGGTTTTCATACATTTTAGCTCTTCCAGCAATACGGTAAGCAAAGCTAATGCAAACGGGGAAAATATTCCCCAGACCTGAACACACTGGTAACGTTTTCAGGTTGATTAACCATTAATTCTTCCTATAACTCTGGTTGCTGCCCACTGAGGGTATGGCTTCAAGGATCCACTTACTTTAATGGACTCTGTTATCTTAGAACCTAGTTTTACAACATGAAAATTTGGGAAAATATGGCTGACATGCCACTGAAGGAAGAAACCCGACCATTCCAAACACATAAACATACTGGTCATAATATAATGGACATATTTTTAAAGGTATGCCAACCTTGAAAGCAAGAAAAGGAAAACCTCAGGTATAGAAAATGAAGAAGGAACTAGAAGCCGGAGCATGGTCCATGAGGGTATTAGAAAACAGGTATATTCTATAAGGATGGGGACTAGAGATGAGGCCTGAGGACTGGGTGTGGTAAGAAGATGGAATAGAACAAGCCAGTGTGGTAGGCAGCGTTCTAGGATGGCACCATATGCCCCTCACCTTTGTCTAATCCCTCCCCTGTGATGATGGGTGGAATTTGCCGATATGATGAGATATTACTCCTGTGATGAGGTTTTGTGATATGACATGGTTGAATTTAAGAAAGTGAGATTATCCCTTGGGCTTAACCAATTCACCTGAGCCCTTTAAAAGCCGAGTTTTCTCCAGTCGGTAGCAAAAAAGGCAGCCAGAGGGCGCCTGGGTGGCTCAGTTGGTTGGGCGGCTGCCTTCGGCTCAGGTCATGATCCCGGAGTCCCGGGATCGAGTCCCGCATCGGGCTCCCTGCTCGGCGGGGAGCCTGCTTCTCCCTCTGACCCTCCCCCCTCTCATGTGCTCTCTCTCATTGTTTCTCTCTCAAATAAATAAATGGAATCTTTAAAAAAAAAAAAAAAAGGCAGCCAGAGAGATTCAAAGCATAAGAGGGATTTGACAAGGAGGTTCTCCATTGGTGAGATGGAAGGAACCATGGTGTAAAGACCCAAGAGTGGCCCGTAGATGCCGAGAGAGGTCCCTGGCCAATAGCCAGCAAACAAATGGGGATTTCAGTCCTACAACCGAAAGGAAGTGAATTCTGCTAATAATAGGAACGAATTGGGAAAAGGACCCCATGCTCCAGAGGAGAATGTAGCTGGCCGATGGTTTGCTTTTAGGCTGACAGCTTGATTTCAGCCTGAGCTCGATTGAAGCCAGCCTTACAGGGCTAGACTTCTGACCTACAGAACCGAGTTAATAAACGGGTTTAAGCAATCATCATTGGTTATGCAGCAGAAGAAAACTAACAGTCAGGAATCCCTACAATGGAGATAAAAGCAATTGTATTGGTCTGAGGTGAGGCCCCGTGGTTGTCCCACCAGAGGCCATCCAAGGCTAGAAAAATAGCATCTAAAACGGGGACACCATATATGGGGCAGGCACACATGTGAAGTCTGAATCTACAACAACTACTTGGTTTGGAAATTCTGAACCGAGAAATTAACTAGGAAGGAGTCTGAAACTGGAGAAATCACAGGGCTCCAGCATAGGGGTCAGCAAAGTTCTTCTGCGAAGGACCAGATGGTAAATATTTTAGGCTTTGGAGGGCACATGGGCTCTGTCTCAGCTATTCAACTCTGCTGTTGAGGCACAAAAGCTTCCATAAATGAATGGTAACACATAAATGAATGAGCGTGGCTGCATACAGTGGCCAACTGGACATTTCCTCTTGGAAATCTCACGTGTATCATGTAGCGCAAATACATACGAGCAAAAAGATAAAACATAATCTTCTGCTTCTTTCATTTCCTCTGCATTGGCTTATTTCCCCTTTATCACCTCCAATTTTGTATTTGTGCATCCTTGCTATTTTCTTGATTAGACCAGCTAGTATTTTCTCTATTTTAATACCTTTTCCAAAGAATCACCCCTTGAATTCATTTTTCTCATACTGTGATGTGAGTGTCAGGTGCTTCCAAAGAGGCCCGTATGAAAACAGCATACCAGAAGTCACAGAGGAACAGAAATTGGGTCAGCCTATGCAGAGAGGGTGGTTGTTCCTGAGGCTGCACTCGGGAGATTGCCCGGGTTCGGGCTTTGGCTCTGCTGCCTAGTTCTAGCTGTGTAAGGACTAGATCTCAAAGCCCTCATCTGACCTCAAAGCCCTCATCTGAAAAGGGGGAACATAACACTAGTGCCTTCTTTATGGGGTTGTTGTCAGGAGTAAATGGGTTCATGCATATAAACAACTGAGGACATGCCTAACACCTAGTCTGTGCTCAATAAATGGTTATCATTTGAATTCAGGGACAGCTTTGAGGATCGTGGTTATGGACCTCTCTCGCTCATGCAAGGCTGACCAGGAGGGACACAGGAAACAGAGGTGGACATTGAGACATTAACAGGACGGAAGCACTATGAAAAGAAGAGTGCTCAAAAGGCACAGAAGACTGGGCTCATCTGCACCTCAGGCACACCTCGAGAGTTTTGAGAGCATCTGAAATTCACCCTGAGCATGCTGGGTCTCAAGAAATGATTCAAGTATACTCCATGTGACCTGTTTTAGAAAGGAGACACCTGAACAGTGTGTCTATCGAATCTAGTCAATCAAGAGAAAAGTTAGGTCTGAGAACAAGTAAGTTTCATTTCTCTGCAAGATTTACTTTGCTTGAAACCTAGGCCGTTGCCGGAAAGAAGCAGGAATTCTGCTGTGAGGTGAAGTCTTCTGGAGAGGTCTCAGTGCCCCACTGCCCCCCCGAGTTTGTAGCGAGACAGAAGTTGATTGAATGGGAGTCCCCTGCTCCTTTCTTTCAATGGGCGTCTGTCCACTGCTAGACCAGCAGGTGGACTTCTAGGCTATTTACTCAGAATTTTCTCGTGGTAGGAGAAAATTCTGCCAAGTAGAAAATGTCTTTACTTGTAGCGGACTCACGGGAGAAAGCATTACAGATTTAATGCGCAAACTAAGTATCAATTTTGGCTACTTTGATAATCTCATCACAGCAAACGTGGGGATGATGTGGCATTTATTTTGTTGATTTTAAAAGCATTACAGAGATGAACATTCCAGATCTAAAAATTAACAAGGATATTCAGGAGTGGAGTACTCTTGCTATTTTAATTTTCTGTCTAATTGGGAATTAACCAAAGAATGCGACTGAGCCCTTCTTTAAGACTAGAGATCTTTCATGAGTCTCAGCCTTGTTCCCCTGAGATGAGCCCTTACCATAAAGACTGGCAGATGTCAAGCGTGTACGAAGGAACTGGGGCTGGACAAGCAGGGACTGAGTTTCCAGACCCTGGGCTTTGGCAGAAGTGGTGCCCTACTCAGATAGAGGAGGAGGCAAAAGAGATGGGAAGCATTTCCCTCGCCTTCCTGAGTAAGGAGCTGGTCTCTCAGACACAGGAGGACACAGCTGCACTCGATACCCTTCTAGCCCCATGTCCTGCTACCTCTTGGTATCCCTTCCCCCAGCAGTCACATGCTGACCAGCTGCAGGTCCCCTAGACCCCAGTGCCACCTACTCCTTTCCGTTAGCGTAGCTGATCTCACAAAGATGCTGGGAGAGAGGGAGCTCCTTGGCCTAACTCAAACCAGTGCATAAATGGCTCAACCTCTAACGCAGGGAGGCCTATTCATACTTTCCAAAGAGGATGCTTGTTAGCACACATGGATTTCTGGAAGAGTGAGTGAGAGTGAGGGAAGAAGGAAGGGAGGGGAAGGGAGGAAGGGATTTATTACTGAAACAAAGGCAGCAGGGTTACTGAAGTGAACACAAACCAGGGGTGGTGGTGGACATCGGAGATGGGCCCTGCCCCGGAGTCTGCCCTCTGAAGGTGCTGCCTGCAAGGTCGCTGGTCAGATGGGGTGAGGGTGGGGGAGGGGTTCTCTGACGGTTGTTGGCCCATGTAAGTTGGCCACATGTCAGGCATCCTGTCAGGGCCCTTGTAGATCAGAAGAGCCTTGAGTCTGGGAACAGAGGAAGGTATTGGGCATCCACTGTGGGTGCCTTCCCTGTCTCTAAATTTGAAACTACTTTTATCTTTACCTGGGATACAGGAAAACTCCTTTACTGTAAGACCCTCATGTACTTCCCTCACCTAACCCCCAAATCAAGTTTCTGAACTGGGAGCCACATGATCTGTCTTCACGGGGAGAGCAAATCTGTCCTGTTACTACAGCTAAGGAGTGACTCCCTGATGAGCAGTTTGTTCTTCTGGGGGTGGGCACCCCCCCTGGAGGTCCATGGTGGGCAAATGATTTCCAGAGAGATGGAAGGTCAAGCAGGGTGAGGAGATGCTGCGCCCCAGCACGGACCTGGTGCCCTGAAGCCGGGCGTGGGTTCACACAGAGCCAGCCATTTCAGTGAGCTCACAATGGCCACCCCCAACTTTGAAAACCGCTTCTAGAATCATCTGCAACCTGATGCCTGTGGCCTTGGCAGAAGATGAGGTCATTTTCTAAAGCACAGAAGCATGACTTAGCGTGTGAATCTGAGCCCTGGTGGCACAGGTGTCCCAAGGCCATGAGTCCCCTCCCGTTTCCACTGCAACACAGTGCTGAGGCTGTCTGTGAGTGAGCGCGAGGGCCAAGTGTGGCCCAGTGGGCAGGGGGGCGTAATGTCTCCTGGAGGCCCTGCCGGACTCTGTTTGGTTCTATGTTCATATACAGGCAAAAACAACAGCAACAACAAAAACAAAAACAGGCTTCGTTCAAAGAGCAAGAGGAATGCGGGGTCACACATTGACACGCTGGAGGTTAAGAGGCTTTTAATTAAAACAAATTCCAGTAACTCTGGGCTCATTTTCCTGAGGCCCAAAGTCCTAAGGCAAGAGCTGAACAGTGAGGGCAGCTTTCATTAAGAGGGAGGCCTACGTGTACAATGTGACGATTATCTTTTGTTAACAGTCTTGGGAAAGAGTCTGTAGTATGTACTCACAGCAAAAGCATTAAGGACCGCAGGGAATTTAGCCTGACATTAACCCCAGAGGACCTCCGTCACCCAGCAAACAAACAGACTGGACCCATTTAGACCCTGTTGGGGGCTGCTACAGGCCCTGCACAGGCAGCTGCCCCGAGGCCACCGACCAGCCCTGGTGGGAGTGGGGGCACTGAGGGGGGTGAGGACTTAGGAAGCCCAGGTCAGGCTCTGTCCTCACCTCAAGGCCTTTGGTGGTCCACACGGAGACCCTCTTTTTTTTTAAAGATATTTTATTTATTTGACAGAGAGAGACACAGCGAGAGAGGGAACACAAGCAGGGGGAGTGGGAGAGGGAGAAGCAGGCTTCCCACAGAGCAGGGAGTCCGATGCGGGGCTCGATCCCAGGACCCTGGGATCATGACCTGAGCCGAAGGCAGACGCTTAACGACTGAGCCACCCAGGCGCCCCGAGACCCTCTTTGGGAAGAACACTTTCACAGGCCCTGGACACGGCTTCTGGGAGAGGCACACCTGCTGCTCACTAGCTGTGTGATCCCAGGAAGTCCAAGGCCGTCTCTGGGGGGCAGGTTTGCATCAGTAGCGTGAGGTGACCAAGATGGCAGCAGGCTGGGTGAGGCTTGAGTGGGAGAGCATATATGAAGTGCCCGCACAGTGCCAGGAACCCACAGGCCCAGTAAGGGGCTCGGTCACCGCGGGGATCTGCCTGCCTCCAACATCCCTGCCACCAGGAAGCTGACCCCATGCCTACCTCCCCACCACTCACAGTCCCACCCACTAGTGGCCACCCAGGGGTGGTCAGGTATCCAGCAGCCTCCAGCCCCTGTTACCTGTCTTAGTGAAGTATATATGTTTTCCAGAAGTTGCCCTAAAAACCCTTTTTGAAGCCAAGTCAGGGTATAAATAACATAGGTTTTTCTGAGAAGTTCTGAACACAAATTATTAGCCAGTAGAAGAGTGAAAAACAGGATATCACAGAGGGCATGTACTTCATCTTCCCTAGCAGAGGAGTGAAGCCACAGACTTTGTTCTCAGACACAAAGATGAAAGGCAGTTTGTAAGCTAGGCTTGATGAGGTTTCAGTTTGCCCCAGGTTGTCCCTTCGTGAAGAGAGACCAACAGCACAGACTTGGAGAGAGAAAGAGGCCACCCCTTCTAATCCTCTGCTGGCCCCAAGAGCGGCCGACCCTGCAGCCCCCACCTGTCCATTCTATGGGCTCCCTGGACTTCTGGGGACAGTGTCACTCACTCTCCAGTTCTGGAGTGGGCTAAGTAGTCTGTGCCTGGCCTCTGTCTAAGCCTTGCTTTGCCTCTACCTTGCAGAGTGACCCCGGACACGCCCTGGCCCTCAGTCCTTTAGATGGGATGCGCAGTAAGGTACCTTCCAGAAGTTTCCGAGACTGGGCCCTACTAAAGATGGTGGGAGACAGGGTAAGGGTTCTTCTCTGGCCTCACCCAACTTGCTCTCTGCAGCTTCCCCTTCCTCACCTGGCCTCTAGAGCACAGAGCAGGCGTGGATGCTGACATCTGCTTGCGGAGCTCAGAGGCCGGCCAGGCTCAGGCTGGCTGGGCATTTTGTAGCAAGAAATGGGCCTTGCCTAGGAGCTGAGGAAAGGTCTCTCAGAGCACACGGGGCTCGAGGGGGTTTGGGAAGGCTGAGGAGGAAGGAAGATGGAGAGGGAAGAGTGAAGAGGAAGGGAGAGAGGTGGGTAGGTGTGGCCAGCCATGGCTTACACTCATTTCCACCAGCAGGGCTGTACCACAAACCCCACCCAGAGGCCTCCCCAGGCTGGAGGTGGGGTGAGGGAGCCAGCTGGGGCAGCTGAAGAGGGCCACGGGCAGGTGAAGGCCACCTGACTGTGGCTGCTCCCGGGTGGCCAGGTTACCACCGTCAGGAGTCCACTGGAGCTGGGCGTGTGCGTGTTCCAGAGCCTGTCTGACTTCCTGTCTCCATCGGACACACAGGGCCCAAGGAGCATCGATAGCCCAGTGGGTGGGGAGTGGGCTGGGGGTGGGGTAGGACCCAGCAGAGGGGCAGGCTGAGAAGGCAGGCCACAGGAGGAAGAGTTGAGAAAAAGGAGGATCATGGAGGTATATAAAACATGAGACTTCCTCAAGAGGCAATGCCTACCTAG
This sequence comes from Neomonachus schauinslandi, assembly GCF_002201575.2. Lineage (NCBI taxonomy): Eukaryota > Metazoa > Chordata > Mammalia > Carnivora > Phocidae > Neomonachus > Neomonachus schauinslandi. The sequence goes on along the minus strand of NC_058411.1, from coordinate 126,072,922 downwards.
CTTCAGGTACTTCTATATTTTACGTCTACTGTGCAAAATGTGGGAGATTAGGGTAAGTGGGGGCCAGGGAAATATGTATCTTTGTGCATGGGGAATTACAGCTTGGGAATGCACCCACGCTCATGAGTCTGGCTCCTATAGCCAGGGATCCCACCCCCGGCCCCCAAGGCTCTGCCAGGGCCCCTTCCATCCTGCTGGGTCCGGACCCTACAGAGCCCAGGCTGTAAATGGAGCCACTTCCAAACAAGGCTGCCTGTGTGCTCGGCAGCCTCTGCCTCTCAAAGGTTTACACTGAAATGTACTTGGCTTCCGCCCATTTCATTTTAATATCCTTTAGGAGAAGAGTTATGAACGCAAGGCCAATGGCCTGAACACTTAGCAGGGTTGGGAGAGCTGTTAATACCAAGTTTGTCTATGGCCGCTCCGGGAAGTGGGCCAGGCTCAGGTTAGTGACATTCCAGGAGCCTGAATTGGAAGTCCTTATGCAATCACAGTCCTTCGTGACTTCTAGGGCAGTTTTGTCTGCATAAGGAATGCAGGAAAGGCACAGGGCAAAGGGATTCGCTTGAGCATGGAGCCTGAAACATGCCAGCTTCTTGGCCAGTGGCATTTTGTTTGTCAGAGGGCAATGCCTTCAATGGGCATTTATCGAGCAGGCTATGGAGAATCCCCAAATGAGAGATTTTTCTCATTAATGATTCTTAAAAAAAAAAAAAAATCTGTACTCTACACAGACAGGTTTAAGCACAGGGAAGCAGAGCTGAGGTCCCCATGCCTGTGGATTTCCATGTTATTGGGTGGAACATGCAGATTTGCTCCCAGGGGATCTGGCTGGGATTACTACACTCAAAGTCACTAAAGTCCAGATCACAGTCCTGCCGTCCTGGGGGAAAGCCAGCCAGTGTGTGTGTGTGTGTGTGTGTGTGTGTTGCGGGGGTGGTCTCCCCTTAGCTCCCCTTAGTTGTCAGACAAAGGTAAGTTCCAAATTCCCTCCTTTCCTTTCTCCTTGCTGGAGGCAGCAGAGGCCTGGGTGGGTTTCCCTCATTCCCACTGTGGGGGGCATTGGCCTGTGAGGGGGTCACAGAGAGATGACTAGAAAACCCAGACTCCCTGAAAGACGGTGGGAATGCGCCCGCCCACTCCCACTGCAGCTCCTGGCTGGGCAGGGCCCAGCTCATTCCTGCTTCCAAAGGCACCCTGACTCCATGCCTGTAACATGGGTTCCCTCGGCCCACACCACACTTAGGTATTGTGGGTAAGAGTCAGAACAAACTCTGCATCTCACGATGCCGGACGATCAGTTGATTTGCCACAGCCTTTTCCACGTTCGCCACCAAGGAAACCAGGATTCTGACAGATGCAGTTTTCAAACTGGTGAACACAGTAGGAAGAGTTTGGGGTTTCTCCTTGCTTGTGTTTGTTTCTAACGTGCCCATTTAGACGGCTTGAGGCCTTAGGGACGGGGGCTGGGGCTCCTCTCTGCACCTGTTCCCAGGATTCATGTTGCTGCCCGACAAGCAGCTGTTCTGATCCCACGGTTTCACTGCCCAACCTCACTTAGCACTCACTCGCCTTTAAGGCTTCAGTAAACTATCTTCCTAATGGCATCAAGGTGCAAGCCATTTCCACCGTCTTCTGATTCGCAGAAGCTGAGCCCGAGAAGGGCTCATCTAGAGGCACCCTACAGACGGAGAGGGACTATGTCCTTTTTGGGTAGAGCAATAAGTAGACAGAATATAGATGGATGGACCGGGCAGGGATGGGGAGCTGGCTGTGTTGGCTCACTTGTAAAATTCAGGCTTGTGAAAAGGATAAGTGAGCACGTGTGTGACAGTTCCAGCATCTGCAGACAAGGCCAGCTCGATTCCTGCTACTAATTGTTACTAGTAAAGCTATGCTTACCATGATTCCTGCTGTCTACATTTCTAGCAACCAATCCACTAAGCCTCAAGCAGAAGTGACCCCCTTCCCTAGTCTGTAAAGCCAACTGCAGCTCCCTGCTCCTGGGGGGAAGTTTTCTTCTATCTTTACACTCCTCTTGTAGTTCAAATTCTCACTGGCAAGGCAGCTTGCGGGGTTCAGGCTGCCAAAGACGGAGGAGGAACCGAGAGCCCGTGTGTGTTCCTGGACTGGCCCCTGCCCCCTGGCTCTCCCAACCCATCTCTCCGGGCGGCCTCCGCTTTTCTAGTCCTTTCTCTGTCCCAAATGCTGCAGACTCCTCGGCGGGCCTAAGGGGTGGAGGGTGGTGGGGCAAGGAAGGAAAGGTGGTGTTTGCAGACCTTTTAATGTAACAAGGAGGTCAAGAGCCTAGGTCCAAATCTGCTAATCCCTGGCTATGCACCCCTAGGGAAACTGCCTAATCTCTCCATGCCTCTGTTTCTCCACCAGAAACTGAAAGTACTTATACCAACCTCATGGAGATGTTGTGAAGATTAGCTGAGTTAATAAATGTAACTGGTTAGAACCATGCCCGTATGAACCATGTAAGCATTAGCTGTTACTACCATTATCACTGTGTGAGGTCATTAAATTCTCACAGATCTGATTATGGTATCACTGTCATTCTCAATTTATAATACCCACACTATATTTAGACTAAAAAATATAAATAAAAATATAGGTATATATATATTTGGATTGTCTGATTCTGTGAGTCATGCAAAGCAGAGTGGTCTAACTTTGCAGTTAGAGGGAAAAACATTTCAGGACACGAGTTCTATCAGTTCTCACCCAATCCATACATTTTTTAACTAGCTGAGATGCTGGCAAATGGGAATCCCTCTAGGCATAGAGGGTCTTTGGGCCTTGGTTTCATAGCTGTTTGGTATTCTCTCTCTCTCTTTTTTTTTTTAAAAGAGAGAGAGATTGAGAGAACAAGTGGAAGGAGGGGCGAGGAAGAAGCAGACTGCCCACTGAGCAGGGAGCCCGATGCAGGGCTCAATCCCAGAACCCCAGGATCATGACCTGAGCCAAAGGCAGCTGCTTAACTGCCTGAGCCACCTAGGCGCCCTTAGCTGTTTGGCATTCTCTTGGGAATACGCAAGGCTCCCCGATCCCTACCCTACCAGTTTAAACGCTCAGAACCCTCTGGTTGTCTGAAACCCATGAGGCCCTGAGGAAAACAGGAAGGTTCTGACAAGCATTCATCATACACCCGCTCTCCGGGTCAGAAGTTATAGGTCTGGCCCTCACACTGGTTTTGACCCAGAGTCTGAAACATATTTGAGCTAGTTAGCATCAATTACACATAAAAATCTAGATTTCTGCCTTCTCTTGAAAAAGCAGATCTGCCATAGAAGCCTGCCTTCCACTTGATGGTAATGGGCTAGAGTGAGAGACCGTTGCTCACTTTCCATAGGGTATGGCTTCTCCACTTTGCTACAGTCCTCAGCACTCCGTATTGTCTTGCTGCTGCTACCGTATTGTCATGACTGTCTGTGTCACTCACACGGCTTACTTGGTTCCTACAGACATGTAGATTTGTGACTCCTGCTAGTCTAGGGATTCCCATAAACCTGCATTGGCATCTTAACTGTCTCAATAGCTGGGACTGGAAGGTTCTTTTCCCCCCATTAAAGAAATTTTAAGCCCCAATAAGCTGGTCAAAAAACTGCTAGCTTTTTGAAGGCTTTGAAGTTGATTGTTATATATGGAGTGTTCCAGAGAGAGGGGATCTGAAAGTTTGCCGGCCTTCTCTCTCTACCCCTAGATAGGTTGCTCCAGCTCTGAAAAGGTGCTCAAAGCTCCAGGAGACCAGAAAGAGGAGTCTGTAAGGTGGGATGGACAGATGGATAAACTCCAAAATCCCCTTCACCAGCTCCTCCCTGGACTTGAGCCCCTGCCTGGCCTGGGGATGTGTGCAGACCAAGCTGCTCATAGAGGTGCCCCCTTCATCTTCGCCTACCCACCAGCCTCTACATTGTAGCCCAACTCCTGCTCCCTGAACCTCAATTATTCTGGATCTCAATTTTAGGCTTGCTGGCACATTGGATCTTATTTTACTGCAGTACATGATTATTTTATTTTTTTTAAAGATTTTTATTTATTTATTTATTTGAGAGAGAGCATGAGAGAGAGAGAGCAGGAGAGGGGGGAGGGTCAGAGGGAGAAGCAGACTCCCTGCAGAGCAGGGAGCCCGATGCGGGACTCGATCCTGGGACTCCAGGATCATGACCTGAGCCGAAGGCAGTCGCTTAACCAACTGAGCCACCCAGGCGCCCCCAGTACATGATTATTTTTATCTGATATTTTGGAATATACCCCTAGGTCTTCTTCATGAGTTATACTCTGTTTCTGAATATTCTGAACCCCGCCCCCCCCAAAAAAGTCACTGGAATGTGTGTTCTCCATCAACAGAGGCATACTGTATGCTCAGAGTCCAGAATGGTGGGTTAAAGAACTCCCCAAGCTCGCTGCTCTACCTATTACATGGGGCTAAGAAAAACCGTATGAGTCATAAATGGCAACTTCCTCTTGGACTCCTGAAACCATGTAAGTTCATCCTGATGGAAAGCCCAGTGCTGTGAAAGTCTGTGGGCTGGGGTTCTGACAAGCCAGATCTGTTGCCACGGTAGCTCCACAACAATCTTTAAAAATAGATCACCTTTGAAAGCGGAGCATTTTTTCCTGTAAGCCCAGCACGGATCCTCTGAGGCTCTTAATAGCTCCGTTTGGAGGAAGATTCACTGGATTTGAAAGTAAAAGATTAGAGAAAGGCCGAACAGGACAGACGCCAAAGGACACTGTCGAAGCTAAGGGAGTGGCACAGCTACGAACGGCCACATAAAGCCTCCAAAGCTCTCCAAGGGGCCTATGTCCCAGCTCCGGTCACCTGCCGTTCTGTCCTAAAGGCAGCTGGTCACAGACCCAGCCACGCCTGCGCAGACGGGCAGCGAGCAGGCAGCGAGCCCCGCCCACAGAAGGTTTGCGCTCACCGTGGTGTTCGGTCCTCCCAGAAGCGATGGCAGCGTGGGCTACAAAATGTGCGGAGACTGCTGCCTCCTCTTGGGAGGGGCCTCTGCTCAGCACGATGAGATGCGCCTGTCACCAGGGGAAGAAGAAACACGTTCGTTTACCTGCTTGGCGGCAGCAATAGAGAACTAACTGTTCTTGCAGCGATAAGCAGAAAGCCAAGGAACTTTCTAGCCAGCTAGACAATATGATTTATGTGGAAGCACAGTCGATTCTTAGGAGACCTGGATCTTAAAGGCATCGTGAAGTGGAGAGGGAAAGGCTGGGTACAGATGGCGTGAAGCTGTGACCAGGGCACATCGCTAAGTAAATCATGTAAAAGTCTCTGCTCCTAGGAGTGTGGTAGTGTGCTGTCAGCTGAGGGGGCATGGGGAGGCGGGGAGGAAGGTTTCAAGAAGGAAGGAGATGGGTTACCAGGAAGTGGGTGAATCTAGCCCCCTGCCGGCGCTCAGCCCAGAAAGGGGGACCCCCCCCGAAGGTGTTCGCAGCCTCCCCAGTGCCTAATCCACCAAGCCCATTGGCCTGTACCCTCTTCAAACCGGCCCATGGGGCTGCCTGAGCACAAAAAACAGCTCAGTTCCTTGAAAATAAAACCCAATTTAAAATTCTTTAAGAGGAAAAAAAAAATAAAACCTATGATCCTGTGAATATAAATAACAGTCCTCTCAAATAAAATGCAAAATACGTCTCTCCAAATAAAAAGATAGAAAATAAAAAATAAATGAGAAAATAAAGCTATATTCATCTGACTATGGACATTGAAAGTTTTAAAAATGCTATTAGTAATAGGTTTATATTCATTCAATAAACACATAATTACTGATCGCCTATAGCAGGAGGGGCCCGGTCTAGAAAGTGTGGGCAGTAGGGAAAGGCACGGGAAGTGAGCATGACATCATACAATGCACTAATGCGAGATGGTAGGTAGTTCGCAATTAATTGCCAAAAGGGTGACAGAAATACTGAAATATCACGAACCTAAAGGAGAAACGCCAGACTGGGATAGGCAAGACATACTAACAGCAACTAAGATTTCTTTCTCATTTGTGGTATCGATTTTAATTTTCTTAATTTTTTTAAAAAGATTTTATTTATTTGTCAGAGAGAGAGAGGGAACACAAGCGCCGGGGGCGGGGGGCGGGAGCAGCAGGCAAAGGGAAAAGCAGAGTCCCCGCCAAGCAGGGAGCCCGATGCGGGACTTGATTCCAGGACCCTGGGATCATGACCTGAACCGAAGGCAGATGTTCAACCGACTGAGCCACCCAGGTGTCCCAATTTTCTTAATTTTTGTTATCCATGTTTTGTAGATGAGAAAGCTGAGGTTGCAGAATGGGTGACTTGCCCAAGACAGCTCACAGCTAATAAAGGATGGAGATAAGACTCTGACCTTGATACTCTGACTTCAGATTTGCTTTTTATTCTGCCCTGGCCCCTGGTGGCAGACATCACTAATTAATGCCAGCATACTCCGCACAGCCCCCAGGAGCTATGACTGATCCATGGGATCTGGCCTAGGAGATAAAGCCATACAATTATACTTTTTAGTCCAGGGCTGCCTGGGTGGCTCAGTCGGTTAAGCGTCTGCCTTCGGCTCATGGCATGATCTCCAGGTCCTGGGATAGAGCCCCGCATTGGGCTCCCTGCTCTGCGGGGAGTCGGCTTCTCTCTCTCTCTCTCCCTCCTTCTGTCCCTCCCCACTGCTCCTTCTCTCTCTCTCAAATAAATAAAATCTTTAAAAAAAAAAAAAAAAAAGAACTTTCTAGTCCAGACCAAACAGTGAGACGGCAAAGACATAGAGACTTGGTCCCCTGATGATCAGCTGAACCCATTTCTGAGCTGATAATCAGGGTAGACGCTAGACTGTCGCCTCATTTGTCATATTTAAAATCAGCTGAGTTACTAGCTTGGCTTTTTATGATAGGGGCTACTCCAAATCAAGATTGCTGGTCATAACTTTAATTGTTGTGTTAGAACAACCAGAATTTCATATTCATAAATGCTAACAATATCCTCTGTTTTAGAACTACTTTTCTTATTATAGGATATAAATAAATATATAAATTGAACAAGTAATTTCGGCAACCTCCCAATTAGTCATTATTCTCAGTATGGCCTGAAGCTCTGACTTGAAATGCTTTTCAAATAATGCACACTCCAAAAAGTAAAGACAATCGGAGCCACAGGGATAGAGTCAAAGCATCACACGGTCAGGGTTTGCAGAGAGGAAAAAAGAGAGAGGAAAAGCCTGACCCACCCCAAATGCAAACTGAATCCTGTTTACTTGGGGTTTTCCCCTGGCTAACTATCTCCACAATCCACCACTGGGGAGAACACCCAGCGATGCAAGAAAAGATTTAAATCATACTGTTACAAAGACTTTTAACACATACAGTACTTTAGATTGATTAAAACCCAAATTCAAATTAAAAAAAGATTTCCTATGTAGTTTCCACTCGGTATTATAATTCAAGGCAATGTAAAAGATAGATGTCTACCAAAATTATTTTCAAATTAATAATCACACGTTCTGAAAGTTCTGTAGGTTGCCTTTTGCTTCTGGAGACAGGAAGCAAAATCTTCCAAGAGCGAAAATGCTCACGATATCAAGAAAGTGGATCCTGAGAGCTTAAGGGGATCTGAATTTCACAAAATTGTCATAACCCCAACATTTTTCTGTAATTAGTGAGATACTAATATAAGCAAACATTTATTATTCATTTTTCAGAAACTCCATCCCTGATCTAATTTATATTTGATGTTCTTGAAGCTTCTAAAAACCATATGCTGGTTTAACATTGAGGGAGTTGGGGTGGGGGAGGAAAAGGGAACCATGATGTTTAAAATGTGCAAGATTAGCATCTCATTGATTCGGTAAAATTAAATTCAGTTTAATTTAATGCAGTCCTATTCAATTTACCTTCATTTTTAATTGCTTTCTACAAGCCAGATTATGTCCTTCATCACACTTGGGGCCTTATCATAGCTTATTCTCTGCTACCTCTGGATCATGCAGCTGACAGACCCCCTTGCCCTATCACGTCCTGCCTCGATCACATCCATGCAATTTCTAGTCCTCTCTCCACTCCCCCCTTCTCACTATCCATCCGCCCCCTCCTGCTATCTCTTCCCTTCCTGGCCAGCTCGGAGCTCACCACCCCTCACTGTTGATATAAAAAAAAAAATGTCCTAACCTTCACTGAGGCATTATTTCAAATGGTGAAAAAGGGGAAATCATCTAAATATCTATGAGAAGGGGAATGAAATATTATGGTTCATTCATACCAGGATTGAACTCTATCTAGGTATACCGACATGGTTACATTTCGGAAACATACCAGTGAGGGGAAAAGTAACTTACAAAAGGTTGCGAACATCATGGCACCACTGAGTTTTAAGTTTCTGTTCTGAAGCAAAAAACCCCCCAAAAAACCCTTTCATTCCAAATAGAATCTTCCATGTTCTCTAAAGTACAGAGCAGGTAAGAGTGGAGCTGCTCTCCCTGAAGCAGGTGGAGAGGGCCTAGAAGTTCACCCAGCTGCGCTCACCCAGCTGTGCCCACCCAGCTGCGCCCTAAAGACCCTCCATGGAATGTGAAGGCTCCGGAGGATGCAGACTGAGAACCACAGCTCAGCAGGGAACAGGAGGCCCCCTTAGCAAGTAAGTACAAAGGCAGTTGACAAAGCTAGTGATTAGATTACCCAATTCGCCAAACTAAACCACTGTTCACGATTCTGGAACAACACTCTGTTTGCTAAGAGAATATAAATACCCCTGTTGTATACATCTGAGAGCATTTAAGGACTAGTTGTTAGTGTTAACAGAATTACAGGAGCTAGGCTTGCCTCTCTGGCTTTATGCAGGAGCCCAAGTAATGGGCCCCGCTGGGGATCTGTGGCTTGACTACACTCGCTCCTCATTATTTATTAATCTCCCAGGGCTCAAATCTCTCCTCCCGTTCTTTGTTGTCTTCAGTATCTTATGGTTATATGTTTATCAACTGTCATCTTGAGGCTGAGAGGGAGCGTTTAATATTCCTAAATCTCTTGAGCTGTTAGCGTGTTGTACTGGGTTAATAACAAAAACCAAAACCAAACCTTTAATATCCCATATTGAGCAAGGCCCTTAATTGAAAAACCTCATTCACCAGATGAACCACCTCCAGCCCTGCCAAGGTACAGAGCAGCTGTTGCCTTCTGGTCCTTCTGCGCGTTTTTGGGGGAAACCACCGAGTCCACAGCGCCAATCCAGCTGTCAAGAATTGGAGCTGGCAGACTCTTATCGAACTGAGCCTGTCCCCTTGGATTTGCAAAATGTGTAATAGCTCTTGAAGAGAAAACTTGATGACTAGTAAAAAGGATGTTTCTATTTATGCAAGCAGGCCCCACCATGTGAACACTCAACTTAAAACATGCACGGTTCTGATGGCAGAACCCCAGCTCTTGGCAGGAGGGAGGGACAGATTCTTTTCCCATTTGGTAATAAGTAGGGGATCACTGACTCCGAGAGAAATCTCCTCTCCCATAGCCAAGCAGAGAGTACACAAGTCACTCAAGGAACATTTGTGGACCTAAACTGGGTCTCTTTACCCTGGGGACATGAACACTCATGGGGAAGGCAAGGTAAGTCTCCAACTCAGTAACTGCCAGGATCTCTTTGTACAGCTGAGGGCTAGCACTGGAGAGGACAGTGGGAAGGCGGAAACTCACACTGATTCAGCACCTACTTTTGTCAGGCGTGGTGCTACGTGAATTATATACACCAGCTCGCTTAGTCGCGGAAGGAGTGGTTAAGAGTGATGTCAACAGCCCAATTGATAGATGGGAAAATGAAGCATCCAGGAGATCAAGCAACTAACTGAAGGTCATATAGAAGGGTCCCTGGGAGGACAGGGATTCAAACCAAGGCCTGTGATTCCCAGTTGCATCCTTTTCTAGTCTAACATCTGGTTTTTAAGAGAGTCGAATTTACAGAACGATGATTTTCTAATCAACATAATGAAGTATTATTTGAGAGTCAGAGAAGTAGTTGCTAGGTAGCAGGTTTGGCCCAGAAGTTGAATGGGCTGCCTAGGGGGAGACCGGGCTGCCAATATGTGGGTTCTGAAGCAGCTTCTGAGAACTAGCCACAGAGGGACGACACCACAGTGGGGAGTTAGGCAGTGGGTGACGGATGGAGCAGATGATAAATGTGCCTTCCACCACGTGTCTGTGTGTCTGCTTTCATTCAAGTTAGTGCTTGAATTCCACCGAAGCTCAAGTCCCCTCGTCACTGTGAGGTGTGAGCTTGCTGTGTTTCTTCTAGAACTGACCAGCTGTGTAGTTACATGGCTTTCCCTCCTGGCTTCGCCAGAGCTGGCCATCCCACCCTTCAGCTTTGGGCTGATGGCATTGTCCAGGACAGGGTCATGTTGCAGCTCCAGGCTGACACTTCCTTTCCTCTCCAGTCTCTGGCCAGGAGGGAAGCCTCTCATGGCCACCCACGCCGCAGGGGCCTGGGGCAGCCGGGAGAGCCTTGGCAAAGAGAAGGATGTTGCTAGGGCTCCCCGGGGGTGGGTGTGGGGGTGGGGAGTAGATGAAAGGGAAGTCACTGGGTGTAGAGGGCATTCAAAAACAGTTCCGAGGGCCCCAGAGGAAGCCAGTTTCTTTGAATAGAGAGAGTCCTCTGTGGCAGCTCTCCAGTTGTCAATTACAGCTCCTCCAAAGGGCTGGGGGAGAAAAGGTCCTCCTCTCCGTAAGGGTTAGCACCAAAATAGATATGTTGGGAACTTAGATTTTCATCCTCTCTTGGTTATAAGTGTGTGTTTTCTTAAAATGTAGTGGGATTTTTTAGATTTATAGGAGTAATACCATTATATAATTTTGAAAGATCCTAAGTGGTAAGTTAAAACGCCCTCGCCCTTCTGTCTATAAGCCTCACCCTCTTCTCCCGATTCGCAGTCTGATTCCTTATAGCTATCACTATCAGGTTTCCCGTGTGACCTCTTAGAAACACTGGCATGTTCATACAAATGCACAGATGCACAGACGTGCATGCGCGATCGTAACCTGACTCTGCTCTGCCCTCCTCCCCCAGCTTTGTCCGCCACCAGCCCTCTGGGCTCTGCCACAGGGGCCCCACTCCCCTCTCCTCAATCTTTGGGGTGTCTCAGGTTGCTCTGCTGGGAGCTCTCACAGCACTCGGTACCTCTCCCCATTGTGCATGCCACAGTTGCCTTTCACATTCATCTGTGTGACTGTTCAGCTAAAGCCTATGTCATTCCCTAGGCTGCTCCTCGAGGGCGGGACCCTCCATCATAGTCCCAGTGCGGGCCACTGTGCCTGGCACGTTGCCGGGTCTGACCAGTTGTTGACTGAATAAACATTCTGGTCTACATCTGGCTTTTTAAAAATAATAATGCACTCCAGGCATCTTTCAAGTGAGAACATACACATCCATCTCATTCTTTTCAGTGCTTCTATGGTGTTCCACCACATGGATATATCATCATTTCATAACCAGTCCCCTGTTAATGGATTTTAAGAGTATGTCTAATTTCTAAAGGCTTGCTTTTGCCAGCGGCACAGTTTCACTGCTTATACATCTTCGCACATGTGTACACATCTATCTGTTGGGTAAGTTTCTAGATGTGAACTGGCTGATCCAAGGGTCAGTGCATTATAAAATTAGAGAGAGAATATCAACTGCTTTCTCCCAAAGTGGTGCCAATCCCCACTCCTTCCAGCAGTGCGTAGGGATGCTGGCTTTCTTGTACCCTTGCCACCATGAGGCATCCTCAAACTCTTTTACTTTGCTCACAGCAGGTGAAAATGGCCTTTCTTCAGTTAAAGTGCCTTTCTTTAATAGCAGATGACATTGACGATTCTTTTTGTATGGTTGTTGGCTATTTGTAGTTCTTCTGTAAACTGATCGTTCCTGCCTTTTGTCTATATTTCTATTGAGTTGTCTTTTTCATCTAGATTTTTTAAAAAGATTTATTTATTTATTTGAGAGAGAGAGAGCATGGGCGGGAAGGGCAGAGGGTGAGGGAGAGAGAATCTCAAGCAGACTCCCCGCTGAGCGCAGAGCCTAACACAGGCTCCATCTCAGGACCCTGAGATCATGACCTGAGCTGAAACCAGGAGTCGGATGCTTAACCAACTGAGCCACCCAGGCACCCCTCACCTAGCTTTTATAAGAACTCTTTCTCTATCTCCTGTCTTTGATATTTTTTTAAATTTTTTATTGTCACGTTAATCACCTTACATTACATCATTAGTTTTTTTTTTTTTTAAAAGATTTTATTTATTTATTTGAGAGAGAGAATGAGAGAGAGAGAGCATGAGAGGGGGGAGGGTCAGAGGGAGAAGCAGACTCCCCGCCGAGCAGGGAGCCCGATGCGGGACTCGATCCTGGGACTCCAGGACCATGACCTGAGCTGAAGGCAGTCGCCCAACCAACTGAGCCACCCAGGCGCCCCATCATTAGTTTTTGATGTAGTGTTCCATGATTCATTGTTTGTGCATAACACCCAGTGCTCCATGCAGAACGTGCCCTCTTTAATACCCATCTGATATGAGGAATTGATATTTATTTTTTGACTTTGTGATATTTTGTCACAGAGAAGTTTTTTGTTTTTATGCCATCAAATTCACCAATCTTTCTTTCTCGTCTTTCTGTCTCTCAGTCTATACCCACAGGCACATATGCAGAGGAAAGATGCTACTTCTGGGAGGGGAGGCCTGGGATGACTTGTAACTCATTTCTTTATATTTTTCTGCATGAAATAGTTACTTAAAAAGAAACAGTATAGGGCGCCTGGGTGGCTCAGTTGGTTAAGCGACTGCCTTCGGCTCAGGTCAGGATCCGGATCGAGTCCCGCATCGGGCTCCCTGCTCTGCAGGGAGTCTGCTTCTCCCTCTGACCCTCCCCCCTCTCCTGCTCTCTCTCTCTCATTCTCTCTCTCAAATAAATAAATAAAATCTTAAAAAAAAAGAGAAACAGTATAGCACCTGGATTTATGTCATTCTTAGAAAATTTTTATAATGCGCGAATCATAATTGCATTCTGCATCTTTTCTAATTTTAAACAAGAAAAGGCTAGTATTTTCAGAGCTTTGGAAAATTATAAATAACACATTACAGCAAATACACAGCGATGAACCAGAACCAATCAGAGGCATTGCCATTTGCTGTGTGGTCTGAAGCTGGCAGAAGCCTGGTGTGAGCACCTGCCAGCCGTCCCCTGGGCCTGGCCAAGGCTGATAACCTGCCCAGAGGAACCTGAAGCCACATTTTCTGACCTCCAAGTTTATGGTAGAATGACTGATAAATTAGTTCGCAATACTCTGTGAATCCAACTGCCCCCAAATCTGGGAACTACTGAGAGGCAGAGCTGCCTGGAAAACTGAATAGAAAGATAGGCAATTCAACTGTCAGAGATGTCAAAAAGCTGAAGCTGAAGCTCGTGGGGCGTTAATTTATCCCCCCTGAACACACACACCCACGAACATCCTCACAGAAATGAGATCCTGTGAGTTTTCTTTTAATGGGCAAACACGGGTCTCTTGCCCAAATCTGCCACGAATAGTTTAAACAATCATGCCTGCAGGCTGTCTTGCAGACCCCAGGGGGACCAATGGGGCCCAGAGCAGTCCGGTCACCGGCCCCTGGGACCACCGCCTTCCCCAGGTGGTGGGCTCGTGGGGCTTGGTATTTTTCTCCACTTGAGTGGCTTAGTTCCTAAAATACTTTAGGAACTTGTCAACATTCTACAGAAAATAAAAGGTCCTTTCTCTCTGGGCGTTTCTCTCACTCCAAAGGAATGAAGAGTGGAAAAACTAGAGGGGGAAATAACAAAACCCCTTTTCTTTGTGGGTACTTACTAAATGGCTTTTAGGCAAGGGTCCCATGCAGAACTGCAGCCACACCATATCTTTCTGTATCTAGGTAAATCTCTGACAGAAAAGAGGGGCCTTGATAAATGTTTAATAATTACTGTTAATAAATAAGAGGAGCTTACCCTGGCAACATGCCTAACGGTTCACAAAGCACTTTCCATTTTGAACCCTGGAGCAGTTCTGAAATGGATAGGGCCTTTTGTAGGACTGTTCTTTTTTTGTTTTTTTTTGGTTTTTTTTTTCGGAGAGGTTAAATGACTTGTATAATCAAACCGCAGACAAAGAGAAGAATCTGGACTCCCACTCAGATTTTCTGACTTCACACCCAATGCTATTTCAACTTCACAAAGCTATCTCTTTAATAATAAATGGTAAGTATTTATTTAAACACTCTCCAATCTTTATTAAACTCAAGAATAAATAACAATAAAAGTCACCGATTAAACGTTACAAGTATTATAGAAATGAGTGAATTACTCTGTAACTCTAATACAGAGAAATCCTTCTAAATGATTCAAAATCCAAACATAGTGAAAGGAAATGTTGAAAATGTGAAAGCTTTTGCATGGCAAAAAAGCATTATGAAATCTACAAAAAAAGATATTAGAGCTAATGAATGAGTTCAGCAGGGTTGCAGCATGCAAGGTAAACCTACCATTTGTATTTCTACACACTAGAAATGAACAGTAGGGAGAGGAAATTAAGAGGAAAAAAAAAAACCACTTCTGTTTCTAAGAGCATCAAAAGAACAAAATACCCGGGAATAAATCTCCCAAAAAGAGTATAGAACTTATACTACAAAACATAGTTGAAAGAAACTAGGGAAGAACTAAATAAATAAAGATATCTTATGTTCATGTATTGAAAGCCTTAATATTGTGATGATATCAATACTTTCCAGTTGAAATAGAGACTCATTGTTTTTTTTTTTTCCAGAAATTGATAAGCTTAACCTAAAATTCATATAAAAATGTAAGGAAGCCAGAATAGCCAAAACAATCTTACAAAAGAATAAAGAAGTTGGAGATGTCACACTTACGGATTTCAGAACTTACCATAAAACTTGTGCATGAATGTTCATAGTAGTATTATTTATAATATCCATAAACTTACCACAAAACAACATTAATTGAGAGTGTGGTGCTGGCCTAAGGACAGACATATGGACCAATGGAATAGAATCAAAAATCCAAAAGCAAACCCTTACATTTATGGCCAGTTGATTTTGACACAGGTCCCAAGGTAATTCAGTGGTGAAAAGACAGGCCTTTTAATAAATTGTTCTGGGACAACTGGATATTCACATGCAAAAAAATGAAGTTGGAGCCCTACATTACATCCTATAAAAAATTAACTCAAAATGGATCCAAGACTTAAATGTAAAAACTAAAACTATAAAACTTTTAGAAGGAAACAGATACAAGCCTTCACGAACTTGGATTAAGCAATGGTTTCTTAGACATGAGGCTGAAAGCACAAGCAACAAAAGAAAAAAAGGATAAATTGGACTTCAATTTAAAAAAAAAAAAACTTTAGTGCTTCAGAAGATGTGATCAAGAAAGTGAGAAGACAACCCACAGGATGGGAGAAAATATTTACACATCATGTATCTGATAAGGGTCTAGTATCTAATATCCCATATGAAGGACTCTTATAAGTCAACAATAAAAAGACAAATAACCCTATTTAAAAAATGGGCAAAGGATTTGAATAGACATTTCTCCAAAGATGGACACATGGTCACATGCATATACACAGAGGCAGAACATCATGAGTCAATAGAGAAATTCAAATCAAAAGCACAGTGGAACACCACTCCACATTCACTAGGATGGTTGAAATAAAAGGGACAGATACTAATGTGTGTTGGTGAGGTTGTGAAAAAGGTAGAACTCTCAGGCATTGCTGGTGGGAATATCAGATGCTGAGGCTGCTCTGGAAAACAGCTGGGCAGTTCCTCAAAAAGTTAAATATTGTGTTACCACATAACTCAGCAACTCCACTACCAGCTTTACACCCAAGAGAACTGAAAACATATATCCATGTAAAAACTTGTACGTAAATGTTCACAGCAGCATTATTTGTAATCTCCATGGAGTAGAAGCAACCCAAGCATCCATCAACTGATGAAGAGATGAACAAATGTGGTCTATCTGTATAAAAGGATACTCTTTAGCCATCAAACAGGAATGAAGTAGAGGCACCTGGGTGGCTTAGCTGGTTAAGCATCTGACTCTTGATTTCGGCTCAGGTCATGATCTCAGGGGTGGGATCGAGCCTCACATCAGGCTCTGT
This sequence comes from Neomonachus schauinslandi, assembly GCF_002201575.2. Lineage (NCBI taxonomy): Eukaryota > Metazoa > Chordata > Mammalia > Carnivora > Phocidae > Neomonachus > Neomonachus schauinslandi. Next base: position 126,056,781 of record NC_058411.1, on the reverse strand, counting down.
GCTCAGCAGGGAGTCTGCTTGAGATTCTCTCTCTCCCTTTCCCTCTGCCCTTCCCCCAGCTCATGTGTGCGGTCTCTCTCTCTCTCAAATCAATCAATCAATCTTTTTTTTTTTTAAAGGAATGAAGTATTGATACTTGCTAAGCATGGATGAACTTTGAAAGCAATATGCTAGATAAAAAAGTCAGACATGAAAGGCCACATATTATAGGATTCTATTTATATGAAATGTCTGTAATAGACAAATCCATAGAGACGGAATGTAGATTGGTGGTTGCCAGGGGATAAGTGATAGGAGAAATGGGAGAGTAACTCACACTGGGTGCAAGTTTCTTTTGAAGTGATGAAAATGTTCTGCAATTCGGTGGTGGTAATACTTGCACCACTTTGTGAATATGACCAAACTACTAAATTGTACACTTTAGAAGGGTAAATTTTAGGGTATATAAATTATCTCAATAAAAACACCATGAACAGGGGCGCCTGGGTGGCTCAGTCATTAAGTGTCTGCCTTCGGCTCAGGTCATGATCCCAGGGTCCTGGGATGGAGCCCCACATCGGGCTCCATGCTCAGCAGGAAGCCTGCTTCTCCCTCTCCCTCTGCCACTCCCCCTGCTTGTGTTCCCGCTCTCACTGTCTCTCTCTCTGTCAAATAAATAAATAAAATCTAAAAAAAACCAAACACCATGAACAAAATAAAATGCAAATGCCAAATTGGGTGAAAATATTTATAACATATGTCATAGAGAAAGGGGCAATATGTGTAATATGCAATGACTTTCATTTTTTTTATCTTTTTAAAAGATTTTATTTATTTGAGAGAGAGAGAGAGCACAAGTAGGCGGAGCGGTGGACAGAGGCAGAGGGAGAAACAGGCTCCCTGCTAAGCAAGGAGCCCAATGTGGGACTCGATCCCAGGACCCTGGGATCGTGACCTGAGCCAAAGCAGATGCTTACCCGACTGAGCCACCCAGGCGTCCCTGTAATGACTTTTAACTGTTATGGGAAACTAGATAAAACTCTATTAAAAAGTAGACAAGTGATATGAAAAGAAAATTCACAAAAAATATATTAAGGAAATCCACTGAACCTATGAAAAGATAGGCAATTCCATTGTGCAGATTAAAACTATATTGAGATATCACTTCTTGCCTCTCAGATAGGAACTAAATCAAAAGCTTGATGATTCGCTCTTTGGGAAGATGCTGTTGGGGAAACAGCACACTCCGACATTGCTGGTAGGAGCATAAATGGTGGAGGCCCAGGAAAGGCAGTATCCTACAAAACTATCCACACAGGCTCCCTTGATGGAGCAGTCCCACATCTAGGAATTTACTCTGAAGATACAACTCCAGTAATACAAAAATGTACGTGTGTAACATTATGCATTAGAACATTATCTGTATTTACAAAATATCAGAACTTACCGAAATGCCCAAACAGAAAACGATTTGAGAAAAACACAGTATGTACATAAAATGGATTATTACACTTTTGTACAGATGAATGAACTGCTATAAAGTGGTTTCCAGAATATACTGCTAGGTGGAAAAAGCAAACATACACACAACAAATAAATAACTTGGTGGGAGGAGGGAGGGACTTTCCTAACAGTAGAATGACAACTGGTAAACGTGGATGGAATGGCAGAATGGAAAATCACTCATCCGCAACCATCACTGTAAAGAGTCACTTGGGAAAGATTCATCAATGCATACTAAACGTCGAGAAAATGTGAAAAAGGAATGGGATATTTACATGGTTTTAAAATTGTCTACTGAATGCTTACTGGCTGCAAGGGGAACAATAGTTCCCATACAGGGAGGAATCACCGTGATTGGGTGATAAATGTAATGTGACTAATGAAGGACAGGTGGACATCATGGGCCTCCAGATGCACTACCCTAAGAAATACAATATTCTTTTGTAGCATTCTAGCTGGGCATGCATTGTCCAAATCTAGTCATGAGAAAACATCAGCCAAACCATAACTGACGTACAGTCTAGAAAACGGCTGGGCTGTAGTCTTAAAAAATGTCAATGTCAGAAGAGACAAAGACAAGCTGAGAAACTGTTCTAGACTAAAGACCAGAGGCATAATGACTAAAGGTAACACATGATCCTGGACTGGATCTTGTATTGGAGGGGGGGAAAAAAAATTGTCATAAAGGACAGTATGGGACAACTGACAAAAGAGAATATGGCCTCTACCAATGTGAACATTTCTGAATTTGATAACTGTATTGTGATTACCTACAAGACTATCTTTGTTAAGTAATCAGAGATAGAAGGTTACGGTATATTCAAATACTTTCAGATGATTAAAAAATGTAAATGGTTACCAGTCTGTGCATATATATAAGTGCATGTGTATGTGTATGTCTATATAGACAGATAGGGAGAACGAATGTGGCAAAATACTTTAAAATGGTGGATCTGGGAGGGGAGGCGCCTGGGTGGCTCAGTTGGTTAAGTGTCCAACTCTTGGTTTCAGCTCAGGGTCACGAGATTGAGCCTGGCATCAGGCTCCACGATCAGCAGAGAATCTGCTTAAGATTCTCTCCCTCTCCCCCCACACTCCCCTCCCCCGCTCTCTCTATCAAATAAATAAATAAATCTTTAAAAAAAATGTGAATCTGTGCCTACAAACAAGAGGCACTACTTAACCCATTTTCCATTCACATAGCACCAAGGGCTCCTAGGAGTGATAAGGCCTAATACACTGGAAGGTAGAATCCCTTTGATGATCCCTGCTTTTAGAAATTCCAATTTCTTTCTCTAAGCCAGTGTTTCCTAAACTATGGCCCAGGGAACACTAGTGTCTCATAGATGTATTTGATCCATCTCTTGATTCTCAATCCACACTGGCATTTTAAATGCACTGTAAAACCATGTGTTAGAGACATGTGTTTAGTTTTAACTTAATAGTTTCCAAATTTATTTAATCACAAACACCTTTTCTAGGAAGACCTATGAATTCTTGTGAGATGTGTGAGATGCTAATATTCTGTGGAACACAGTTTGGGAAATGCTTCTCTAAACCAAATTCAAATCTTTGGAATGGATACTGTTGGGTCTTAGAAGCCACCTATCTTTCATTTCAGTGGATTTTGTTATGGGTAATGACCCTCCCTGGGGGGACTCTGAGCATATTACCACTTGATGCCTTTCTTTGAACTTTAGAAACTGGTACAGCAAAGATTGCACGGAGATTTTAAGGGCAGAACTGGATATCGTCAGGAAACATTTAGGAAAACCAGACTAAGGAAAAATTTTTAATTAAATTTGAGATTATATTCTATAACATGGGAGTAAAAAATAGTGTAAAAGAGTTGGCAAGGTTGGTATGAAACTGGTTCAGTTAAGAACAAAGACAAACCAATTTCTGGTGGCAAGGTAAGTCAAAATAACCCTTTGGCAGAATGTCAACCTGAATCAAGAACTATAAAATATTCACATCTTTCTTGCTAGTGGTTTAATGTCTGAAAATTTATACTAGCAAATAATCAAAGAAAAAAGCATTTTGTATAAGAATATTCAGAATTATGGATACTAACAAAACATGGCAAGCCCACTGAGTTCCCGCACTCAGTAAATGGTCCCACCAGCTACACAGTGACCTTAGGCAGAAACCTGGCCCAACGCCGGACGACTCTGCCTCCTTCACTCCCCCAACTCCTAAACCCACTGTTTCTACTCTCTATGCATCTCTCAAGTCTGTCCACGTTCTTTATCCCCGTGACAACACCTGAGTCCAGGTGTCATCATCCCCTACCTGGTCTGCTTCGGCCGTCTCCTGATACCTCCCTGATTACTTCTCTGTCATCCAGTCCATTCTCCATACTACAGAGCGACCCTTCTAGACTGATAATCTCATGATGTCAGTCTCCCTGCTTGAAAACCCTTAACTGCCCTTAGGATGAAGCTCGAATTCCTTAGCATGACTTTCAACACCCTACTTGAATGATACTGAACTACCACCTTCACCATCCCCACTGCCCAGGCAGAGGGAACTTGGTTTGGTTCCCTGAAGTGGAGCTGCATCTCACTTTCAGACTTTTGCACATGCTCTTCCCTCTGCCTGGGCTGATCTTCCTCACCTCTTAGTACTTTGTGAAATAGGTATCTATAATTAAAAACTCAGGAAACAACTGAGGATGTGGAGAAAGGGGAACCCTCTTAACACTGTTGGTGGTGTTGGAAACTGGTGCAGCCACTCTGGAAAACAGTATGGGGTTTCCTCAAAGTTAAAAATAGAGCTACCCTATGACCCAGCAATTGCACTACTGGGTATTTATCCAAAGGATACAAAAATAGTGATTCAAAGGTGAACCTGCACCTCAATGTTTATAGCAGCAATGTCCACAATAGCCAAACCATGGACAGAGACCAGATGTCCATCGACAGATGAATGGATAAAGAAGATGTAGGGTATTTATACAATGGAATATTACTCAGCCATCAAAAAGAATGAAATCTTGCCATTTGCAACGATATGGTTGGAACTAGAAGGTATTAGGCTAAGTGAAATAAGTCAATCAGAGAAAGACAAATACCATATGAGTTCACTGATCTGTGGAATTTAAGAAACAAAACAGATGAACATAGGGGAAGGGAAGAAAAAATAAGATAAAAACAGAGAGGGAGACAAACCATAAGAGACTCTGAACTCTAGGAAACAAACTGAGGGTTGATGGAGGGGAGGTGGCTGGGGGGGGATGGGGTAACTGGGTGATGGGCATTAAGGAGGACATGTGATGTAATGAGTACTGGGTGTTACATGCAACTGATGAATCACTAAATTCTACCCCAGAAACTAATAATATACTATGTGTTAAAAATTGAATTTAAATTAAAAAATTAAAAAGAATAGGTACCTATGTTTATTACCTTTGCTTCCTCACATCTCACTCACCACACAATCTGGTTTCTGCCTCTTCACTGCCCCAATGTTTCCCTTGACCAAGTCATCAAGGAAAGAAAAAGAAAAAGGAAAGGAAAGAGGGGAATTTTTAAAATCCTGTGTAGCACTATGTATCAGGCACTGTGCTAAGCACTTTATGAATATTCATTCATTTATTCTCCCAACAGCTCTGTGTCCTTCATAACAGCAAAAGGTATCAAAAGACACAAAAGATACCACTTTCACTTTTACTCATGTTTTTCTGCCAAATTCTTCTCTGCTTTCTTTGCCAGGTTACCCTTCTTGACTTGACCATGCCAGGTTACCCTTCTTGACTTGACCAATGAACACTGAAGTTACTTAAGGCTCTGTCATGTCCTTTTCTCTTCTCACTCCATAAACCCCCCCCGGTGATCTCATCCTCTCCTAAGGCAACCACTGCATATAAGTAGATGACTTCCTGACCTTTTTCTGGGCTCTAGTCCTGATTATCTGACATTTCCCCCTGTATGGGCATCTCAGACCTGCCATCGAAACCTGAGCTCACCAGCTCTCCATCACCCGTCAACACCTGCTCCCCAACCACCACTGTACCTGGCACAAACATCCACACAGTTGTTTAGACCAGAAACCCAGGAGTCATCATTGATTCTTCCCCATTCCCTCTTTTCCCCACATCCAATCTATCTCCATACGTCATCAATTCTACCCATCTGCTTTGCTACATCCTTACTATCATCATGCTTGTCCAAGGCACCATCATCTTTAGCCTTTGCTACTTCAGTAGTCTCCTAACTGGTCTCCCTACTTCCACTGTTGGCACATTTTCCCTGGTCCATTCTCTTACATACCAGCTAGAAAAATCTTTCTAAAAACAACTGGGTTTGAATTTGGGCTATGCCATTTATTGGCAACGATGGTAGTCCTGGGCATATCACTCAACCTTTCTAATTCTTGACTTCCTTATCTATAAAGTGGACATAATACTATGTCACAGGGTGATAGTAATTAAGAGAGATAATCCAGATAGAGTGACAGAATAGGACATTCTAAAAACTGTGCATGGGCGTATACATGGTCCGACAATTTTAAAAAGAAAAGAGCAATCCGGGGGCGGCTGCGTGGCTCAGTCGTTAAGCGTCTGCCTTCGGCTCAGGTCATGGTCCCAAGGTCCTGGGATCGAGCCCCGCACTGGGCTCCCTGCTCGGCGGGAAGCCTGCTTCTCCCTCTCCCGCTCCCCCTTCTTGTGTTCCCTCTCTCACTATGTCTCTGTCAAATAAATAAAAAAAATCTTTAAAAAAAAAAAAGAAAGAGCAATCCAGAACTCTTAGTCCCATGTCATTTCGTCTCATTTGAAATAACAAAAATGAGTTCAATTTATATTTTACAATTTTAACAGGGAAAAATTCAGACAAAACAATTTAAAATGTGCTCTTAGCAGGTGCTGCAATACAAAAACATTGAACTCACTGTGATGGTTAATTTTATGTGTCATCTTGGCGAGGCCACGGTGCCCGGTTTTTAGGTCAAACACTAGTCTAGATGTTTCTGTGAATGCATTTTGTAGATGTGATTAACATTTACAATCAGACTTGGAGTAAAAGAGATTGCCCTCAGTGATGTGAGTGGGCCTTAGCCAATCAGTTGAAGGCCTAAAGAGCAAAAAGCCGAGGTTTCCTGGAGAAGAAGGAATTCTGTCTACAGACTATAACGCAAAGATCCTGCCTGAGTTTTCAGCTGGCCTGCCTACCCTATGGATTTCAGGCTTGTGTGCCCCACAGCTGTGTCAGCCAATTCCCCAAAATCAATCCCTCTCTCTCTTTCTCTCTCTATATCCTATTGCTTCTGTCTCTCAGGAGAACCCTGACTGACACACTCACATAGGACTCCTATGATGATAAAGTAGATCAGCAGCTAACAAATGACAACTCCAAGTGGCTTCAGGTGAAGATTTTAGAGTATAGTAGAAAAGAACCCTAATCAGTTTAATAACATAAGCTCTAAATGGATAAACATGAAAAGATAAAGAACTTCAGAAAATAAGACTTGAATCATGCCACTAATATGAGAAAAGCTGTCTTCAGGGAGTCTTGGGCTATCTGAGGACCATGCACCTGGTAACAGAGGACCCTATCCCATACTCATCCACTCGGACATCTATATGAAGATGTTTATTGAACATCTACTCCAGGCCAAGTGTTCTTATCCGGAGCAGATAACAAAACCGGGCATTCTCAGAGCTGCTATTCCACTTGTATCTATGAAAAGCACTGGGTCCGGAAGAGCTTTGGTGGCCAACATATTGCAGCTTACCTGTAGAAAATGGTTGATAGATGCGTCGTGAAGTCCCAGGGCTTGCTCAACACCTGCTAATTCCCTCAATATTGGTACACACTCAAAACTTTTTTCACCTCTACTGATCTCAATATATTCTAAAGCCTCTTGGTAGTGGGGCAGAGCTTCTTTTGGTTTCTTCTGACTTTGATATATTCTAAAAAAAAAAAAAATCAAAGAGATTATTTTTTAAATAATTAGAAAACATATAGGTGGGAAAATATATAGATCTGGTGGTTAGGATTTGGCTCTCTGACCCCTGTTGTCCAGGTTCACTTCCTAGCCAGCTAAGTTTTTGTTTCCCCCGAAGAGGCAGCAGGGCATGATGATCAAGTGGAAAGACCTTAGAATAACAAGGAAGTTTTGAATCCTGGCTTCACTAGTACCAGATGTGTGAATTTCCAGTTGCTTCACAGCTTTCTCATCTCTAAGTTAAGAATAATAACAGTGCCTACTTTATTGGGTTACAATGAAGATTAAATTAGTTAATACTCATAAAAACACCTAGAACAGTCTCTGACACATAGTTTAAGTGCTACGTAGGTATTGGTTTAAAGAACATAAAATACTTAACAAACAATAATAGCAACCACACAGGATGCCGAGATGCTGATAACTGATCTGTTGAGAAATTATAGAAATTTCCCAGTATTGGTGAGGGTATAAAGCACTCTCATTTACTGTTAGAATATAATTTGAGCATAAACTTTTCTATATCAAAATTATACATACATAAGTACACACATATTTCTGCTAGTGGCACTTTATTAGTTCATCATAAAGAGATACTCTGGCAGGACAAGAAGATATGTACAAGAATGTTTACCGGGTGCCTGGGTGGCTTGGTTGGTTAAGCGACTGCCTTCGGCTCAGGTCATGATCCTGGAGTCCCTAGATCGAGTCCCGCATCGGGCTCCCTGCTCGGCAGGGAGCCTGCTTCTCCCTCTGACCCTCCCCCCTCTCATGTGCTCTCTGTCTCTCTCATTCTCTCTGTCTCAAATAAATAAATAAAATCTTTAAAAAAAAGAAAAAGAATGTTTACCTAAGCACTCTTTGTAATAGTGGAAAAGTACAAAGCACTTAAAATACACAAATAGGAGATCATCAAGCAGATTACAGTAAGTACATCTATACTGTGGAATGCCACATAGCCCTCAAAGTTAATGTTGATCCAGATTTACCAACGTAGAAGTATAAAAGGCAGAATACAAAAATGCTTTGTATAGTATCTCATGCTGGTGAACATGTTGCATCTAATCTATACATACACATATGCATCAAGAACTATCTAAATGAACAGTAAAATGTGAGCAATAGTTATCTTTAGGGATTGGTTGTGATTTTACTTTTCTTATTTATGCTTTCTAAATTTCCCAATTTTTTTCTATAAAATTGTATTACTTTGACATCAGAAAAAATGTTAATTTAAAAATAAGTTAAGGTGGCAGTGGGAAAAGATTCTTGTTGCTTTTTGGGATAAAATGCTGTCACATTAAAAAATATATCGCTTTATTTTATTCAGCAAACATAACAGCAGACATTTAAAAACAATCTTCTCTAAAATATTTGTTAAGAAACAGAAACATTTTCTTGCATGGAAAAACTTTATATATAAAATTCATCATGGGGGCGCCTGGGTGGCTCAGTTGGTTAAGCAACTGCCTTCGGCTCAGGTCATGATCCTGGACTCCCAGGATCGAGTCCCGCATCGGGCTCCCTGCTCAGCAGGGAGTCTGCTTCTCCCTCTGACCCTCCTACCTCTCATGCTCTCTGTCTCTCATTCTCTCTCTCTCAAATAAATAAATAAAATCTTTTAAAAAATTAAAAAAAATAAAAAATAAAATTCATCATGAAAGGTTACCAACTCTTTCTATGTTACCCCTTACTCTAGAATCTTTACTACAAAAAGGTCTTATAATTCCCAATTGCACATCAGTAAATGGAGACATAATGTGAGAAAGTAACTAGGAAACCACAAAAAATAGGTCTTCCTTGTTGCAACTCAGTCACTGGAATTTTTTTCACAACCATTTTTGTTCTCTAATAAATTTCAAAGAAATTGATTGATAGAAGTAAAGATGCTCTTCAGATCTGTGGTTCAGATGGCCACAGTGAAATAAAATCCTGACTGGATAGCTTATGAACTGGGATACCTTCTCTAATTGGAAAGAGGTTTAAAACATGGGAAGCGGTCAGGGATATGTTCCTGGACCAAATAGGGTCCAGGTTGCAACTTGCAGCAACTCTTCATCTTAGAAAGGAAGAGATAAATAGGTGACTGAGTAATACCAGACTTGCTTTCTGATTCTTATTGAGCTTTGGATGTTGTGAGTAATAATTAGCTTTGTAAGTATCATATTTTATTTTTGAAGAGAAAAATCCACTAGCATTTTGGGTGATAGAAAGAGGCTTTGAAACATATGGCTGAGGGGCACCTGGGTAGCTCAGTTGGTTAAAGCAACTGCTTTCGGCTCAGGTCATGATCCTGGAGTCCCGGGATCGAGTCCCGCATCAGGCTCCCTGCTCAGCGAGGAGCCTGCTTCTCCCTCTGACCCTCCCCCTCTCATGTACTCTCTCTCATTCTCACTCTCTCAAATAAATAAATAAATCTTAAAAAAAAAAAAAAAGAAAAGAAACATGTGGCTGATAACAAATCACTCAGGCAAAAAATTAGATTCCTGGTAGACAAATGTTTCCGAACAATTGAAAACAGGAGTCGGCAAACCATGGCCTGTATGCTAAATATGCTCACTGTCTATTTTTGTAAATAAAGTTTTATTAGCACACAGCCACGCCCACCTGTTTACGAATTGTCTCTGGCTGCCTTTGCACCACAATGGCAGAGTTGAGTAGTTGCAACAGACACTTACAAAGTCTGAAATATTTATTGTCTGGGCCTTTACAGAAGAAGTTTACTAACCTCTGGTTTAGAATCTAGAGAAAGCTACATACTTTCAAAATGACTTCAGATTTTTTTCCATCTAATTTAGCCTAGAGAACTCCAATAATGCCACAAATATTTGAGCAAAGGAAAAAAAAATCATCTTCTTCCTTTCTCATATACAGAAATGATGAAGCCTGAGCCAAGGAAATAACAGGTCTTTTGTCTGCAAGGCTGTAAAAATCATAGAAAGGTAATAAAGCAAATACAAATGTCAAGATGACTTTATTTGAGCAACAGCTTTAAAAGAAAGCAATATTCAAAGCTTAGTAATCAAGCTTATAAATGAAGAAAAGTAAACAATAACAAGACATAAGTTAATTCATATAATAACAATTGTTCCTTTCCTGAGATAGAGCATGAAAGAAAAGCATTTGAGTTTGTAATGGTGGAGAACAGGGACAACTTGTAGCCATTTACCTACTCTTAGCCAAAAGCATGGCATATTGCTCCAGGTTAACACACCTTTTCAGGTATCAGAAAGTCATCCTTCAGATACCTGACGCTTGGAGACAATTTTATAAAAAGAACCCAGGATGAGAGGCAGGACCATCAGTTACAAGTATTGCAGCAGGAGTAGAAAACCCAAACTGTAGGTTTTTCTGTTTTTAGGTGAGAGAGAGTGCAAGCCGCAAAGGGAGACACAGTGAGAAAATTCTAGCAGGCTCCATGCCCAGTGTGGAGGCTGATGCAGGGCTCAATCTCATGAGTCAGATGCTCAACCGACTGAGCTACCCAGATGCCCTCCAAACTGTAGTTGGAGCATCCTTACAGACAAGACTGTACAACCTTGGGCAAAAGCATAATGTCTCTGACCCTTGGTGTCCAATACGATTGTTGTAGAACCAAGGAAGATGTCTGAAGTGATTTGCAAACTGAGGCAAGTCATACAGATTGGTATTAAGTGCCTATACGTCATCATACCTTTTACCCCTTCCCCTCCCAACCACTAGTCTATATGGAACTGAGCGCTACAGCTTCAGGTTGTTCTTCTTTTGAAATGGGCTCCACTGTGGTTTCACACTCACCACATAAGATTTTGGAAAGTCCAAATAATAAGCATAATCAGTCAAACTCATGTGCCAGCTGAGCTTTTAAAGAATTTGAGAATAATTTATTATAGGAATAATATATATTCATCATTAAAAAAAAGATACAGAAAAATTATATATATATATATATAATTGCAACAGCCAAAGATGAGTGTTGTACACCTTGATATATACACTTTGAGATGATTTTCTATGAATATTTTTTTAAATGGATCATAATGTTTTAGAACCTGCTTCTTTCACTTAATCTTATAACAAAGTGTGGCAATGAATGCTATCACATCACTTTTAGTGGTTGAGTGGTGTCATGTCAGATTTAATTGACCACTCATCTTCAAAAATAGTATTAGTTAGGAAGTTTAAAAAATGTTTTATGGAAAATTTTTACCAATCATATTTCTAATGAGGGACTTGCATCCAGAATATATAAACAACTCTTGCAACAAAATAAAAAGACAATGCAATTTAAATATGAGCAAAGTTTCTAAGTAGTCATTTCTCCAAAGAAGATATACAAATGGTCAATAAGCACATAAGAAGATGTTCATCATCATTAATCATCAAGGAGATGCACATTGAAACTACAGTGAGATACTACTTCATACCCACTAGAACAGTGGCTGTAATAATGATAAAGAAAGATGGTAACAAGTGTTGGCAAGGATGTGGGAAAACTGGAACCCTTACGTACTGCTGATGGGAATATAAAATGGTGCAGCTACTTTGGAAAATAGTAGCAGTTCCTCAAAAGTTTAAACACAGAATTACAGTATGACCCATTAATTCCACTCCTATGTATATGTCCCCCAAAATGAAGACATGTATCTACATAAAAACTTGTACACAATGTTCATAACAGTACTATTCATAAGAGTCAAAAAGCCCAAACAACCCAAACGTCCCTGAAGGAATGTACATTCTGAGCAATGAGTAAATAAAATCTGGTATATCCATACAATGGAATACTGCTCAATCATTAAAAGGAAGTACTGATACATATTAAAGCATGGATGAACCTTAAAAAAAGTATGCCAAAGGAAAAAGGCCAGTTACAAATAACCTAATCTTACACCTAAAGGAGCTACAAAAAGAACAACAAATAAAACTTAAAACCAGCAGAAGGACGGAAACAAGATGAGAGCAGAAATAAATGATGCAGAAACTAAAAAAACAACAGAACAAATCAATGAAACCAGGACCTGGTTCTTTGAAAAAAATCAATAAAATTGATAAACCTCTAGCCAGACTTATCAAGAAAAAAAGAGAAAGGACTTGAATAAATAAAATTACAATTGAGAGAGAAGAAATAACAACCAACACCACAGAAATACAACAATTATATGAGAATATTATGAAAAACTATATGCCAACAAACTGGACAACCTAGAAGAAATGGATAAATTCCTAGAAACATATAAACTACTGAAACTGAAATAGGAAGAAATAGAAAATTTGAACAGACCCATAACCAGCAATGAAACTGAATCGGTAATCAAAAAACTCCCAACAAACAAAAGTCCAGGACCAGATGGCTTCACAGGAGAATTCTACCAAACATTTAAAGAACAGTTAATACCTGTTCTTCTCAAACTATTCCAAAAGGAAGGAAAACTTCCAAATTCATTCTCTGAGGCCAGCATTGCCCTGATACCAAAACCAGACAGAAGACTCCACTAAAAAAAAGAGAACTACAGGCCAATATCCCTGATGAACATAGATGCAAAAATCCTCAACAAAATACTAGCAAACCAAATCCAACAACACATTAAAAAATCATTCACCACAATCAAGTAGGATTTATTTCTGAGCTGCAAGGGTGGTTCAATATTCACAAATCAATCAAGTTGATACATCACATCATTAAGAGAAAGGATAAGAACCAGATGATAATTTCAGTAGATTCAGAAAAAACATGTGACAAAGTATAACATCTACTCATGATAAAAATCATCAACAAAGTAGGTTTAGAGGGAATACAGCTCAACATAATAAAGGCCATATATGAAAAACCCACAACTAGCATCATCACTAATGGAGAAAAACTGAGAGCTTTTCCCCAAAGTCAGGAAAACGACAAGGATGTTCACTATCACCACTTTTATTCAACACAGTACTGGAAGTCCTAGCCATGGGCAATGAGACAACAAAAAGAAATAAAAGGCATCCAAATAAGTAAGGAAGAAGTAAAACCTTCACTATGTGCAGATGATATGATACTGTATATAGAAAACCCAAAGATTCCATCAAAAAACGGCTAGAACTGATGAATTCAGTAAAGTTTCAGGATACAAAATCAATGTACAGAAATCCATTGCATTTCTATACACCAATAATGAAGCCACAGAAGAAGAAATAAAGGAAACAGTCCCATTCACAATTGCACCAAAAATAATAAGATATCAAGGGATAAACCTAAATAAAGAGGTCAAAGACTTGTACTTGAAAACTATAGAATACTGATGAAAGAAACTGAAGACAACACAAAGAAATAGAAAGACATTCCATGCTCATGATTGGAAGAACAAATATTGTTAAAATGTCTATACTGCCCAAAGCAATCTGCACATTTAATGCAATCCCTATCAAAATACCACAGCATTTTTCACAGAAAAAGAACAATCCTAAAATTTGTATGAAACCACAAAAGACCCCAAATAGCCAAAGCATTCTTGAAAAAGAAAAGCAAAGCTGGAGGCATCACAATTTCGGACTTCAAGTTATATTATAAAGCTGTAGTAATCAAAACAGTATGGTATTGGCACAAAAATAGACACATGGATCAATGGAACAGAACAGAAAACCCAGAAATAAACCCACAACTACATGGTCAATTGTTTTTCAACAAAGCAGGAAAGAATATCTAATGGAAGAAAGACAGTCTCTTCAACAAATGGTGTTGGGAAAACTGGAGAGCAACATGCAGAATAATGAAACTGGGGGCACCTGGGTGGCTCAGTTAGTTAAGCGTCTGACTCTTGGTTTCAGCTCAGGTCATGATCTCAGGGTTGTGGGATCAGGCCCCTCACTGGGCTCCGCACTCAGTGCAGAGTCTGCTTAAGACTCTCCCTCTTCCAGAAATTAAGGAGTCAATCCCATTTACAATTGCACCCAAAACCATAAGATACCTAGGAATAAATCTAACCAAAGAGACAAAGGATCTGTACTCAGAAAACTATAAAATAGTCATGAAAGAAATTGAGGAAGACACACAAGAAATGGAAAAACGTTCCAAGCTCATGGATTGGAAGAACAAATATTGTGAAGATGTCAATGCTACCTAGAGCAATCTACACATTCAATGCAATCCCCATCAAAATACCATCCACTTTTTTCAAAGAAATGGAACAAATAATCCTAAAATTTGTATGGAACCAGAAAAGACCCCGCATAGCCAGAGGGATGTTGAAAAAGAAAAGCAAAGCTGGTGGCATCACAATTCCGGACTTCCAGCTCTATTACAAAGCTGTCATCATCAAGACAGTATGGTGCTGGCACAAAAACAGACACATAGATCAATGGAACAGAATAGAGAGCCCAGAAATGGACCCTCAACTCTATGGTCAACTCATCTTTGACAAAGCAGGAAAGAATGTCCAATGGAAAAAAGACAGTCTCTTCAACAAATGGTGTTGGGAAAATTGGACAGTCACATGCAGAAGAATGAAACTGGACCATTTCCTTACACCACACACAAAAATTGACTCCAAAGGGTTGAAAGACCTAAAAGTGAGACAGGAGTCCATCCAAATCCTAAAGGAGAACACAGGCAGCAACCTCTTCAACCTCAGCCGCAGCAACTTCTTCCTAGAAACATCGCCAAAGGCAAGGGAAGCAAGGGCAAAAATGAACTATTGGGACTTCATCAAGATAAAAAGCTTTTGCAAAGCAAAGGAAACAGTCAACAAAACCAAAAGACAACCGACAGAATGGGAGAAGATATTTGCAAATGACAGATCAGATAAAGGGCTAGTATCCAAAATCTATAAAGAACTCATCAAACTCAACACCCAAAGAACAAAGAATCCAATCAAGAAATGGGCAGAAGACATGAACAGACATTTTTCCAAAGAAGACATCCAAATGGCCAACAGACACATGAAAAAGTGCTCAATATCGCTCGGCATCAGGGAAATCCAAATCAAAACCTCAATGAGATACCACCTCACACCAGTCAGAATGGATAAAATTAACAAGTCAGGAAACAACAGATGTTGGTGGGGATGCGGAGAAAGGGGAACCCTCCTACACTGTTGGTGGGAATGCAAGCTGGTGCAGCCACTCTGGAAAACAGTATGGAGGTTCCTCAAAAAGTTGAAAATAGAGCTACCCTATGATCCAGCAATTGCACTACTGGGTATTTACCCCAAAGATACAAAAGTAGGGATCCGAAAGGGTACGTGCACCCCGATGTTTATAGCAGCAATGTCCACAATAGCCAAACTGTGGAAAGAGCCAAGATGTCCATCGACAGATGAATGGATAAAGAAGATGTGGTCTATATATACAATGGAATGTTATGCAGCCATCAAAAGGAATGAGATCTTGCCATTTGCAACGACGTGGATGGAACTGGAGGGTATTATGTTGAGTGAAGTAAGTCAAACAGAGAAAGACATGTATCATATGACCTTACTGATATGAGGAATTCTTAATCGCAGGAAACAAACTGAGGGTTGCTGGAGTGGGGGGTGGGGTGGGAGGGATGGGGTGACTGGGTGATAGACACTGGGGAGGGTATGTGCTCTGGTAAGCGCTGTGAATTGTGCAAGACTGTTGACTCTCAGATCTGTACCTCTGAAACAAATAATGCAATATATGTTAAGAAAAAAAAAAAGAAGAAGAAGAAGGTAGCAGGAGGGGAAGAATGAAGCGGGGGAAATCGGAGGGGTAGACGAACCATGAGAGATGATGGACTCTGAAAAACAAACTGAGGGTTCTAGAGGGGAGGGGGGTGGGAGGATGGGTTAGCCTGGTAATGGGTATTGAGGGGGGCACGTTCTGCATGGAGCACTGGGTGTTATGCACAAACAATGAATCATGGAACACTACATCTAAAACTAAGGATGTAATGAATGGGGATTAACATAAGAATAAAAAAATTAAAAAAAAAAAAGACTCTCCCTCTTCCTCTGCCCCTCCCCCTGCTTGTGTGCATGCTCTCTCTAAAATAAATAAATAAATCTTAAAAAAAAAAGAGAGAGAGAGAATGAAACTTGACCACTTACTTATACCATATACAAAAATAAATTAAAATGGATTAAAGATGTAAATGTGAGACCCAAAATAAAAAAAATCCTAGAAGAGAACACAGGCAGTGACTTCTTTGACACTGGCTGAAGCAACTTCTTTTCAGTTATGTCTCCTGAGACAAGGGAAACAAAAGCAAAAATAAACTACTGGGACTGCATCAAAATAAAAAGCTTCTGCATAGTGAAGAAAACAATCAACAAAACTAAAAGGCAACCTAGAGAATGGAAGAAGATATTTGCAAATGACATATCCCATAAAGGGTTAGTATCCAAAATATATAAAGAACTTACAAAACTCAACACTCAAAAAATGAATAATCCAATTATAAAATGGGCAGAAGACATGAACAGACATATCTCCAAAGAAGATATACAGATGGCCAACAGACACATAAAAAGATGTTCACCATCACTCACCATTAGGGAAATACAAATCAAAAGCACAATGAGATACCACCTCACACCTGTCAGATGGCTAAAATCAACAACACAAGAAACAACAGTTGTTGGTGAGGATGTGGAGAAAAAGGAACCCTCGTGCACTGTTGGTAGGAATGCAAGCTGGTGCAGCCACTCTGGAAAACTGTATGGAGGTTCCTCAAAAAGTTGAAAATAGAGCTACCATATGATCCAGCAATCCCACTACTGGGTATTTACCCAAAGAATACAAAAACACTAATTCAAAGGGATACACGCACCCCTATGTTTATAGTAGCATTAATTACAATAGCCAAATTGTGGAAACAGCCTAAATGTCCATTCATTGATGATCATGCTGTATATATTAATGGAATATTATTCAGCCATAAAAAAAGAATGAAATCTTGCCATTTGCAATGACATGGATGGAGCTAGAGAGCATAATGAAAATGGTAAGCAAAGTAAGTCAGACAAAGACAAATACCACACGACTGCACTCATAGGTGGAATTTATTTTTTTTTTTAAGATTTTATTTATTCATTTGACAGAGAGAGAGACAGCGAGAGAGGGAACACAAGCAGGGGGAGTGGGAGAGGGAGAAGCAGGCTTCCCGTGGAGCAGGGAGCCCGATGTGGGGCTCGATCCCAGGACCCTGGCATTATGACCTGAGCCGAAGGCAGATGCTTAATGACTGAGCCACCCAGGCGCCCCTCATATGTGGAATTTAAGAAACAAAACAAACGAGCAAAGGGGGAAAAAAAGAGAAGAGACAAATCAAGAAACAGACTCTTGGGGTGCCTGGCTGGCTCAGTGCGTAGTGCATGCAACTCTTGATCTCGGGGTTGTAAGTTTGAGCCAAATGGTTGGTGTAGAGATTAGTTTTAAAAAATCTCTGGGTTCCTGGGTGGCTCAGTTGGTTAAGCAACCGCTTTTGGCTCACGTCATGATCCCAGGGTCCTGGGATCGAGCCCTGCATCGGGCTCCCTGCTCAGTGAGGAGTATGTTTCTCCCTCTCCCTCTGCCCTTCCCCCTGCTTGTACTCTCTCTCGCAAATACATAAAAATCTTTAAAATAAAAAAATTTTAATTGTTTTTTAGAGATTTAAAAAAAAACCAGACTCTTAACTCTAGAGAACAAACTGATGGTTGCCAGGGGGGGGGGGGGGGGGATGGTTAAAGTAGGTGATGGGTAGAAGGAGTGCGCTTGTTGTGATGAGCACCGGCTGATATATGGAAGTGTTGAATCACTCTACTATACACCTGAAACTAACACTGTGTTAAAAAAAGAAAACGGCAAAAAAAAAAAAAAAAAAAAGCCAAGTCACAAAAGGCCACACATTGTATGATTCCATGTATATAAAATGTCCCAAATAGGCAATTCCACAGAGACAGAAAATAGATTAGTAGTTGTCAGGGGCTGGGGGAACATGGTAATAGAGATTGTTAATGGGATGAAAAAGTCAAAATGATTGTGGTAATGCTTGCACAACTCTTGTTAATATACTGAAAACCACTGAATTGTGTATTTCAATTGGGTAAATTGTATGGTATGTTAATTACAGCTCAATAAATCTGTCCTTTAAAAAAGTTTGTGAACATTTGGAAGCAAAACTAAATATAGATGAGATTTAGTGGTACCCGTAAAGCTAGTAATTTTTGTTTAAAAAATAATTGTAGTAATGTTAAACAAAAATCAAAATATTTTTCTCTTAATACCATTCTTGAGCCAGTCAAAGCGAACCAGCACAAAGCAGGTCAGAAAAAGATGTGTGCTTTGGCTTTTTTTTTTTTTTTTAAGATTTTATTTATTTATTTGACAGAGAGAGACACAGCGAGAGAGGGAACACAAGCAGGGGGGGTGGGTGGGAGAGGGAGAAGCAGGCCTCCCACAGAGCAGGGAGCCCGATGCGGGGCTTGATCCCAGGACCCTGGGATCATGACCCGAGCTGAAGGCAGACGCTTAACGACTGAGCCACCTAGGTGCCCCGTGTGCTTTGGCTTTAAATAGGTCCTGCATGATTAGGCGATCCTACCCATCTATTTTAGGGCAGAGGATTAGGAGAGCAGAGAATGCTGTGGGTCCTGATGCACCTGACACTCAGCAATGGGCATTCCCAAGGGGAGGCCATAAATTGGGCTTGGACACTGAGATACTGGCTTTACTCTAATCTTTCAGAGCTGTAAGCATATTTCCTGATGAGCTCTAAGGCTAGGGTCTCCTGGGGGAATGCCTAGGTCTATGAAAAGCATAATCCTAATGAGAAAGCAGGAAATTCATGGAGAGAAAAGCCAGAGAAAATCATTCCTAACATTGTATTCTGGTAAATACTCTGTAAGCTTAAATATGTTCATATATTTCTTATTATGACCTCTGCAGAATGCAGATATGGAAGAATCCAGAAACTGGTGATAAACCCAGAATCTTTTTCCTTTGGCTGATTGTGTCAAGCCAATAAACTGAGGTTAAGGAAATTAGTTTGAGGACAGGTGAGTCATAGAAGAAAGATAAGTTCTATATAGCTTCCAAAGTTACCCAGATGAGCGGAATTCAGAGTGTGTCAAAGATGGGCTAGAATAGAAAGGCCAATCCCCCAGCCAAGTCAGTGCTGCCCCCAGGCCATCTGGGGCACGGTTTTGGAGCGTTGGTCCAGCAGTAAGGAGCTCAAACTCCTGCCTGCAGGGCCTGACTCTGCACCCACAGCCTCCTGCTCCTTCCTCTGTGCCTAAGTTCTAATGGACACTTGCCCGAGGGGACAAATGGTAGTTTCGGTTCAGCCCATGCTCTGCAGAATGAGCTGTGCACTTAGATACAAGGCTATCTTTGCCTGGAAGAGAGGGCACCCTTTCCAATTCTCACAAAGACTCTGTCCCTCATCCAACCATGTACAACGGTGGCACAGAGGTGACAGTGACTTTGCTGGGACCTGAGTTTCCCTGGACTTGATGAGTTCAGATGACTCTTGAATGTCACCTAAACCTTCCCCTCTGGCTTCCCTGATGCCAGCCTCCTTTCAGCTCCTTCTTTGTGTCTCGTGGCTCTTTCCCCTGGGTGTTTGCTGGACCTTCTAGCTGGAATGTTCTTTCTTTCTTCCATCTCTGCCTGGCAAACTTCCATTCATCTTCCTAACTACTGTTCCTCTTTTAGTTTTAGCTTAGCAGTCTCCTCCTTTAGGAAGGCTTCCCTGACAAGGGCCAGGACAAGAGTGGGACCAGAGAGACACCTAGGACATATCATTTAAGGTGGCACTCACTCTCAGGGGCAGGAGAGTGTAGCGTGGGCATCTGAGAGTGAGTGCCTCCTTAAATGGTGTGGTTGGGCACTTGGCTTTCGCATCTTAATCCCTGCTCTGTTGCCTGACATCCCAGTCTAGGTTGGGTGCCTCCATGAACACCTGACTGCGTTCCCATGGAGCTGTGAACCTTCCCTGCTCAGGAAACATCCCCCATGCTATAGTATAAGTGCCTGGTAACTCGGTGCCAAACCTTTAAGTGCTGGGCTCTATGAAGGTAGGGTCCAAGGCTGCCTCATTGGTCTTGGCAGCCCAGCACCTTGCAGTATCTGACACAAAGTGCATGCCAGCTGCCTGATGGAAGGAAGGAGAAGCTGAGGAGGGAGGGAGGAAGAAACAACCTACAAATACAAATCCATTAGCTTAGAGACTCTGAGGCTATAGTTCATAACTGAATTTTCATAGTTTCCAGAATAAAGTTTAGGACAAAAATCTTCACACACACACACAAAAAAGCACATGTTTTCACATTGATTTGGTAGCAAGAATATTATAGACTACTGATCTAATTAAAGGTTGGGGAAGTTGTTGATATTTTATAAAAGGTGGAATAAAAGAAACCTTGTAGGAACCTAATAGGGCTTGAATAGTATCCTCCCACCCAAATTTGTATGTTCAAGTCCTCACCTCCAGTACTTGAGAATGTGACTTTATTTGGGAATAAGGTTGTTGTAGATATAATTAGTTAAATTAAGAAGATGTCATACTAGAGTAGGGGGTCCCCTAATCCAAAATGACTGGTGTCCTTACAAAAAGGACACAAAGACACACACAGAGAGAGAAGGCCACGTGAAGATAAGGCAAGATTGTGGTCATGCATCTATAAGCCAACGAATGCCAAAGATTGCCAGGAACCCCCCAGAAGCTGGGAGAAAGGCCTGGAACAGATCCTCCCTCACAGTCCCCAGAAGGAACCAATCCTGTCGACACTTTTATCTCAGATTTCTAGCCTCCAGCACTATGAGAGAACTTTCTGTTGTTCACGTCACCTAGTTGGTGGTACTTTGTTACGGCAGCCCTTGCAAACTAATATGGAACCCCTCCTGGCCAACTCCAGGCCCGGAGATTTCTCTTCCTTCAGCCCCCTAATAGAACGAACACTGGGTATACTCACTCAGAGCAGCTACTTTGACATGGGAGCGCCATTTTTTTTTTTTTTTAATCACACTGTGCTCAAGTCCCACTTTGTATTATCTCCCTGTCTAGAAATTTAATTTGAATATTGCAGGGAAGGAGACCCAGAAGCAGGCAAATTCAGCAGGAACAAACACATGATTTTCACTGGCCATAGTTCTGCCTCTGAAACCAGAATGTCCAAATGAAAGCACATCTCATGAATCCCATGACATCCAGCCAGCTGAACTTAGCAGGGAGCCAGCCCCAAAGTGACACAATCACACACAAGGCGTCCATACTTGAAGGTGACCTGTTGCCATTTCTGAACACACTAAACTTAAAAGATTCTTTTGTCAGCCTATTATTGGCCCCAAGTTTCAAACCACTGAATTCTTCAAACCTTGAATCCTTCTTTTTCTTGTAGCTGAAACGACTTACCCCCTTACTTAGGTCATCCACAGGGGAAAAAAATTAGATCCCTCACGTTATGTACACAAGAGTTCTAAGTCGATTAGAGAGGCCTAAATTTAAAAAGCAAAACTGTGGTATGTTTGAGAGAAAAATATAAGAAAAAGTAATTTCATGACTTTGGGAAGAGAAGGATTTTTTTAAACAAGATACAAAAATATATAAATCAGAACAGAAAAGTTGGGTAAATTGAGTCACCTTAAAAATAAAAACTCCCAGGGGCACCTGGGTGGCTCAGTCGTTAAGTATCTGCCTTCGGCTCAGGTCATAATCCCAGGGTCCTGGGATCGAGCCCCACGTTGGGCTCCCTCCTCAGCAGGAAGCCTGCTTCTCCCTCTCCCACTCCCTCTGCTTGTGTTCCCGCTCTCGCTGTATCTCTTTCTGTCCAATAAATAAATAAAATCTTAAAAAAAAAAACTGTACATCAAAAGTCAACATAAAGAAAGTGAAAAGCCCAAACTATGCCCGCTCTGGGAGTATATACAATATATATAAGCATCAAATAACTTGTCAGAAATAGAAGAATGTCTATAAATTAATAAGAAAAATACGAACAGCCCAATTTAAAAAATGAACAAAAGATATGAATAGACAATTCACAGAACATGATTTCCAAATGTCCAGCAAACATATGAAAAGATGTTCAAACTTGCTATTAGGGAAATGCAGTTAAAGAAACCATACGACTGGCACAGATAAGAAGTCTGACAGTATCGAGTGTTGGCAAGGATGTGGAGTAATGGGGAATTTCCAAATCCTACTGGCGAGAGCATAGATTGGTGTTTGGCAAACCTGGTAAAGTTGAGAATGTGGATATTTGTCAAGTGAGCAATTCCACCCCTGGGCATAGACCTCAGAGATAATCTTGAACGTGTGCCCAAAGAGACATGTACAAGAGTGAAACTGGAATTTCATCTCACTGAGTTTATATGTTTGCCCTGTGAACACTGATGATTAAGTTAGGGGAAAGTCAGATGGATAAAACACAATGTGTGGGTTTAAAATCAAAAGACTAGAAGGGAGCCTGGGTGGCTCAGGTGGTTAACATCTGACTCTTGATTTCAGCTCAGGTCATGATCTCGGGGTTGTGATTCAAGCCCCGTGATGGGCTCCACGCTGGGTGTGGAGCCCTACTTAAATAAATAAATAAAATGAAGAGACTAGAGATATATATAACAGCTGACATGGGTACATCTCAAAAATACAAATGTAATTGGGGGGGGAAAGCAAGCTACAGAAGGAAATATACATAGAAAGTTTGAAAAGTGAGAAATAATACTGCATATTTTCATGGCTATATATATATGTATAAGTATATATACATATTCCATTCAGAGGAATGAAAAAAACTAAATTAAGGATAATAACTGCCTGTGAAGTTAGGGGGTGGGGGGAAGAACATGGGATTGGGAAGGACACAGAACAGGCCTCCATGTACCTGAAATGTCCTATTTGGTAAACTTGGAGTGTGTATGTATTTGCCTAACAACATCTGTACTTTTATGCTATTCCAAAGATGAACAAATACAACCCTCTCTGGTTTAGTGTATGCAAAGAATGAAGCACATTCTAGGCCTCGCCCCTTGAGGCTGCTGCCGGCACCCTGATCCAGGGTCCTGGCACCCACAAGACCGCCAGAAACAGAGGCTTATCAAGCTAACGTCATCTCCAATGAGCCTTCCGGAGCTCATCAAGGGTATGCTGTTCATGTAAAAGAAAAGACAAAATAGAAAATAAAATTACTTTAGCTTCACAATATATTTAATAAAAAAGGAATGGAGGGGGTACGGTCTCAGGGAATGCCTACATGATGGCTTTGCCTTTGCTGCCAACTCCCTTAAAGCCTCAGTCAATTTCAGGTAATCTCCACCATCTCCTGGTGCTGCTAAGTAATGTTTGGGATGTAACATTGTCTCCTTTCCGCTTCCCTCTGCCTGCCGGGAATACTTTGAGGATTTACTGTCTCTGCATGCCCATAATATGTTTAGGCAGCTTTAGGAAACACCAGACAGATGAAAAGATAGAGAGTTTTGAACAACAGAATGTGGCAGTATGTGAATTTGGCAGGTCTGCAACTTCAACCACAACATATTTTATTGAATGAAAATACATCCACAGTAATTCTCCAGAGTGCGTGATGAGACACTATCTCATTTCAGACGGGCTTCAGAAGAGCTCACAGGGACGGAGCCTTGTTTCAACAGGCCACAGACAAATGCAAGCTCTTTGGTATTACCAAGACAACAGAGAGTTTCTTTTTAACAGCTCTGGAATTTGGGGGCGCCTGGATGGCTCAGTTGGTTAAGCGTCTGCCTTAGGCTCAGGTCATGATCCCTGGGATCATGAGTCCTGGGATTGGGCTCCCTGCTCAGCAGGGAGTCTGCTTCTCCCTCTCCTTCTGCCTTTCCCCCTACTCATGCTCCCTCTCTCTCTCAAATAAATAAAATCTTTAAAAATAAATAAATATTTGCAATGATGTGATGGAACTAGAGGGTACTATGCTAAGTGAAATAAGTCAATCAAAGAAAGACAAGTATCATATGATCTCACTGATGTGAGGAATTTGAGAAACAAGGCAGAGGATCATAGGGGGAGGGAGGGAAAAATGAAACAAGATGAAACCAGAGAGGGAGACAAACCATAAAAGGCTCTTAATCACAGGAAAGAAACTGAGGGTTGCTGGAATGGAGGGGGGTGGGAGGGATGGGGTGGCTGGGTGATGGACACTGGGGAGGGTAGGTACTATGGTGAGCACTGTGAATTGTGTAAGACTGATGAATCACAGACCTGTACCCCTGAAACAAATAATACATTGTATGTTAATAAAAAAATAAAAAATCAGGGGCGCCTGGGTGGCTCAGTTGGTTAAGCGACTGCCTTCAGCTCAGGTCATGATCCTGGAGTCCCGGGATCGAGTCCCGCATCGGGCTCCCTGCTCGGCAGGGAGTCTGCTTCTCCCTCTGACCCTCCTCCCTCTCATGCTCTCTGTTTCTCATTCTCTCTGTCTCAAATAAATAAATAAAATCTTTAAAAAAAAAATCAAAAATCAAAAATAAATAAATAAAAGCTCTGGAACTTGGCAAGAATATGGAACAACAACGAAAAGCAAAGGCTTCGTGGGAAGGTTGCTGATAATCGAAATCTGATGAGAAATCAATCCAGAAAGAGGACAAGTGGGATTTTTCTAGAGGCAGAGGGAGAAAAGGCTTACATCTGAATCTCTCTGTCTACCCTCTGGCACACACAGCTAAAGGCTTTGCTCTGTAGACTGTATTGTAAGGTCTCTGTTCTGCACAGTGAATGTGATCTGGGCTGTGGTGAGGAGCCCGGGCACCCAAGGTTGGTAGACCTGGCTCTGCTCTGCCATTCCCAGCTGTGTGACCTTGGGAAATGACCTCCCTTTTCCTCGGTTGCTCCATTTGAAAATGGTACTAGGAAGAGTGCCCAGCACATAGGACTAAATGAGACCGGATCTAAAAGGCGCCTTGCAAGAGCCTGACACAGAAGGTGGTCAAGAGTCAGTGGCTGGTGTGGTTGCCTAGTATCATCGTTATTATTTGTAGTTGTGTAAAGAAATGTGTATTATAAGGAGGTAGTGTTAGAAAGGGAAAGAGAAAAATACAGCGCTCTGAAATTTAAGACTTTAAGGGACTGAAGAAATAGAAAGCAGATAAAGGATATGAAGGTAATCTGTGCCATGTAGGGTTTTTGCTTCTCCACATTAAAAAAACCCCTGATTTTTCAAAAATCAGATTTTGTGTAAGGGAAGCGCATTTCTTTAATCAAAGGAATACACGACAAAGAAGAGCACCGGAAAAAAATAAATCATTTCCTTGTGAAACAAGCATAACGCATGCCAGGCAAATAGTGTCCCATGGGAGGAGCTGACAGGAGAAACATCTCGGGAAAAGAACAGAGCATTTCCCGGAGGAGGAGAGAAGCAGGGCTTTGGACACATGAGCATTTGTCAGAGCCTTTATACTCAAACAAGAGATGTAGAGAAGGTGATTTTTTTTTTTAAAGATTTTATTTATTTATTTGACACAGAGAGACAACTAGAGAGGGAACACAAGCAGGGGGAGCGGGAGAGGGAGAAGCAGGCTTCCCGCTGAGCTGGGAGCCCGATGCGGGGCTCGATCCCAGGACCCTGGGATTATGACCTGAGCCGAAGGCAGATGCTTAACAACTGAGCCACCTAGCTGCCCCGAGAAGGTGATTCTTTAAAGAAACACATCTACAGAGGTATAAGCTTAACACCAAGGACCTCCACATGATGGTATAAACTTAAAACAAAACAAAACAAAACAAAACAAAAAACGGTTGAGTCCTGAAAGTAAGATTTAGAGATTATTGGTTTGAACACTGTAGGACCTAAAAGCAAGAGAGTAAAGGTGATTACTGAAGTATCAAAAATTCTCAACAAAAGCCACTGGGGATACTTTATGGGGGAGCCTATAGAACTAAGTCGAATTTCAGCATCCCAGTGAGGTGGTGGCAGGTAGATACACACGAGGTCCCACATACCACTGTTTATTCCATTACCTTCTACCCCTTCCCAGGAAGTCCCGGCCAAGGGAGGAAACTTCCTCATCTCCTTTCCTCTTGGGAAAGCTTATGTTAGAATCACTTTCCAAATCTCACGAGTATAATGGATCAAGAAGAAGCAAGACAAAGAAACAAAGTCAAGCTTAAAAACAAACAAACAAACAAACATAAGACTATCTTAATTTTAACGTAGGTGGCTCACAAAAGTAAAGACAAAGAGTCCTTAGCCTTTCCCAAGTCATAGGATAAGAATAGGAAAGAATATTGCATTCCAGGGGCAGTCTTGAAGTACAGAATCTGAGTTGCAATATAAGCACATGCTTTAAAACCAAATCGTTTCCAAGATGAAACAGCACAAAGAGAAATGTTCCACTGGACAGTAACTATAATAACTACTTTTTAAAAAGGGTCTACCAGGGCTCCTGGCTGGCTCAGTCTGTAGAGCATGCCACTCTTGATCTCAGGGTCATGAGTTTGAGCCCCACAGTGGGTGCAGAGATTACTTAAAAAAATAAAATCTTGGGGCACCTGGGTGGCTCAGTTGGTTGGGCAACTGACTCTTGATTTCAGGTCAGGTCATGATCTCAGGGTCATGAGATCCAGCCCTGCCTCGGTTGCTCCATTTGAAAAGGGTACTAGGAAGAGTGCCCAGCACATAGGACTAAATGAGACCAGATCTAAAAGGTGCCTTGCAAGAGCCTGACACAGAAGGTGGTCAAGAGTCAGTGGCTGG
>NC_058411.1:125973682-126029721 GCF_002201575.2 Neomonachus schauinslandi | reverse complement strand
AAATGTGTATTATAAGGAGGTAGTGTTAGAAAGGGAAAGAGAAAAATGCAGCGCTCTGAAATTTAAGACTTTAAGGGACTGAAGAAATAGAAAGCAGATAAAGGATATGAAGGTAATCTGTGCCATGTAGGGCATGGAGCTGCTTAAGATTCTCTCTCTGCCTCTCCCTCTACCCCTCCTCCACCGTTTACCCAGATGCTTTAATGTGGGGTCTATTTCATCATCATGGCAAACCTTGGAGGTCTGATCATTCCTACCTTAACAGGAGAGGAGAGTGGGGGACTTGCCCATAGTCCTACAGCTGGGAGAGTGGAATGGATGCTGATTTGAACTTGGGGCTACCTGATTGTAAAGCCCACACTGTTGACTACACCACGTCCCGTTCCTTCGAGATACAGGAGATGTCCTGTTGATGCTCTAGTTAGACAGGTCACACGTTCTGGAGCAGCAGTAACTGGGGCAGAAAATAATTCTTAACACAGGGGAAGGGTTTGCCCATATTCACTAGCGAGTTTCTTGATCACATTTAGAAAAAACAAGGGGTTGCATAGGAACATGTTTTGGACTTAGTCTCCAAAGTTAATGAATGATTAGTGAATAGGAAGTAGTGCTAGAACAGAGGAGGGCAGGTAAAAGGGACAACGCTTCAGCCCACAGTTAGGGATAGAAGGCACGGACCATGAGTCACCCGGCAGCATTCATCTGTCAGCCCAGGGAGAAAAGAACTGGCCTGGCCTGATGGGCACCATAAAAGGCGAGGCAGAAGGAGGAGGAGGATGCATGAAAGATACCCTTTTAAGAGGAACACAAATCCCGTGAGAGCTGCCTGAGACATTATCCTGGTCTTCTGCAACCAAGACCTGGTAAAAAAAAAAAAGGCCCTTGGGGTTGTGAATATAAGCTGAAATGTACAAAAACAAAGCCTCATACATTTCTAAAGCAGCTCTGTGTAGGCAAAATATTCATAACTCAATGAGGAAACGAGGCAGAGTGATCAAATGAAAACCATGCCATTGAAACACGCAAGTTCCAGGGACTATGTCACTGCGAAGAACCAGGACTGAAAGAAGTGGTGAAGTTTAAAACAACTCAGCTAGATATAAAGTAACTTTGTAGGACAGCTGGAAACATTGACTTACGTTCTTTTTTTTTTTTTTTTAAGATTTTATTTATTTATTTGACAGAGACAGCGAGAGAGGGAACACAAGCAGGGGGAGTGGGAGAGGGAGAAGCAGGCTTCCCACGGAGAAGGGAGCCCGATGCGAGGCTGGATCCTAGGACCCTGAGATCATGACCTGAGCCGAAGGCAGACGCTTAACGACTGAGCCACCATTCTTGGTGGGTAGATGTGTACGAGGCGCGCCATCTGCTGGCAAGATTTGGTACTGCTATTTGGAAAGAATTCTTAGAGGAGATGCCGGATTCTGGCCAAGGATAGTTTACCCTCTTTTTGAAGCAATACCGCTGGACATTAAGTTCTCGTAACATTGGTTAGGTTTCAACAGATGCAACAAGTATCAGATCTGGGACCTCCGAGTTGCTTCTTTCCTCTCTTACAATACAAGATAGAATACCTACTTCTGGGCGGGAAGAAATTCTGGACTGACAGGCCCTCCCAGTGATTCCTCTCTTTGGGTCTGGCTTCTTGCACGACGCATTATGTTTGTGAGAGTCATCCCTGATGTGAAGCAAAGGAGCAGTCTCATCATTTCCTTGGTACGAACAGATCACAATTCTATCTATTCTGCTTTGGTGAACAGTTGGATTGTTTCTGATTCTTGGCTTTTACAAATAATGTAGCTTTGGACATTCTTGGCTGTCTTTTGGTGAACATATGTGTGCATTTCTGTTCTATTTATGAGTGATACTGCTGTGTCATAGAGTAGATGAACATTACTATTTTGAAGATAAAGCCAGTTTTCTAAAGTAGTTATACCAAACATATTCTAAACAACAACATATGAGAAAGCCTCTAAGAGCCTGACATCCTTACCAACACTTGATACTATTATCAGTCTTTTAAAAAACTTAGCCAACCTTACAACCCAGCAATTGCACTTCTAGGTATTTACCCCAAAGACACAGATGTAGTGTAAAGAAGGGCCGCCTGCACCCCAATGTTCATAGCAGTAATGTCCACAGTAGCCAAACTGTGGAAGGAGCCGAGATGCCCTTCAACAGATGAATAAAGAAGATGTGGTCCATATATACAATGGAATATTACTCAGCCATCAGAAACGATGAATACCTGCCATTTGCATAGACATGAATGGAGCTGGAGGGGATTATGCTAAGTGAAATAAGTAAAGCAGAGAAAGACAATTATCATATGGTTTCACTCATATGTGGAACATAAGGAATAGTGCGGAGGACCATAGAGAGCTGAATGGGAAGAAATTAGAGAGGAAGACAAACCATGAGAGGCTCTGGACTCCAGGAAACAAAGTGAGGGTTTCAGAGGGGAGGGGGGGGGGGGATGGGACATTAAGTATTAAGGAGGGCACGTGTGGTG
This sequence comes from Neomonachus schauinslandi, assembly GCF_002201575.2. Classification (NCBI taxonomy): domain Eukaryota; kingdom Metazoa; phylum Chordata; class Mammalia; order Carnivora; family Phocidae; genus Neomonachus; species Neomonachus schauinslandi. The sequence continues at coordinate 126,027,209 of NC_058411.1, read as the reverse complement.
ATGAGCACTGGGTGTTATACACAACTAATGAATCGTTGAACACTACATCAAAAACTTATGTGCTATATGTTGGCTAATTTAACATAATAAAAAAAAGATTTAAAAAAAACTTTAGCCATTCTAGTGGAGCTGTAGTAGTAGCTCATGACTTTAATTTTCACTTCCCTGAAGACTGATGAGGTGGAATATTTAGAATGCTTATTAGCTATGTGGGCATCCTTTTTTTTGTGAAGTCTCTTGCCCGCTTTTCTATTGTTTGTCTTTGTTTTATTGATATATAGGAGTTCTTTACAGATTCTAGATATGAGCTCTCTGCCATTTATGCATGTAATAAATATCTTCTTCCTCTCTGTGGTACGAAATACATGGTGATTTAAACACAGAGGAGGGGGTCCAGGAGAGCAGACAAGAAATAGAAAGTCAAGAGAATGACATCAGAACTCTAGGACCCAGGGATGGATGTATCAGCACCACATTATTTAGTGAACAGAGTCACTGATGGGGATGCCTGGGTGGCTCAGTTGGTTAAGCATCTACCTTCGGCTCAGGTCATGATCTCAGGGTCCTGGGAGGAGCCTGCTTCTCCCTCTCCTCCTGCTCTGTCTCTCTCTCCCTCTCTTGTGTGCACATGCACGTGCTCTCTCTAATAAATAAATAAAATCTTTTTAAAAAAATGTCACTGATGTATGTGCCTTGGTTGTGGCTGCTGTGACATGACCACGGTCCTCTTTTGCTTCTGGACAACGGCCACGGAGAAGCCACGGACACAGCACCGTGGAGAAGCTCCTTCTGCCTGAAGACAGACTGTTCTGGCAGAGAACCTCCGGTCATGATGTATTCAAAATGTCCTAAACTGGAAACTTACTGTGCAGATGACAATTTGATCCGTGCTTGAATTTCTATCCATTCCTCCTTTATAATCCTTCCACACTGCAGCAGCTCCTTTGCAAGTTGCTCTGCCTTTGACAAATTCTCTGAAGCTTCCTTAAATCTGGGCTGTGTTCAGGAAACTTCACATATGGCTCTAGATTCTGGGGCCCCAGTTCCTGGACATCCTTGGCTCTTAAACTTCCCATCACCCTTCCTGAGCCATTTGTCACTTTGATTTGGCCTTGAAAATAAGGGGCGCCCAGGGCGCCTGGGTGGCTCAGTTGGTTGGGCGACTGCCTTCGGCTCAGGTCATGATCCTGGAGTCCTGGGATCGAGTCCCGCATCGGGCTCCCTGCTCGGCGGGGAGTCTGCTTCTCCCTCTGACCCTCCTCCCTCTCATGCTCTCTGTCTCTCATTCTCTCTGTCTCAAATAAATAAATAAAATCTTTAAAAAAAAAAAAATAAGGGGCGCCTGGGTGGCTCAGTCGGTTAAAAGTGTCTGCCTTTGGCTCAGGTCGTGATCTCAGGGTCCTGGGATCGAGCCCTGCTTCAGGCTCCCTGCTCAGCCGGGAGTCTGCTTCCCCCTCGGCCTCTGCCTCCTGCTCATGCTCTCTCTCTCTTTCTTTCTATCTCAAAGAAATAAAATCTTAAAAAAAAAAAAAGAAAATTAAATATAAGTATTATGGGGGGCTTTTCTAGGTGGAATGATTAGAACAAAAGGATACTTATGAAGGGAGAGTAAGGCTCTCCCCATGGTATGGAACAGTTCAACCGAACACTTGAAAACATCTGTATTGTCGTTATAGGGAGGCACAATGGAGTTGGTGAGGATTTCTTTGGCTTTTTCTGCATGTTGCTTTGCTTGCAGCGACAGTCCTGTGGACAAAGAAAAAGCGGTCTCAGTTTCTCTTTCACCATAATTATCTCTGGCTGGGAAATCGAACAAGGTCTCCTTCACGTATTGGCAAGTGACGCACAGAGATGGATCAGGGCGGCATGAAATATTGTCCTGACTGTAAAAACCAAAGGAGTGGTTTACACCTAGTACTCAAGATAAATTTTTCCCCAAATGGCCTTTCTAGAAGTAAACAGAACGAGCAGGAACTGAACAACTTTGAAACCTCACCAATATCAGATATAAAATATGTTCTAAATAATTATAAGAAAACAAATGGAATGCAAAGACTATAGCATTCTGGGCAGGAAATAAGATATTCATGAATTTCAATTCTGGCTTTGTGACAGCGATCTTAAGGAAATACTAAAAATTCTGAATCTTCTGCTTGTCTATCTATAATCATAACTTCAGAGAGTTATTTTAACAGAATACAAATACAGTGATAATCTACAAAAACTTACAAATATAATTTCAATGACAGAATGGGCTAATATGCCACAATCTCTTATTCCTATAAGGTTATTGACTAACATGAAACAAAATGGGACCACAATGAGAAAAATAATCACTACTAAGCTCTAATTCCCCAGTGCGCTCCAGAAGTTCTTCCATGGCTTATTAATTTGTGGTAAGGGAGACGGCGGGGGCGGGGGTCACCGGTTAGGTTTCAGGGCTTTTCACTTCCCCACACTCCCATCCTCCTCCCCCACACTGACATCCTCTCTGCCACCCACATCCATACACCCCTGGTCTTATGTTTTTCCATTATATGAAATAGTATCTCAAATCTCTAAAAAAGCTGCCAAAAATCTGAAATTAATTCTGTTCCTGTGTCTACAAAACAGAAGAATATATCTTCGGATGGAAAAAATCCAGGGTATGTTCTCCATGTGGGAACTCTTAGAGAATTTTGTCTAATTTTTGTTTGTTTGTTTGAATGTTTAATTTAAATTCAATTTAATTAACATATACTGTATTATTAGTTGCAGAGGTAGAATTTAGTGATTCATCAGTTGCATACAACACCCAGTGCTCACTACTTCAGAGAATTTTGTCTAATTTTTTTAAAGCACACATTTAATCAACCTACGAGAAATTTATTATTGCCAATTAAATATGCAATATTACAAAAGATAAAGGCGTGCTGTATTATCAACTTTGGTACATTCCCTCAAGGAACTCAGGCAACAGGAGGCAGTGTGGGTTGAGGTTTAAAAACATCAGCTCTGACATCAAACTGCCCAGAATGAGTTCCCTGAACTACCACTTACTCTGAAACGTTGGCTTCAGCTCCCTCAACTGTAAACAGTGATGATAATATTACCCCCCTTATAGGATTGTGATGAAGAATGAATGAGAACATGCGTGGGAGATAGTTAGCATGGTGCCTGGCATTCAATAAGACCTTAAGGAAGAATAGATGCTGCTTTCACTTTAAATTGAGAAAGAAAGACTATCATGCAAAAAGGTAGCAGGCTGTGGAAGAAAAGCATCATTTGAAATCCCAGATGCCAGGCCACTGGTGTTGGCATGCAAAATCTTAGGTCTGAGTCTCGGATCATCTACATACTAACAATGTAAATTGGGGCAAGCTGTTTCAGCTCACTCGTTCCCTCTGAATCTAAAAATATAGGAGGGGGTTAGGGTTTGAACTAGATGATCTCCAGGGTCCCCTCTGGCTCCAACAGTCTTTGATCTAATAGGTAGGACCAGTCGATAATCAGATTTAGCCAAATTTATTGGGTGGCAATTCTGTGCTGAGCATTGCTGGTGTTTTCCACTTCTTGTTATTTTATGTATTCACTGGATCAATCCTGGGAAGTTAAGTAGCACCATCATCATTATCATTGCTTTTCAGTTGAAGAAAGGAGTATAGAGATGTACTCTTATACAGCCATCCTAGGATGCCTAGTCAAAAGGAGAAGACATGCTATCCTTCCCTGCGTCTATCCCCCTTCCTCTGTTTTCTTCTGGGGACACCTGGCCCCTGCACACCCAATCCATTCGATTTACCAAGGCCAGCTTGTCTCCCAGGATCCAGTGGAGCCAAAAGGCAGATCTAGCCAATCAGACTATTCCTTGCCTTTGACATACCATCCAAGTCAGCCCAATAAAAACCCCCAAATCCTGAGATTTGGGGGGAAAGATGTTCTTTCTTTCCTGGGAATGCTGATGAGGGAAGTTTACAGCTTCTGCAAGACTTGCTGCTGCCACGTGGGCAGAGCCTGGGTAAGAATGAAGTCCATACAGAGAAAAACAGAGCCAAGCGGTGGGATAAGAGAAACACGGAACTGATGACATTGTTTGAACGCCCGGATCTGGCTAAGTCTCCAGCAAGTTTTACCCTTGGCTTTTCAAGTTGTATAAGACAATACATTACCTTTTGTTCACTGCCAGCTTGATTTAGTCTCTTATTTATGTATTTTTTTGGGAGGGGGAGGGGAGGGGTCACTTACAGGAAAGCGATTCTCCATCAAAACAAATGTGGATGGATCCTATTTTAGGCCCCTACTCCATGCATTGGGCCCCTCCTACAATGCCTTCCAAGCTAACAAATTCTCTCCCAAGAACCTTACTTTTAAGATCATAAAAAAGGGTCCTCCAAAAAAATAAAACAAGACAAAACCAGAGAGGGAGACAAACCATAAGAGACTCTTAATCATAGGAAACAAACTGAGGGCTGCTGGAGGGGAGGAGGGGGATGGGGTAACTGGGTGATGGACATTAAGGCGGGCACGTGATGTAAGGAGCACCAGGTGTTATATAAGACTGATGTATCACAGGCCTCTACCTCTGAAACCAGTAATACATTATATGTTCATTAATTGAATTTAAATTTTAAAAATGGGTCCTCCAAAGCCATCCAAAGGGCTAAAATCTTCCTTCTCTTTTTTAGGTGTCATAGAAAAAATCTCATTGACTCTTTCTGAAAGGAGATGGCTCTTCAATGTGTGGACAGGAGAATATTCAAGAAAACCTAATGAATCCTTCTAGGTAAGTGGGAGTCAAATTTCCATGAAAGAGCAGAAACCCATGGACTAATCCCCACCCCCTCCACCCTCATCTGGGAGGAACTCACCCAGCTGGAGGTAGCCCTGAGCCAGACTAATGTGTGCCTCCGCTAGTTTCCAGTGGGAGGCGCCGTAGCAAATTCTTGTCAGCGCTATGCAGCGCACCAGCTCATGGACAGCCTCTTTATACTGCGACAGAGAGAAAATGGGCTTTACTCGTCAGACAAGTGAAAACGCAGATGCACAAAGCACAAAGTCAACTTGCGCTTTTATCCAGTGTGTACTTCCTGAGTGCCTAGTATATGCGGGACATGGTTGTAAGCACTTGGGATCCCTCAGAGAACAAAACAGGCAAAGATCTGTTTTGGGTGGTGGGCTGTTAATCGGGTGGGGTGAAATAGACAATAAATGGCAGAAACAAGTAAAATTTATAATACATTTCAATTTCTAAAACATTTAAGCTTGTAGTACATTATGAAAAATATAATGAATCAAGAAGACATAGAAAAACTAGAGCAGACTTGTCATTCCCTAGGGTTTCCAGCTGCCCAGCTATGAACACCATTCAGGCACCAGTGGGCAAGTTGGTAGTGGGTTTTGAAATAACACTCGCTAGTTCTCAATTCAAATACCCTTCTTAGCAGCCTAGGATATCAGCATGGCAATGAGGTTGGCAGGACTGACAAACAGATTTCACTAAAGGAGTGAGAAGTCCATTTATATTCAGTGTCAGGACAAAGAGAACAGGGAGCTGGCCTCTCCAGCTCCAGGTCAGCTCAGAGTAGCAATACATTCAAAGCGAGGCTGGTAGTTTTAAAATGTCACTCCAGAATTCCCTGACTCTTTCCGTCCAGCGATGGGGGTCTAGGTCTCCTTCCCTTTGAATCTGGGCTTTATGACTGGCTGATGGAATATGGAGGAAATGATGTGGTACCAGGTTTGGGGGCCCACACCTTAAGGAACTAGAGGCTTCCACTTTCTGTTTCTATTTAGAACCTTTTATGGGCTGAATTGTGTGCCCCCACTCCCCAAACCCAAATGTTGGAGGCCCAAGTACTTCAGAATGTGACAGTATATGGAGAGAAGGGGTAAAGTTGACGTTTAAAGACGTAAGTTGAAATGAGGTTGTTACGGTAGAGCCCTACTCCAATGTGACTGATGTCCTTATAAGACGAGGAAGAGACACCAGGGAGAGGCATGCACAAAGAAAGAAGTGGGGACAGCGAGAGGACACCCTCTGCAAGCTAAGCCTCCAAATGACATCAACCTTGCCAACACTTTGATCTTGGACTTGTAGCCTCTGGAACTCTGAGGAAATAAACTTCTGTTGTTGAAGCCACCCAGTCTGAGGTATTTGGTTATGGCAGCCCCAGCAAACTAATAACCTTACCACCATGCCATGAGGAAGCCTAAGTGGTCCCACGGAGAGGCCCAGGTAGAAAGGCACCAATAGCTGACACCCATCAGTCAAAAAAATAGGAGTGAGCAATCTTGGCAGCGGATTCTCTCTCGGCAGATGGAGCCCAACTAATGCTGGGAGTTAAGGGAATGGCTTCCGTGGGGAGACAGAATAGTGTATGAAAAAGAAAGAAATGATGAAAACACTGGGGAGTCGAGAGAGAGAGTCCACCGAAAAGAGAGAGGACCTGATCCCAACCACAGATTTCTAAGAAGGGGGCTATGTAGATCGGAAGTCAGCCCCCCCCCCCCCCCTACCCCCCAATCATAGCCTTGGTCCTCACTACCTGCAACTGGGACAGGGGTAGAGAAGAGCAGCCTGTCCTCCCTCCACCTTCTTACTTGCTAGAACACAAAGTTCAAATGTCCCTTTGGCTTTCTGATCTTTCTTCTGCCAGTTCCGGTGGCTTCATCCAACAGGCATGGGGAGGAGGTAGAGAAGAGAGAAGTACAAGTAGGCAGACTTTTTCTTTTTTTTTTTTTAAAGATTTTATTTATTTATTCATGAGAGACAGAGAGAAACAGAGGGAGAAGCAGGCTCCCAAGGAGCAGGAAGCCCGATGCGGGACTCGATCCCAGGACCCTGCGATCATGACCTGAGCCGAAGGCAGACGCTCAACCATCTGAGCCACCCAGGCGCCCCAGGCAGACTTTTTCATAACTGGGATGAGCCTTGGAAATAATTTAATCTGATGGAGCAGAGCATGCATCTGATTTTTTTTTCTGCCAAAGACATGATTGCAATAATGTGAGAAATATGGATAAGGTTTGTAGGTTAGATGATAATATTGTACCAATGTTAGTTTCCTAACTTTAATCACTGTACCGTGGTTACCTGGAGAGTATCCTCCAAGATATTCAGGGGGTAAAGGACCATAATATCTATAATTTGCTCTCAGACAGTTCAAAAAAATAATGACACGTACACAGACAAATAAAGCCATAATGCAAACGTTAAAGATTGGTGAATCTTGTAGACTTTCCTGTAAGTCTGAAAATATTTTAAAATTCAAAAGTAGAAAAAAATAGAAATTTTAAAAAGCCAATTACATCATGTTAATACTTTCCTGCAAACACTTTTAAGGCCTCCCAGGACACTCAGCTGGAGACCTGCGAGGTCCTAAGTGAACTCCCTGCCTTTCCAACTGCATTTCACATCAGACCACGGTCTCCTCTTTTACTCCAAACACATCACACTCGTGCGCACCTCATAGACTTTACACGTGCTGTTCCCTCTCCCTGGAACTCTTTTCCCTTAGCTCCTCCATACTGGCTCCTTCACTTCTTAAGGTCTCAGCTCATATGTCGCCTCTTCATAGACAGGCCCGCTCTTTCCCTAACAGCACTTGACACAACGTCTAGCTCACTAGTGTATTTACAATGTCGATTGCCCCTCAGCAACATGAGGGCATTCAACCTGTCTATGCTGTTCACCACTGTATCCAGGGGTTCCTCACCTGAACTCCAGAACACAGAAAATAATTTAGTACCACTCCAGATCCACAGAAGAGATGTTACTTCTTTATGGACAGTAAATGCTTTGGGGCATTCAGGCTTAATTCTGCAGAACTCTGGTTGAGAAAGGCTGCCAGCCTACTGCCTACCTAGTACAGAGCTTGGCACGTAGTGGGTACTGAATAAATACGTGCTGCATAATGAATAAGCACATGTTCAAAACCAAATTCACGTCTCCTCTCCATAATCCTGCTCTTCCTCCTGTCTTCATTACAATGGTAAAGGCACTGGCAAGCTTCCCACCACCCAAGCTGGCTGAGACATAAGTCATGAATTGTATACACCCCCTGTGATTGGCTCTTGCCTCTACAACTCCTATGTCCCCTTAATCACCAGGCCCCACTGATTCACATTTCCAAATTCCTGTCAGATCTTAGCATCTCGCCTGCCTCTGTTGTAGTTCAGGCTCTTATAATTCCTTGCTGGGATTATTATTTTTTAAAGATTTATTTATTTATTTGAAAGAGAGAGAGACAGAGGGGGAGGGGCAGCAGGAGAGAGAGAATCTCCAGCCGACTCCTCACTGAGCAAGGAGCCCTCCATCCCAGGACCCAGAGCCAAAATCAAGAGCTGCACGCTCAAACAACACAGGACCCGACACATAAGTGGTGGTAGAGAAATACATATTGAATGAGCGAGTGAATGAGTAAAACTTTGAGAAGAGAATGAGAAAGGTGTATGCAGAAAACAAGAAGATCAAAAACGTAAGAATTGTAAGCTCTATAGAAGTTTCATCTGCTTTGTGTTAGATTCCAGTGCTTAGACACGGCACTAGGGAGAGCGCAATAAATATGTATACACTGATGGAAAAAGACTGCAGTAGGTCAAACCTATAACCAACTGGTCTAGTATATGCTTGCCAGAGGTCAGGGTAAACCTGTTTGTCCATTTGTGCATTCATTCAGCAAGTATGGTGTTGACTGTGCCAAGTGCTGTGCCTGGAGCCCTGGGGAGCTACACCCACTCATTCTGTGAGAAAGGTACTCCATATACTCTCTTGTACCAAACTCCTGAGGGTAGAAATGTAACCTAAACTCTCATCAGTTACCAGAGTGCAGGTATAGAAAATGAAGGGTCCTTACTTCGTGATTGCTAGAGTAGGACTTCGCTTTCTCTTCACAGAGGTGGAGTTTCTCTCGAGGAGGCTGGTATAGTGCTGTCTGCGGCAGCTTGTTTTGGATCTTCTTTCTAGGCGTTATGCTGATAGCTGCAACAATTTCATCTAGGTGACTGGATATGGGGGTTTCCTTTGATTCTTGCATATTTTTATATACATTGTCCTCTAATTTTTAAATAAGAAAATAAAGGTGTTAAATGATAATTTCTGTACTTACTTATACAAATACACATTTTTCCTAGAGACTGATGCTAGATCTAGGAAAATTTCAATACTCTACATGTGAGTTCTTTGAAATTAGTAGCACTCCATCCAAAAAGATCCTGATAACTAGTATTAACTTCTTCGTAAAACTTTCAGGCTGATTTCCACTTTTAACTAAACCAAACATTCCTTGTTCACTAAAATATACATATTTATATATGTATTTTATATATGTATATACAGGAGAAATCAGGCAAGCCCAAACAACTCTCAAAGAACCCATATTAGATCACCTGAACCCCAACTAACCTTGAAGCAGTGAAAAAATGACTTACTAAACTTTAACTTCTTGTCAAGATGGGGTAATAAGGACCAGATTTATTCTCTTGCCTGAAATAGCCAACCAACCAACAAACACACAAAAACAAAAAACAACAACAACAAAAACTCCACACAGACAAAAATATTATGGAACAATGGTTTTCAAGAGACAGGATATCAGATTTGATCAATGGATAAAAGAAAGTGAGACCCATGATTACCCCAGCTTATCACTTTGAGAAAGTTTCTAGGACATGCAAGGATCGGAAACACAGAAGTAACCAGGTAGACTCTCTGAGTTGAAGAACTAGAGCTGAGGATCTGGGGAGAACAAGGTAGCTAGAGTTCATAGGATAGCTTACTGGAGAGGATAGAGATGTACAGAGAGAGGATCCTGGAGATTAGCAGAGGGATCCTCACAATATGGGGAGAAAATACTGATCAGCATGTGTATAAGAAAAATATTTGAGTCTGGGGAAAGAATCCTTTAATAATATTGAAAGGAACAGTGTCTGGCATTCACTCAGGGCTGGCAATGCCTGTCCCCACCAAACAGACTGGAAAACTCATAATTCATAATGCATTGGGTAAAGCACTCAGAAGGGTTTTGTTTCAGTAGTGTGAAATTATTACCCCTAGACTGAGCACTGCTTAGACTCACCTAACAAAGCGTAAAAATAAGACCTAAAAGGATCAGCCCATTTCTAAGTAACTTAACTGCCCCATAAGACAAAACTCAAGGATGTATAGGAATACAAAAATAGCGAGCATGCAACAAGGTAAAATTCACAAAGTCCGACATCCAATCAAAGATTACAAGGCATGCAAAGGGACAGGAAAACATGGGCCATAATGAGAATGATAATCAATGACTCAAAACCCAGAATTGACACAGATATTAAATTAGGAGAAAAGAGTATTAAAGTTGTTATTATAATTGCATTCCATATGCTTCAACAGTTAAGTAGAGACAGAAGATATAAAAAAGGCCCAAATTGAACTTCTAGATATGAAAAGTATATGTGAGATGAAAAATACACTAGATGGGATTAATGACAGATTAGATATTACAGATGAAAAGATGACTGAACTTGTAGACATAGCAACAGAAACCATCTAAAAAAGATCACGAGGGGTGCCTGGGTGGCTCAGTCGTTAAGGGTCTGCCTTAGGCTCAGGTCATGATCCCAGGGTTCTGGGATCGAGCCCCGCATCAGGCTCCCTGCTCAGCGGGAGGCCTGCTTCTCCCTCTCCCACTCCCCCTGCTTGTATTCCCTCTCTCACTGTGTCTCTCTCTGTCAAATAAACAAATAAAATCTTAAATAAAAAATAAAAAATAAAAAAGATCACGAGCTGTGAAACAACTTCAAATTGCCTAATATATATGTAATTTGAGTCTCTATAGGAAAGCAGATTGTAGCAGGGACAGAAAAAATATTTGAAGAAATAACAGCCCCAAATTTTCCAAATTTGAGTAAAAGTAAAGAGCTAGAGACCCAAGAAGTTCAAGAACACTAAACACAAGAAACAGAGAAAACTACACCAAGACACATCATAAACAAACTGCTCAAAACCAAGGTAAAGAGCAAATCTTAAATGTAGGGGGAAAAACATATTAGTATGAAAAAATAAAGATATAGATGACAGCAGATTTCTTGGAGGAAAAAAGCACATGAGAAGGGAGTAAAACAACATACTTAAAGTATGGAAAGAAAAAATTGTCAAGCTAAAATTCTGCACCAGTGAAATTATTTTTCAAAACCAAAAACTGTAAGAATTAATCATCACAGATTTGACTCTAATATTCTCCACAAATTATTAAAGGAAGTCTTTCAGAAGGAAGGAACATGATAGCAAATGGAAATCTAGATCTATACAAAGGAATGAAGACAATGGGAATGATACTTACATGGGCAAATATGTAAGACTTTTCATGTTACTTAAATCTCTTTAAAAGATAATTAACTCTTTTTAACAAAAAAATAATATACTGTGGGGCTTATAACATATGTATAAGTGAAATGTAGAACAGTAGCATAAAGGCTAGGAAGGAAGGAATGGAATTGTGAAGTTCTTACACTGTATGTGGAGTGGTTTAATATTAATTGAAGGTAGACTTAGTCAAAGATGTATAGTATAAACCCTAAGTAACCATTAAAATAACCAAAGAATTATAGGTAATAAGCCAACAAAGGAGATAAAAGGACTCATAAAAACAATCCAGTAGAAACTCGAAAAAACTGGGGAAAGGGAACAAAGAACATATGGGACAAATAGAAAATAAATAGCAGATGACAGACTTAAATCTAACTATATCAGCAATCACATTAAATGTAAATGGTCTAAACACCCCACTTAAGAAACAGACATTGCCAGATTGGATAAAAATGCAAAACCCAAGAAAGACAATTAGATTAAAGGTAAAATGATGGAAAACTATATACTAAAATTAATCAAAAGCAAAGTTGGATTGTCTCTATTAATATCAAAGTAAATTGTACAGCAAAGAATATTATCAGAAAAAAGGTCATTTATAATTATAAAAGGTCAATTAGTCAAGAAGATATAATCATTCTAAGTGTTTATACACTTAATAACAGTTTTGCAATACAGGACCCCAAACTGATGGAATTGTGAGGAGAAATAGATAAATCCTCAATTACAAGTCTGAGATTTAAATACCTTGCTCTTAATAGTTGATACACCAAATAGGCAAAAAATCAGTTAAGGATACATAAGACTTGAACTACATCATCAACCAACTTGATTTGACATTTACTAGAACACTCTACTCAAGGAGAGTAGAATAACATTCTTTTCAAGTGCACATGGACATTAACTAAGACAGGTTCTATTCTGGGTCACAAAACAAGTTTTAGTAAATTTATAAAGATTTAAGACACACAAAATATATTATATGACTACAAAGGAATTAAATTTTAAATCAATAACAGAAAGATACCTGGAAAACGCTCAAATATTTGGAAATTAAACAACACACTTCTAAAAAAAAAAAAACACAAAACCCAACCATGGTTCAAAGAGGAAATCAAAAAAGAAATTTGAAAGTAGTTTTAACTGAATGAATATAAACACAACACATAAGAATTTGAGAATGCCACTAAAGCAGTCCTTATGGAGAATTTTATGACATTAAATGCCTATATAAGTAGAAAGTTCTCAAGTTCATGACCTTAGCTTTTACCTTCAGCAACTAGAAAAAAAGAGCAAATTAAATTCTAGGTAAACAGAAGAAAAAAATTAATAAAATAATAAAGCTCACCTCACAAATCAATGAAATAAACATAGAAAAACAATAGAGAAAAAGCAATAAAACCAAAATTTGATTTGCCCCTCTCCCCATGTAGATCCTTCAAACTCCAATTCTATTATTTACTACAGATAAGTTATTTCAAATTTCACCTTATTATCATTCATTCATCAAATATTTATTGAATTCTTACTATAAGCAATGCACTATGTGGAAAACAGTAATTCCTAGAAATGTAAAATCTAGCAGGAAAAAAGATCAGGTACACAACTACCATGATACTGATACTGAGTGGTAAAAAATGCTGGAAGAGCGGAATGTGGTAAGACTTCAGAAATAGGAACCATTACTGTTGTGGGAAATCAGGTTGCTTGGTTGAAAAGATTTTGAGAACAAGGACAGAGAGGAGAAAGCACCCCAAGCAGAGTGAATAATTACCAAGGGCTTAGAAGCGCAAGGTGAAATGGGTATATAGCTATCTGTGGGTGGTTCAGTTTGGTTGGTATGTGTCGGGGGTTGGGGACATGGATATAGAACAGCATATTTCAAACCAACCTCTCTAGTACACTAGACCTAGGAGACATTAATGCACCATCTTTAAGAGAGGGTTATTGACAATGATGATCAAGTAAGCTGGTAAACACAAACATTGTTTCTCCAAAAGTACGGTTCATGTACCATAAACATGGACAAGTTTTATTACCTCAAGTTTTCTCAAAGGCTTTAATGTCGTATAATTCCTTGTGCATATACCTCCGAGGGATATAGTATGCAATGCTTTCCCTAACTTTTTGGACCATGAAATCCTTTTCTGGGACACTCATTAAATCTTATGTAGCTGGTACTTTTTGAGCACTGTTTGGGAAGCCAGGAGATAGAGGAAAACTAGAAGGCTGGAGCGAGGTTTAGAAGACATTGATTTTAGGCTAAGAATTTGATTGACTTTATTTGGCAGGTGGTGATGAGCCCCTGAAGGTTTTATCAAGAAAGAGAAATGAAAATACTGAGACTGATCTGTTAATTAGTAGACAAATATAATGGAAACTAGGGGGGCAAAGTGGCCACTGATTTTCAAACTTTAGATAGTCTCCTACCACCTTGATGACTGTTAGCATATCTGTGTTCTGCCTACAATATTAACTTTTTCTTTAAGACTACAACTTTTTAAAAACCTAATACTTACTTCAGCTTCACCCTAATAAATAATCAGTGATATTATGGGTTTGATGTCATATTTTCTCCAATACACATTAAAATAAAAACAGAAGTATTAATATTTTAAAAGTTGGTCTGTGGGGGCGCCTGGGTGGCTCAGTCGTTAAGCGTCTGCCTTCGGCTCAGGTCATGATCCCAGAGTCCTGGGATCGAGCCCCACATCGAGCTCCCTGCTCGGCGGGAGGCCTGCTTCTGCCTCTCCCACTCCCCCTGCTTGTGTTCCCTCTCTCGCTGTGTCTCTCTCTGTCAAATAAATAAAATCTTTAAAAAAAAAAAAAAAGTTGGTCTGTGTTCCACCTAATATCACATTAGGCATCACCAATTGTAAACACTGCATACCTTGGGAAATTCTAAATTTGAGCAATGTCCGTTGTCCATTTTTAACCATGATCCACCATCTAGAGAGATTTTATCAGGTTTTACTTTCTATAGTTTATATTCTGACAAAGTAGGCATTTTCCCTAAAAATAAAATTAGAATATTCTATATGCTTCTTAAAACTTCTCCCTAGAAATTCTGGGACCCTCTTCAATAAGTGGGTATGGTCCTGCAGCCACCCCTTACCACCAGTCAAATGAATCACTGAATATTGCACAGAATGAATTCAGGTGCACAGTAGAAGTGAGAAAGGAAGTGAAGGGAAGGATAAGAAGAATTACTGAAAGAAATAATTACAACTTGAGAGCTGCTTGGATGTAAAAATTAAAGAAGGGAGATAGTCAACACTGACTCTGACATTTTCATCCAGGAACTCTAGATAGGCATCAGCACACTACAGCATGGGCCAAGTGCTTCCCGCTGTTTGTTTTTATAAATAAAGCTTTCTTGGAACACAACACAATAATTTACATATTATCTATGGCCACTTTTGTACTACAACGGCGGAGGTGAGTATTTGTGACAGAAACCTTATCGCTCTCAAAGCCTAAATTGTTTACTGTCTGGCCCTTTACAGAAAAAGTTTACTGATCCCTAAGACAATCAGTGATGCCATGGACAGGAGTAGTGAGTAAAGCGGAATGGTCATTTTGATAAGACAATCAATTTGGTTTCCCAGGTCGAATTTGAGGCTGTGGGAGAAAATTTATATAAGAATGTCCAACTTAGAAGTTAGAAATATATTGGGTCACCCAGCTGGCTCAGTAGAGCATGTGATGCTTGATCTCAGGGTCTTGAGTTCAAGCCCCACACTGGGCATAGGGCTTACTTAAAAAAATTTAAAAAATAAAAAGTTGAAAATATATCACTAGTTCTGAGTGACATCTTTTTAAAGATCATATTTTTTCCTCTCCTTTTTAAAACAATTAGTAACTTATTCCATGCCTACATACAAATAGGATTTGAGATGGCTAGAGGTGAGTGTTGGAGCAGTTAGACGGGACATAGTTACCAAGGTAAAGTGTGGCCACTCCTTAATAATCCAAAATAGAGCTTTACAGTTTAACCAAGAGGGAAGAAAGTGGGAGCTTTTCTTTCCTTCATGAAATAATATAGAATGAAAACATGAAAGAGGGAAGAAACTAGCTGAAGGCCAGGCTGTGAGAAAGTTACAGAGGCCAATCTATCCCAGCAAAACTCATTCCCGGGTAGCCCTTCAAAACGTGAAAGGCTAATCCTTCCATTCAACATCTAAGCTTTGCTTAAACCCCACTGTACAGAGACTCCGTGTTATCTCTGATGCCAAGATGGTGGCTGAGATTTTTTCTAATACGTTCTTGACTTAAGCTTTCTTTCTTTTCTATTCATCCCACTGGTTGATGATTTGATCATTTCAGTTAGTGTTGTGGTCTATAAAAAGAGCAGGAGATTGGGAGGGGGAATCTGTGATTCTAGAAGCTGCGCTGGCCCAACTACTCATGGAATTTGGGCAATACCAACAACTGATATTTATGTAACACTTTATGCTTTCCCATATTTTACCTTCTGTGGCCCTTACCACAGCCATGTGAGGTATGGAGGAAGGTATGATTTATCCCTATTTTATAACTGAGGACAATGAAGCTGACAGAAGCTAAATTACTTGTCCAATGTCACACAGGCAGAATCAGGACCTGGGTCTTCTAATAATTTGGTGGTTTCTCACCACATCATCCTGACTTTCCAATGAAAGTCTTTAGCATTGGGAAGCAAATACTCGTGCTTTGGAAACCTAAGACTGCATTTTAAAGAGTAATCATACGCTTTTATAACCAGGAAATGTGACTTCTTCGACAGATTTAACCACACTTTCTTATCTTTTACTTAGGGGAGGCAGAGATGAAATTTTAGAAGCTACCCAAGTAATATGTTCTGTAATATTTGCTATTCTGGGCCTTGAACCTAGTGCTAAACTTTGAAATTGAGCTGATTTTTCTTTCTTTTTTGGCTTAACTGTAAAAAGTGGTTTGTCTCATGTTGCCTATAATATCAAATCCTTAAAACAGCAATTATAATCCAAGCACTCACAGACTGGATCTAACTTGCACATGCTTTTTTTTTCCTTTTTGGCCAGAGAGTGAAAAAAATTAAGCGATTATTTTAAAATTAGAAGTTTCACAGACCTGGACCTCTGAAACAAATAATATATTATATGTTAAAAAAAAAAAAGAAGAAGAAGAAGAAGAAGAATAGCAGGAGGGGAAAAATGAAGGGGGGAAATCGGAGGGGGAGACGAACCACGAGAGACTATGGAGTCTGAGAAACAAACTGAGGGTTCTAGAGGGGAGGGGGTGGGGGGATGGGTTAGCCTGGTGATGGGTATTAAAGAGGGCATGTATTGAATGGAGCACTGGGTGTTATACACAAACAATGAATCATGGAACACTACATCAAAAACTAATGATGTAATAATGTACGGTGACTAACATAACATAATAAAAAAAAAGTTTCACATATGTGTAAAGATCTAGCTTTTGGGATTTCTGGCTTCCTATGAAAACTCAAAACACCTTCCACACTGGGCCCATGTCATCACCGGCAACACCAGCGAGGGCGGAATGGCAGAAGCCTTGAGGTGTCAGCAGCTACCGTTCCTACCGCTCCTGGACACGAGGCAGCAAAGTAATGGCCATTTGTCATTGCTCCTGTGTTGCTTTTTTTCTCATTGTAAAGAACCATACCTGGTTCTTTACATGGTGAAAGGCTGACATAAAGGGATGTGGTTTTCCCAGCCCCATGCCACTTGCCACTCATTTCCTAAATGTCATCTAACCTAAATTACCATCACTTACATAAAATTGTCAGATACATCACTATTTTATAACCACTAAGAATAGAACAACACCGCTACTACGAGATGACTGGCCATCAAATGTAACATGCATTCCAATTTCAGAGATGTTTAAACACCAAAATGTGCATCTCTGAGCCCATTCAATGAATCATGTTACCTGCCTGGCTTCTGGAAACATTTGAATCCAGGACCTTGCTTTTAATTACGTGTCTGTTTCCACATGTGTTGCATCTTACAGTAACATCTATAGCACAAAGACATACTCCTCGGTTCACTTACTTGGAGCTACATGCTTATCATCAGCCACTTTTCTTTTCTTTGTAATAGCCATAGCTGGGGGTTAAATTTTCATTAGAAATCAGCCCAGGCCCCACACACCACTCTCTCCCTGCCAGCCTTGGGGAGAGCTTCCCAGGCCTCTCAATCAGTGCCCACAACTGCCAGTCAGACATATCCAATCAATTGATGCTATTCCTTCTGCCAGACCTGTCCAGCGGAATGCTGAAGCACATGATCAGCCTCAGATCAGAATGGGAGGAAGAAGTCTGAAGTGGGGTCTCAGTCTTCCATTTCCAAGAGGTGATGTTCAAAAACTTAATAACGGGTATAGCAGGAGGACCAACCAATCTATATAGATGGCAGCTATGCTGGAATTAGGTTCAGAAGGTCCCCTGCTGTTACAGGTGTTAACCATTAGGTGCTGACTTGTTGGGGGGATGTAGGGAGGCTTGAGGGAGGGGCAGGAGCCCCCAGGGCAGTGGCTCCTGGGAAATAACAACCATTGTGACTGTATGACAGTGTACTAGTTAAAAAGCAACTTTGCCCATATGTAAGCTGAGGCATCAAAAAGCCATGAGATGGAAAAACATCCTAGAAGGATACAAAATACCAAAACCGAATTAAAAGGAAATAAAAAAATCTGAATAGAACCGTAACAAGTAAATAATTTAACAATTTAAAATATTTACACAAAGCTAAGCCCAGGCCAAGATGGCTTCAGTAGTAGGGGTGCCTGGGTGGCTCTGTCATTAAGTGTCTGCCTTCGGCTCAGGTCATGATCCCGGGGTCCTGGTATCGGGTCCCACATCAGGCTCCCTGCTCGGTGGGAAGCCTGCTTCTCCCACTTCCCCTGCTTGTGTTCCCTCTCTCTCTGTGTCTCTCTCTGTCAAATAAATAAATAAAATCTTTATTAAAAAAAAAAAGATGGCTTCAGTGATAAATCCTACTAAATTTTTAAAGAAGTAATATGAATCTTTTGCAAACTCTATCTGAAAATAGGGAGGGAATCCCTTCCAACTCATTCTGTGAGGCCAATATTATCCTGATACCAAAGCCAGACAAAGATGTAATAACACAATAAACCAATATCTTTATGATTGTAAACAGAAAAAGTCCTCAACAAAATATTAGAAAACCAAATCAAGCAACATATAAAAAGGATTACACATTACGACCAAGGGGGATTTATCCCACGAATGTAAAGTCGGTTTAACATCTGAAATCACTAATGTAATACACCATATTAACAGAAGAGAGGGCAAAAACTGCATGATCATTTTAATAAACGCAGAAAAAAACATATGGCAAAATCCAACACCTACTCATGATAAAACTTCCTTAACCTGATAAAGGGCTAATAAACTTTAAAAAAACCTAATGCTAACATCACACTTAATGGTGTATGTTTGAATGCTTCTCTTTTAAGAGTGAAAACAAGGCAAGGATGTTTGCTGTCACCACTTGTATTTAAGACTATAATGAATATTCTAGTCAGTGTAATAAAGCAGGAAAAAGAAATAAAAGGCATGCAGATTAGAAAGGAAGAAATAAAATTTTATTATTGGCATGATTTTATATGTAGAAAATTTTAAGAGAGACACCACACACACACACACAAACACAGACCCCAAAACAAAATGAAAACAACAGCAAAATCCTACTAGAATATTAAGCAATTTCAGCAAGGTCACAGGATACAAAATAAACAAAAATTGAATATGTATCAATCTGAAAATGAAATTAGGAAAAAAATTCCATTCACAGTCGCATCAAAAAGAATAAAATACTTAGGAATACATTTCACAAAAGAAGTACAAAACTTTTACACTGAAAATTATATAACATTGCTGAAAGAAATCAAAGGAGACCTGAATGAGATACATTCTACGTTCATGGATTAGAAGCCTTAATATTATTAAGATAGCAATACCCCCCAAGTTGATCTATAGATTTTATATAACCCCTATCAAAATCCCAGCTTCCTTTTTTTTTTTTTTTTTTGCAGAATTAGACCTTAAATGTATATGGAACTGTAAAAGACCTAGAATAGTTAAAACATTCCGAAAAAGAACAAAGCTGGAGGACTCACACTTCCCATTTTTAAAACTTACTACAAAGCTATAGTAATCAAAATAGTGTGGTACTGGCGTAAGGACTAACAAACAGATTAATGGAATAGGATTGAGAGTCCAGAAATAAACCTCTACATTTATAGTCAATTATTTTTTGACAAGAGTACCAGGTAATTCAATGGGGACAGAATAGTCCTTTTAATAAATGATGTTGGAACAACTGGATAGGTGCATGCAAATTAACAAAGTTGGGCCCCTACCTCACACCATATGCAAAAATGAACTCCAACTGGATTAAAGACCTAAAAGTAAGAGCTAAAACTGTAAATCTCTTAGGAAACAAAGGGCTATGTATGAGCTTGGGTTAGACAAAGATTTCTTATGTACAATACCAAAGGCACAACTGATAAAAGAAAAAGATAGATAAGCTGGACTTCATCAAAATTAAAAACTTTTGTTGTTTCAAAAGACACCATCATGAAAGTTAAAACAACTCACAAAATAGGAGAATATATTTGCAAATATTTGTAGATATAGCACATATTTGATAATGGGATTTTAATGTAAAATACGTAACAAACACAATTCAATAAGACAAATAACCCAAGTAAACAATAGGCAAAAGATTTGAAAAGACAATTTACCAAAGATATATGAATGACTAATAAGCTCGAGAAATGTTCAAAATCACTAGTCATTAGGAAAATGAAAATCAAAACTATAATGAGAACTACTTCACACCCACCAGAATGACTGTAAATCAAAGAGACAGACAATAAGAAGCACTGGCAAGGATGTAGCAAAACTGGACCCCTCAAACGCCACTCGTGTAAAGTAAAATTGTACAGTCACTTTAGAATGAGTAATTCCTCACAAAGTCAAACATACATAGAATTACCCATAAATCAGCAATTCCATGCCTAGGTACATACCCAAGAGACTGAAAACACCTGATCACACAAAGACTTGTACATATCTTCATAGAAGCATTTCTTTAAAAAGATTTATTTATTTATTTGAGAGAGTGAGAATGAGAGAGAGAAAGTACATGAGAAGGGGGAGGGTTAGAGGGAGAAGCAGGCTCCTCGCTGAGCAGGTAGCCCGATGCGGGACTCGATCCAGGGACTCCAGGATCATGACCTGAGCTGAAGGCAGTCGCTTAACCAACTGAGCCACCCAGGCGCCCCGAAGCATTATTTATAATAGCTAAAAACTGAAAGCAATCCAAATGTCCATCAACCGGTGAATGGATAAACAAAATGTGGTATATTGTACGTACGGCACAATGTTATTTGGCAGTGAAAAGGAACGTACTGATACAAGCCACAACATGGATAAACTTTAAAAACTTTATGCTATGTGAAAGCCAGATGCAAAGACCACATATTGTATGATGCCATTTACATTAAATGTCCAGAAAAGGCAAACCTATAGAAACAAAGTTTAATAGTGATTGCCCGGGCCTGGGTAGGAATAGGGAGTGCCTGCAAATGGGCACAAAGAATCTTTTTAGAGTGATGCAAATTTTCTAAAATTCGAATGTGGTAATACTTGCCCAACTTTGTAAATTTTCTAAAAAATCATTGAGTTGTAGCCTTAAAATGAGTGAATTTTATGGTATGTAAATAACACCTCACTAAAGCTATTAAAAATAGCTATGAAACCACAATGCAGTTTTATGTGTAATTCTGGCTTTTAAATATCTATGACTATAAGACTTTTTATTTATTTATTTATTATTTATTTTATTATTTTTCTTAAAGATTTTATTTATTCATTTGAGAGAGTGAGAGAGAGAGAGAGAGAAAGAATGAGTACGGGAGGGGCAGAGGGAGAAGGAGAAGCGACAACCTGCTGAGCAGGGAGCCCCACAAAGGCCTCCACCCCACGACCCATGAGATCATGACCTGAGCCAAAGGCAGGCGCTTAACTGAATGAACCACCCAGGTGCCCCTATAAGATTTTTCTAAGTTAGGTCAGCCCCAATTCCCAAAGATAATGTGGCTGGGCCTCCCAAATCTTGAAAACCAATCCTAAATTAATATTATGGTTCTATGAATAAATAGATCAAATGCATTAGTGCCTGGCACCTATTGGGCCTCAATAAATGTTTACTGGATGAACAGTTAAACAATCTTCCTGGTGTGATTTTTCTCTCCAAATACCTCATACACCTGATACCTGAAACTCAGTTACTTAGGACAATTTTTTTTTAAACTAAAGGAAACTTAAATAAATGCAATGTCCCCAGAGGAAAACCTGCTAACAGTGGGGTGGGCAGGATTTGATGGGCTAAAATGAGGTAACATATTAACTCCTTCATGCTACTGACTCACTTGGTTTAGGAGTAGGGCTTGGGGAGTGGGAATGTGTGATTCACAGAGTGACTCAGAGATCCAAGCTGACCAAGCTTTAACAAACAGGAGTCACGGCAGACCAAGAGATTGGAAATCTGTGGATGATCTTTTCACCACCATTGGCCAGAAGTGACACAGGCCACCTGTGCTAACATTTCTTTTTTTTCTCTGCACTGCAGAGGGCTAGGATATACAGGGGAATAAAGAGATATTTGAGTAGATTTGATGAGCATTGCAGCCTACCACATCAGTCATCTGCAGCAGGGGACCCTGTCTCAGAGTTATTTGCCAGAACCAAAGATTCCTCCTTCTGGGTCCACCTAAGTAAGAACCACTGATCAACAACTTAGGATCCTTTGAAGCAAGTTTTGAGTCAGGAGACAAACACCCTGCTTCGTGTCTCTGAAGCACTCTGTTTCTTTGGGGGGGGGGGGGGGGGGGAGCTAATCCTTGATTCACTTTTATTTACTCAACACTAAGGAAAGTATCTGGTACATGGTGGCAACTCACTGAGTGTATGTAATTTCGTTTCATCTCAGAGAAACAGGTCAAGTGAAAGCCTACCGTCCGAGTAAGAACTCCTCCCATCCTCCCACAGTGTTTTTCAATCATAAGGTTGTTTTTTTGCTTTTTTTGTTGTTGTTGTTGAAATTCCTTCAATTCAGTTAGATAGAACCAAGAAACACACTTAAATCCTGAGGCAAAAGGAGCAAGGACGGATCCAAGGTAAATAAATAACAATCATGGTTACTGTTAACTGCACCACCACTACCACCACAGTTAGTAAAATTTGTATTTGTACCACTAAACAAAAAAATAAGCTCAATGCTTTAGAAGAATACAAGGCAATGCCTTAACATTTGTTAGTCCACCATGGGAAAGTGAAGTTACTTGGATAAAATCTCTTATGAGTCTGCGACCAATCTGTACTTCATTATTTACAGTATTTAATCTTTTAATTTCCAGTCTCTGTTCTTGGAACCACCTTAATTTACATTATCAGTTTAATCTTTTCCCATTACTACTTTCATTAGGTCTCACTCCTGCTGAAAACCCAGGACCAAACCCTTTAATTCTGGCAATTTTGACTCTTCATGTAACTTCTTACGTCCTTTTTGCCTTAAAAAACAACAACAACAAACCAAGGGCCCAAATGAAGCCTGTGCTGCAGTCTGAGCCAATTATTTTTTAAGCTTGCACATATTTGCTAACAACTCATCCACTACCTGGGATGCCACTTACCTTCTTTTTGATCTACTGAAATTTTGCCTATTGCTCAGGACTGAATTGGTCGTAAGCTCACTGTGAAGCTCGCCCTGAATAGTTCAGCTCACACTGATCTACACTCTTGAAGCACCTGTGGTCTACAATAGGCATCTATGCATCAAGAACTGTCCAGAAGGGGCGCCTGGGGGCTTAGTCGGTTAAGCAACTGCCTTCGGCTCAAGTCGTGATCCTGGAGTCCATGGATGGAGTCCCACGTTGGGCTCCCTGTTGGGTGGGGAGCCTGCTTCTCCCTCTGGCCGTCCCCCCTCTCATCCTCTCTCTCTCAAATAAATACTTAAAAAAAAAAAAAAAACTGTCCAGAAGTTTTGACTTAAATGTTTTGAGCCTCATTTTCCCAGCTAGAGTATGAGCTTGAGGGACTTAATTTTATTATTTTATATCCCCATATAACAGAAGTCATTCAAGAAATATTTATTGCATACCTACTATAAGTTATGCCCTGTAGAGATATAGATGTGCCACTAAGATTATTTGTTAGTTGAATTAATACCTGAAGAATCTTTAAGATGCTGTATTTTGGAATTTTATATTGGGCCAAGTCCTAAAAAAGTATTATGTTGCTATTTCAAATATAAGTTATTCTTGTTTATCAGTATTTTCCTGAACTTTCATGTTTTAGTTTTAATGAAAATCTCATTTTGAAAATATAAATGTTGGATTTCTTTTTTGAGAATTTATCCTTATGTTAATTACCTACTGATTCTGCTTCATATAACAATATTATGTTTTCCTTGGTCATTAGATTTGTCTCTGAATTTCCTAATCTACAAATACACAAAATTTGGATCCAAAGCTGATTCTAATGTTCTTTTCTACCTTCTGATAGATGAATTGTCTATTATGCTAGGTATAATATACAAAAAATACCCATTTTACTTAAAAATTATAATAATATTACTAAGTGTCCCTTTAAATTCGTATTAATGCAACAACAACAAACCACGGCTTTTTAGGGTATATAATAATCTATAATTATTCTTATTACCTTGTTCCCTTTACCATTCAAAAATCCACTGATTATTTGGAAATAACATTCTTCCAACCTCACCCTAAAAACACTTTTTGAAAACTCCTCTTCCTGCCACTCTTAGATTGTGCCTGTATGTTAAATTCTCCTTTGACGCTTATTTCTTCAAAACTATCGAAAAACGGGAAAAGTTTCTTTAACTCTCAAATCTCTGTGTCGTAAAATCCTTTGTTAGATTTACCCCATACGCAGGAGAGGTTCTCCGTTTCCTTTTCCAGCGAATTACACAGTTGTCTCGGCAGCCTGATTTGCCAGTTTGGTTCCCGCTGTATCAGTTTGTGATTCTTTGTACAAATTAATAACCATGAAAAAGTCTAAAGCAGGGCAGTTCCAGAGTAAATTGTAGCAGTCTTTTCCCGTAAAGCAATCTGGTACTTCGCAAAACTCCAGGCGAAGAATGAATGATAGAGCATGCACCAATAGGGAGTGGAGAACAGTATTTTGTCGAAGTTTGCAACCCAATCCTGGGGAGCCAGAGGTGGGAATTTTAAAATGGGGTTGGTTTTTTTCTTGGAATTTTCTTAAAGTGGTATCGCTGCCTGTTGATGTTAAAGTTTGTCAAAGACTGCAAAATCGCTAGCTTAAAGAATTTTGAGTGACTGTTTTGAGTGAAGCAAGATGTGAAAACAGACACACATTCAAATGGCCATTCTGACACATAGAATCACGTGGCTATTTTTGTGTCAGTTTCAGGGGTGTAGAAGTCATTGTAAGATGATTCATTTTTTATGATCAAACATCAGATGTTAAATTAATGCGTTAAAATATTTCATGTTTTTAAGAAATGAAAACTACGTGGCTAACAGTGATTGCTTTAAAATTTTGTCATTCTATTGTTAATCATTTGGGGGTCATTTTCCAATATTAGGAGCAAGTTTTATCATTTGGGTCGTCCTTAACACCCTATTTTTGTTTTTACACAAACTGTAGGTTTCCTCATTATAAGCCTAGCAAAAAGTTCTTAAGTACTACAAATTCTTAGGTATTTAGAAATGTGTATCAAAGTTCTTAGAGCTACATGACATTCCCCATGCCATATACTTCAGTAACTTCTGAAGACCAGGTTTAATAAATAGGAAATTAGTATTTCATTATAACTCGTATCTTGTTCTGGAGTAGGTGTTATTCTTATTTAGTATAACTCTGCTTTTTAGATTATTCATCTCTAACAGTAATTAAATAAACCAACGGGAAACTAATTATAAAGTCAAGGTTGCTTGACAATGCATCACTAATAAATTAACAGCAAGCTTTTCAAAGAACAATGACAGCAGTTTCATGAGAGGAAGTTTAAAAAACTCTTCATCTCAGGAAGTTGCCATATTAACAAAATATTTAAAAAATAAAATTGTTTTTAAAATGTTCCCTAACAATGTTTGGAATTCTTTTCTTTTTACCAGTATAAAGCTCTCTTCCTTTGATGTCTCCTTCCGCTGACATAGGAATTTTCGTCTTAAAGAAATATTTATTGACGGCCTACTCAGTCACGCTAGGAACTGAGGTAATATTTAACTTACTAAGCTGTTATTGCCCTTTTAAGCGATCGTTTCTCACAATAGACCTCAGGTATTTCAAGAGTAGAGACTAGATTACCCGCCTCATCTTTGGAACAAACCTGTCAGCGCGCACAGTGAGTCCTTAAATCCTATGCTTAGGCTCACCACCTGATACTAACCTTGGCCATATGACATAAACCCACCAGACCTCAGCTTTTCACTCTTTAAACGAGTATAATAATAGTACCTGTGTCATGAGATTGCTGTGAGGATTTAGTGAGAATATGCACAGCTCTTAGAACGCTGCATGGTACACAATAAGCGCTCGGGTGTTATTATTGTTGTGGTGACTCCCCAACATGTACAATGAATGAGAGCGGGAGTGCCTGAATGAACGTATGAATGAAAGAACACATCAGTTATTGGCCATTCCCGAGGTTGGAGCAGGCTAAATAGCCCCCTCAAAGAGCAAAGCAAAAGACTGCGATCAATAGAGCAAAACTCCAGCCGCAACCGGAAGCCAATGTTGAGCGGGGGGCGGGGCCAGTCTGGAGGAAGCCGCGCTCTTGGCCAATAGGCACATCGCTTGGAAAACGAACTTCTCGTCCGTGCAGTTTTGAAACCGCGAGAACAGGCACGACTTATCGCGATGCTCCATCTTTCTCTCCGCCGCTCCCTCTGCCCCCACTCTCCATCGTGCGGGTTCCGCCCCATCCCGCCCCGCCCCGCCCCGCCCCGCCCCGCCCCTCGCCGTCCGCGCCTCGCCCCGCCCCCCCGGCTCCCGCCCCTCCCGCAGACCCTCGGCTTGCAGTCCAGCGCCGCCTGCGCCCGAAGTGCTGGCTCCGCCGGCGCCGAGGTGAGTGCGGCCGCCTGTCGCGTCGGGTGGCTCGCGTGGCTAAGGGCCCCCCCCCTGGCCCGGCCCCTGGCCAGCACGCCGGGTCCGGCAGAAACGTCGGGGCAGCGGCGAGTGGTCCCTGGCCCGAGCGGGCCCGTCCCGGCCTCGGGTCGCCATAGCTGCCGGGCCCTCCCCGCCCTCCGTGGCCCGAGAATCCCGATACCGGGTCTGTGAAATCCCTGCCCCTGGGCTCGCTTCCAAACTGTAACGACCTTAGTGTTTGGTTAACTCGGGCAAAGCGGCAGGTGTTTTGCTTCAGACTTACTGAGAAAACAACCTTTTACAAATGCTTTTAGTGTACAGTTTTTAATTCTCTAATCTCCAATGTTAGGAAATTGGAGTGGGTATTCTACTGAATTAAATACGGAAGTCAGTTTGAGGGTCTTTACTTTTACACACACCTGCTTAAAATGTATGTAATTTTCTTAAGGTGGGAGGGTTTGTCTATTTGTTTTAAACAGTAAAGTGGCTTGGTGTTTACATGTCAGAAAACTTATGGAGGTTCTGTTGAATATGTTTAGTTAATATTGTTAAGTATACCATTTATCTTTAACTGTAGATAAGAGGTAGCGAAGGGAATTTATGTAAGAAAATTACCCATCCTGGTAAGGGCTGTATATTGCCATTGAATGCGTTTTGGAAAACCATTAGCGTTATTTATTATTGGCAGCTTTCAGATTTCATTTGTGTAGATTTTATCTCCCAAACTGCCTTGGTAGCCAGATGCATTTTAACAGGGTGTAATGATGTTTTAAAGGCAGCCCATTCCCAGCCGTCAGGATTCAGAAGAAAAACAATTAGGTTACACCAAATTCTCTTCCTGGATCTTCCATCAATGAGTGGATTTTGGATATAGTTTTGCTTTGTAGTCTTACATTTGTATAAGCTTTACCTACCACTTAAATGATGATGGGGAGAAACACAGGCCCCATTGAAGTACCTGAAAGGCTATATTGTAAAGGCAGGGCACCGGCTTTGGAGTTGGTCCACCTGGGTTAGAATTCTGGCAAGTTACCCTCTGAGAAACTGCTTCCTTACCTATAAAACAGGCTAAATACTGTCTATCACAATGCAGAGTTGTACGGATTAGGGATCTTTATGGTACATAGCAAGCACTTGGGATATAGTATCTACAAGATGACCATAGATTACAGAGTGAAAAATATCTACCTTGTAGTATTACATGTCCTACTTTCATCCACTCCTCAGCTGTTTGAGGGCCTGCTTTGTGCTAGATACTGTGCACAGGCAGGTATACAGGAGTGAAGAAAGCAAGATCTCTGCCCTCAGGAGCTTACAGTCTCTTGGCTAGTTTAACAATAGACGGGTACACCAATAAATATTTAGATTACAGATTGGGAGGAGTCCTACATATAAAAGAAATAGGTTTCTCTGAAAGAATAACAGGAGAATAGTTTTGGATAGGGAAGTGATTTTTACTTAGAAACTCAGAGTTGACGGGACAGTGCTTTCCAGGCTAAAAGGAGAGCAGCAAGTGGTGTGAAGAGTTCGGCTCTTGAAAGAGACTGGAGAAAAGGCCTAGAAAAGCCCAGGAGCTTGATGAGAAGCCAGGGAGGGTGCTGCCCGATAAGGCTGGAGAGGTGCATGGGGCCAGATTGTGAGGAGCCCTCAGTGCCTGGTGAGAGTTTGATTTTCTAAAAAAGCTTTTGAAGGCTGTATTTAGTTGATATGTGTGCACTAGGGAGTGAGTTTACCCGAGAGAGGTATGGGATTTACTGTATTTAATTAAAGGCTCCCTGCTAACTGATTAAGGTATTAGAATATGACTAGAGTGGACACCAAGAGACCGGTAATACAGATGGCCAGGCAGGAGGTGACAGTGGCTTTTGGCTGGTGGGAAAGATGTGGATGGATTTGAGATGTATTTCGGAGCTGGAAACCACCAGCTTTAAGACAAATTGGAGTGGGCAGATGAATGACAGGATGGAATCATTCATGACTTCCAGCTCTTTGGCTTACACAGCTAGGTGGATAGAGGTGTGTGCCGTTAATTGAGATGAGAAACACTGGGGAGAATTCGGATTGGTGATGCATATCAAAATGTGTTAAGTTTGAGGCACTTGTGAGACTTCTAACCTGCTTCAAGTATACTACTTGAGTGAATTGTAACCCAGGAAACTTCTTTTTCCACACAGAATCATTGATATTATTTCTAGTTTAGTTCCCCTTTGCTTTACAGGTAAGAGAATTAAGATGTAGAAAGATTGAGTATGTTGCTCAAAGTCACATATGTCTCATAAAAATAGGTAGGTGTGTAGGTAGAATCAGTATGGGAAAGTTTTGAATTCTCATGTTGCATTGGGGATATTACTGACTATTCCATGTTGTCTGCTCTTTTAGATAAAATGGCAAGTGCTTTCTTATTAGCTAGGAGTTGGAGTTTGGAAATAATAGAAAATAACCAAAAAAGTTATCAAAACTGCTTATCAAAAGCTTGTTACTACATTTTGCACTAACTTGGTGTTAATTCCCAGTGAAAATAGTTTTTCTTCAGGAAAAAAAAAAAATCTCTTTGAAAGGTACTTTCTGTTGGGGAGTTTGAGAAAGGATGCCCTGGAAAATGAGAGTAGAGTCGTTGAACAAAGCTCAACTTTTTAGTGTTTTCACATTTCCTTAGTATCCTGTGGAGTCCTTTGAGTCTATGTATGTAAAGAATCCAGGCTTTAAAATCCCTGGACAGCCTCTTTACCCCAAGGGGGGAAAGAAAAATCCTTGCTTTTATCCCTTATGAGCTCTTTGACCTTGGACAAATTATTGAAGCTCTGAGTTTGTTTCTTCTTATGTTAAGTGATTGTGAATGAAGTTTGTTTCTGCTCTCTGCCTAGTTGATAAGATGGCAAATGTTATTTCTCTTCCTACCCTGTCACTTTCAGAGCTAGGAGGGAATTTAATCTGTTCTGGGTTCTGGCCTTTACCAATAAATTGCTATCTCCATTGTTTTTATGTTAGGCAACTGAGGCCTGGAAAGATTGTAATAATACAAGGTTCTTATTTCCTAGTCAGTATTTCTTCTTCCATTGAAATAATAAAACCATATGTTCTTGGACATGCTTCTTTACTACTTCTGATAATCTACAAAGCTAGGAA
Organism: Neomonachus schauinslandi; assembly: GCF_002201575.2. NCBI lineage: Eukaryota > Metazoa > Chordata > Mammalia > Carnivora > Phocidae > Neomonachus > Neomonachus schauinslandi. The sequence continues at coordinate 125,997,597 of NC_058411.1, read as the reverse complement.
GAAAGAAAAAAAAAAAAACCAAAGAGATAAAAGAAAGAGAAAATTAGAATATAGGACAATATACTAAGAAATGAAGAAAATGAAGCTGTCAGTGACCTAGATATATTTTATATGTGTTTATCAATATTTTTGAAATACCTTAAGCTAAACATAAAATGAGATAGTTCAAGAAGGAAATGGGTTTGCTATATCTGATTTTTCAGCTTTCTTTGGTTGCAGGTTATGAAACCGGTCTGTGTTCTGTTCGGCATTCCTGTCTCAAATTCAAGACCTATTTTTTTCAGTTAGGACTGTTGCTGCTAAGTGCTAAGTAAGCTTAAATAGTGAGGGCATTTTTAATAGTTGCTCATTTTAATTTAAATATGAGTGACAAACTTAGTTGTTAGAAAAGAAAAATACAGGCATTGAATGTGTAATTCTCTTTTTAATGTCTGCAAATAGCTATATGTGCTAACTGGTTTATTTGGTAATGCATATGAGCAGTATCATAATTATTCAATTTTCTTGTTCTCTTTAGAAATGGACCAATTTTGACAAGATGTAGTGCTGCAGTGTGCCTGATGGGATATGTTCAGTCATGGCATCTGAACTCTGTAAGACGATCTCTGTGGCAAGGCTGGAAAAGCACAAGAATTTGTTCTTAAATTATAGGAATCTGCACCATTTTCCATTGGAGTTACTGAAAGATGAGGGACTACAGTACTTGGAGAGGCTCTATATGAAAAGGAACTCCCTTACAACCTTGGTACAGTATTATGTTGCATTTAAAAAAATCATTTATAATGTGGGCTTGACCAAGATATAGTTTACATATCCTAAGATATTCAGAGCAAGATGTACATCCCCTCTTGTTATATAAACAGGTGATAAAAATGCAAATACAGGGGGTTCTCATTAGCTGAGGATTCATTATCCAAGTCCCTGCAGTATAGGGTTGTGGGAAGAGTTGTATAGGGAAGCAAAATATTCACTAAATGTACCACTCATAGAATTAGTCTCCATTCCAAAACCCCACTTCACTTAGCCTGTGCATCTCTCTCTGCTTTTTTTGTGTGATAAGCTTCCTAGATGATTTTTGGATGTTACCATATCCAGTGGACCAGTTAAAAAGTAAAGAAGAGAAAGGCCAACATAGATGAATGACCCTGAGTTAGAGGCATTTAAAAAGAGATGATTTGAAGATTAAAATATTAAGACAGGCATTTGGGAAGCTTGATGTAGCCTTTCTCTTTGGGGGGAAAAAAAACATAACAGAAACATCCTCCCAAACCAAAAAACCTTTATGATTGCACTGTGAAAATCAAATGATGTTGAATTGGACTATCGTCCAGTTTGTTGAAAAGATTTTTGCCACAGAGGCAACATTTGATTCACTCTTCATGTTGTAAGAATAAGCAGATAGTTATCATTATAACCTGATTTTTTATTACATATAGGACTTTATTAAATATTTTATTACATATAAGATTAAGTTTTATTACGTATCAGATTAAAAAAACTATTTAAAATTTTTTTCAAGAGCATGTGTTACTCTGGCTTCTTATTCCCACTCTTACTGTAAAATTTGGTCTCTGGTTTAAATGTATGTGCTTTATGTGGTCTTTTCTGGTTATCACTTAACCTCATTTGAGTCTTATACTTGAATTCTTATTCTTACTCCTTTTCTGATGACTTGTTTCTTTGTGAACAGACCTATTTTTCATTTCCTTCTCTATATTGGACCATCCCAAATATCTGAAAGTATGCCTTACCGGCTTCATTTAGATGGAGTGTTTTTGTGGAAAAGTTTTATTTAATCTATCTAAAATACCTCCAATGAGTAGAAAACATAAAATTTGTTTATCTTTGCTGTATCTGATAGTAAATGGAAATACGCCTTTCATTTTTAGTGTTTGGCATTTTGGCGTGTATGTTATTTTGAGTGCCTAGTTAAGTTTTTTTAAAGTAGATTTTTCAGTTTTAAAATTCTAATTATCTTACTAATCAAACTTTAATAACACAATTATAGTAATCCTTTTAGCAAAATCATCATTGCATGAGGTGAAACCACATTTACTAAGTGTTTCCCCCCCCCTTTGAGGAAGAAGTGTTGTGAGAAATAAAATTTGTCAAGGATTATAGCCCAGATTTTCCCTTGTTTGTTACTGATGTACAAAGGAAAAGTTGTGAGTGCGTTATTTCTTAACTCTTAGTCAAGTCCACTGGAGTAGAGTTTGTTCAAAGAAATAGACCTTTGTTTATAAAAGTTACAGTGAGCTTTTGGTTTTGTGGCACTTACTCAGCCGCAGTTTTCAATTTATGAAAATATTCGGGTATCAGCTCTACAGTTGTAACCGATAATTCATAATGGCTCACAAGCACACACTTCAAGTTCATGCTTTGCCACCTTTTTGTTCATCAGAGATTAAATTGTTGCATATATTTACAATGATAGGTGTATGTGTTTTATTTGAATGCCTTTTAATGAGCTGGAGCATTTGATTCATGTGTATCAAAGAGCTTTTTAATTGTAGAGGGTTGGGGCTCCTGGCTCAGTCGTTAAGCGTCTGCCTTCAGCTCAGGTCATGATCCAAGGGTCCTGGGATCGAGCCCCGCCATCGGGCTCCCTGCTCCGCGGGAAGCCTGCTTCTCCCTCTCCCACTCCCCCTGCTTGTGTTCCCTCTCTCGCTGTGTCTCTCTCTGTCAAATAAATAAATAAAAATAAAAATAAAATCTTAAATTGTAGAGGGCTATACAGGTATCAGGGTGGTAGGGCTCGTAGCAGCCCGGCCATCCCATTCCCTGATGCTACTGATACCCAGTATAGCCTAGGAGTGGCTTACCACACAGGTTTTGAAAGCAGATGAAGTAATACTTACCCTAGAGTGCTCTAAACTCGTGACTTCAGGCTTTTAGAATGTTTGCTGGTGTTATTGATAAAGTATATTTCCCAAAGAAGATTTGGTTTTTGGAGTGTGACTTAACAACTACAATACTGTCCAAAGGAAAAACAAAACAAAACATGTTATTGGAAACAGATGGTATCTTAACACCATTATGAGTTAATTGGCCCCCTTTTTTTTTTAAGGAAGCTTGGCAATCTGCCAATAATTTCCATTTTCACATTGTTTTATTATTTATTAACATTGTTTTATTGTGTTTAAATCCTTTCTCCTCAACATTCCCCCTCCCTTCTCTCCCCACCCCTCACTCTATGAAGCCTTTCCGTGAAAAGAGAAGTCACTAATGCACCACCTCTGCCCTTCTTCCTTTCCCCCCGTCAAGGTGCTTGGCATAGCACAGTGGTTTATATTTTGCAGGATGATTGTATGTTAAATACTCAGAATTTGGAGAATGCCGTATTAAAACTAAAACACAGCAAAAGCCTTTTTTATACATTTAAAAGATTAAATTTCTCATATTATAAATACAAAAATGATACATGCCCTAATATCAGTGAATATAAAGGAGCATATGGAAAGTAGTTGTCTCTTCATCCAGTTTTATACTGTGGAGTAACCAATGTTAATAGTTTGGTTGTGTCCTTCTGCTTTGCTTGTATTTATGTAATTATATACTTTATCCCCTTTATAAACAACGAAAAAGAATCATACTACACGTATTTCTTTGCAGATTTCTCTCTTTTTTTTTTTAAAGATTTTATTTATTTATTTGAGAGAGAAAGAATGAGAGACAGAGAGCATGAGAGGGAGGAGGATCAGAGGGAGAGGCAGGCTTCCTGCCGAGCAGGGAGCCCGATGCGGGACTCGATCCAGGGACTCCAGGATCATGACCTGAGCTGAAGGCAGTCACTTAACCAACTGAGCCACCCAGGTGCCCCATGCAGATTTCTCTTTTTACTTTATGGTATTCTCATTCCATTAACCTATAGGCCAGGAGATACATATACATCCTTATATATGCATGTGTGTTTGTGTGTAGGTCTTAAAAGTAGGATTAATGGGTCAATGGTAGGCACATTTTACATTTTAAAGTACTTTTTTTTTTTTTTTTAAAGATTTTATTTATTTATTTCACAGAGAGAGACACAGCGAGAGAGGGAATGCAAGCAGGGGGAGTGGGAGAGGGAGAAGCAGGCTTCCCGCGGAGCAGGGAGCCTGATGCGGGGCTCGATCCCAGGACGCTGAGATCATGACCTGAGCCAAAGGCGACGCTTAACGACTGAGCCACCCAGGTGCCCCTTTAAAGTACTTTTAAAAAAAGATTTATTTATTTATTTTAGAGAGAACGAGCACAAGTGGGAAAGGTAGAGAGGGAGAGGGAGAGAAAATCTGAAGCAGGCTGAGCGTGAGCCCGAGACCACAGGTTGAGCTGAAACCAAGAGTCAGACGCTTAACCAACTGTGCCACCGAGGCACCCCATTTTAAAGTACTTTTTATTAGTACAGTTGACACTTGAACAATGCCAGGGTTAGGGGTGCCGACCCCCTGCTCAGTCAAAAATCTACATACAACTTTTGACTCCCCTAAAACTTAACTAATAGCCTTCTGTTGACCTGGAGCCTTGCTGATAACATCAACAGTTGATTAACACATAGTTTGCGTGTTATAGGTATTATATACTGTACTCTTACAATAAAGTAAGCTAGAGAAAAGAAAATGTTATTAAGGGGGCACCTGGGTGGCTCAGTCAGTTGAGCATCTGACTCTTGAATTCAACTCAGGTCATGATCTCAGCGTCATGAGATCAAGCCCCATGTGGGCTCCATGCTCAGTGGGGAGTCTGCTTGAGATGCTCTCCCTCTGCTCCTCCCCCCTACCCCCATGCGCTCTCACGCACACACACCCTCTCTCTCTCTCTCAAAGAAATAATAGTCTTAAAAATAATAAGGAATAATCTTTAAAAATTCATAAGGAAGAAAAAATACAGTTGCAATTATACTGTATTGAAAAAATCCGTGTTATTAGTGGACCCATGTATCACAAACCTGTGTTACATAAAGGTCAACTGTATTTCATTATGCAGTATTACCATTTATTTGTATAACTGAGAAATCTTAAAACTTTTTTTTTTTTTTTTAAGATTTTATTTATTTGAGAGAGAGTGAGAGAGAGCATGAGAGCCGGGTGGGGGCAGAGGGAGAAGCAGACTTCCCGCTGTGAGCAGGGAGCCTGATGTGGGGCTCGATGTGGGGCTGGATCCCGGGACCCTGGGATCATTACCTGAACCAAAGGCAGCTGCTTAACTGACTGAGCCACCCAGGTGCCCCTTAAAACTTTTTTTTAATATTAGTCAATTTATATAGGAATTCAGTTATGTAATTAATAGGTGAATAAGTAGTAGTTAGGAAACATGATTTTGGTTCCTAACATTTATCTTAGAAAATGTTTTTAAAGAATTTGTCTATAATTATTTTAAATGCATCTCAAGAATTGTGAAGTCTTACCTTCGTGGAAATTAGAAGATAATTAGAATAGGAGATAGAGGTTCTTTGTCACGTGACAGGTATTCACATGGTTGTTGAATAATAAATAAATGAATATAAAGTAGATTAAGATAAGGACTATTAATACAGGTATAAGAGTCCCAGACTGAGAGCCTTCAAGGGCAGGGACTCTGTCTTAAATTCTGTATCCCTATGCCTGGCCTATTGCCCAACATTTGTCGAATACGGAATCTAATTCTCTGTAGCAGGATTGTAGAAGATTTTTTTAAGAAGACACTCTTTGCATTGACACTGAGGAATGACATTGGCAGGAGTTTCGGAGGAAAAGTATTCATTCAACATGTACTTACTGAGTATTTACTGTGTACCCAGTACTCTTCAAGGCACTGATTCGGAACAAATTCTTATGGAATTCTCATGGAATTTTTCATTTGTTGACATCCCAAGCTGAAGGGAAAGACTCAGTGGCAGAAGGTTTAGGGGACAAGTCTAGGCACCTGTTTTGCGTAGAGCAGTGTTTCTAGTTTTTTTTTTTTTTTTTTTAAATGTGTTCTTCAGAGCCTGAGGGTTCCTAGATAGAGCTGAGGTGGAGAATTATGGGGAGATGGAGCAGTAGTGTGTCTCCACTTCAGCCAGAGCAGCTCTCCTTCTGCTTCTTTGTATATTGGTGCTCTCTACACCAACCCCGACATGAGTGGGATGTGTTGATCTAGTAAATGTTTTCAGACTCCTTTTAGCAGAACCATTTATTCAGAAAGTTCACTAAATAGATAGAACTGAAATTATTCTTATTTAGGGGACGGGATAGGCTAGAGTCTTGCCCAATCCATACCTCCTTCCCTTCCAAGGAGCTGTGTGGATTGTCTAGGAAACCACAGGGTGGAATAGAAAGCCACTAACTGAGAACAGCTGACATGAGAATTCTACATTCTGCCCAGCAAGGCCATCTGCTTGGGGACTGAAGATTTGTAGAGAATGCAGGTTTGAAATGATGTGAAGAATCACATGGCAGTTTGGCTAGAGAAAGGTAGTAGGATTGTTGGCATTAGTCAGCAGGCTGTTGGTTGCTAGGCTTATGGTGGAACCATCTGCTTATTTAGGGGATTTTCTCCTGCAGTACCCAACTCTCTGAGGTATGAAGAAAGTGGACTGTTGCATTCCTGCAGACTTAGGTTTTTTTCCAGGTGGATACAACACAAGTGCAGAGGGACTAAGGAGGTTCAGGAATTTGGCAGGAGTGTTTGGGGACATGGAGGATGGAATATGGAATGTGAGCTGGTTTGGAGGCAAAGAAAGGAGGAGTGAATGGACAGGGAGAATGGAGAGGGGGCCAAAGGACCCACTGACGTTGAAGAATTGTATTGGGCATGACTGAGTCAGCCCTCTAGGGGAATGGGATACGTGGTTGTAGAGGGAGACTTCAGTTGTGGAGAAGTTTCAGGTGAAGTCTGGATATGAGTGTGCAGGATGAAGGAGGCTGAGGTGAAGCCTCCTCCTTTCTCTGCTCAGTTCCCCCACCAGAAGAAGCTGGAGTCTTTCTAATTGTTGGAACATTGCTTGGAAGCAGCAGGCACCAGTTCTGACTCTAACCTGGGAGTTCATGAAGGGAGGGAATCAGCAGTGGAAACATTTGAGGACTGCAGTCTCAGGAAGGGGGTGTTTCAGTGTTTGGTAGCAAAACCTAATATTAGGAGGCAACAGACCCCCAGGTTCTTGTGCTTAACCTCTTTGGACTTCAGTTTTTTTTCATTTATAAAATAAAAGGACACAAGAGCCTTTTATTGAGGGGAAAAAAAGAAATCTCAATGTGGAAGCAAAATCATTGAATGGATCTGCCAACTTCTCTTAATGAGAATAGCAGGCAGGAGGTTTTCCTGGGGACCTACCCAAAAACTAATGGAACTCTCACCAGTTGCCAATTTTATTTATAAATATGAATAGACAAGGAAGAGACATTAAATTTTAATGAAAGAGGGGAGTTTGGCTTATGTCTGAGCAATAAGAGCAGCTAGGTCTTGATTAATCAATTAATCTATGCAACAAGAGAGAACTTAAAAGTGATATCCTGCTGGGATTGGGGGGAAGAAGAGGTCTGTTCATATTCCTATATTGGGATGGGACATAAGACACAGAGAATCAGGACCCAGGAGAAGACATTCTTGACCTTCCCTATAAAATATAAACAGGCGAATCATAAAAGAATATAGATGGTCAAAACACAAAAAGATGTTTAACTTCCAATAGAAGGTAAAACATTGATCATCCTTTCCTATTAGATTAGCAAAAACTAACATCTAGTGTTGAAGATACTTGATGTGGAAGACTAAGAAGATGCTCTTACTATCAGATGGAGTGGAATTGGCTGAATATTTTTGGTGGGTGGTTTGACCACATCTGGCAACATTTTGCGTTAAGTATGTGTTTGAATCAGCATTTTTCACTTGTAAGAATTTACACAGTGGAACAAATGTCAAGTGAACCAGGATGTTCATCACAGCATTGGATAGAATGAAAAATGGTGAAAACCTAAATGTTCATCAGTATGGGATTGGTAAAAATCTGATAAAATGATCTAACATAATTTGAGTCTTTAGTAAGTTCCAGGTACTGTCTTAAGTAATTTACATGTATTAAGTTAATTAATCCTCAAGACAATCCTGTGAAGTAGGCACTATTATTATCCCTACTTTATAGGCAATAAACTAAGGCACTAAAAAGGGCATAGATCAAACTTAATAGTGATAGTAGTTGTGGATGGGGGGCAGGCAAGAGAGTGGCGGTGGGAGCTGGAAGAGAAAGAGCCTTACTTAAGTATGTAGAGTAAAAAGGAAAGACTCTATTAAGTTTGGTTTATATTTTTTTCACTAAATACTTATTTTTACAATTAAAAAAATCAATTAAAATGAGATTATTGGGGGTGCCTGGGTGGCTTGGTCGGTCGAGCGGCTGCCTTCAGCTCAGGTCATGATCCCAGGGTCCTGGGATTGAGCTTACCCTGCTCAGGGGTGAGTCTGCATCCCCTCTCCCTCTGCCCCTCCCCCCCCGGTTGTGCTCCCTCCCCCCGCCAAATGAATAAATAAAATCTTAAAGACCCTAAAAATGAGATTGTTAGAATATAGTACCGCTAAGATCTTAGCTAACTCTCAAGTTGTATTAATCAGTGCGTCTAGCTATTTGATTTACAATGATGGTGATGCCTGCCCTTAGGTTGACATTGGTGGCTCCTGCAGCTGGTGGCTGGGTTGAGGGTGAAAAGGGTCAATGTCTGGGAAAGTTACATAGCTGTGCCCTCCACCCCCTTGGAATTCGGTAAGAGTAGGATCTGGATTAAATGAACATCAGGACACCTTCAAGGCAAAACAGTAAGGAAATGGTAAAAGAGCATCCTGCCATCAAGTGTGGCAGAAAAATCGGGAGAAAGAATTAAGTTTTTTTTTGTTTGTTTGGTTCACTTTGAATTCCAACATAAGGGGCTTCTTGTTTTTCTGTAACTTGTTGGACCCTCCCAGATTTAACCACTGCTGGGGTGCAGCGCCTCCATAATCATTGCAATTGCTCTGTCTTTGAGCTAGTTCTATTTAAAAGCATCTTAGTTCTTTCTTTTTTTAATATTAAATTATTTGAGAGAGAGAGGGAACAGCGGGAGGGGCAGAGGGAGAGGGAGAGGATCTCAAGCAGACGCCCTGCTGAGCATGGAGCCCAGTGTAGGGCTTGATCTCTCGACCCTGAGATCATGACCTGAGCTGAAATCAAGAGTCTGATGCTTAACCGACAGAGCCATCTAGGTGCCCTGCACCTTAATCATTTCTTAAATTGAATGTGTGGAAATGGTATGTCAAGTGGTAAAGCATTCAGATGCTGTGTTTGTGTTTTAATGCTGGTGTGTAATATGTGATACAGTCCTGTAAAACATTCATTACAAATACATCCTGTCTTAGTAATCCATATATACCTGAAGAGTATAAGTTTTATTATAAATCAAAGCTGCTTTTCCTACTGGATTTTCAGATTTCATTGTTTTTCCCCTCATTGTTACTGGTTAATTGACAGTAGTTCCCTGTCAAATAGTTACCAAAGTATTTGAAATAGTTTGGAAAATGAATGTCTGACCTATAACCTAATTCTGTTTATTGAATCATAGAATTTCAAAGCTAGATGGAGCTTTATAGATAATTTAGGCAATTTTTCGAGGGAAGTAAGCTTAGAAAAGGTTAATGGATGGGTCCAAAGCCACTTTTACGTCCAGTTAGCGCAAATACCAGGTCTCCTAATTGGTCATCTGGTCAATCTTTCATTTTCATTCTGCAGGTATTTATTGATGACCCATTTCTAGCCTAGCACCATCTAGTTAAATTTTAACCGTCTTTATTCACTGAGGAGTATTGAGGTGTTCCATGTTAAGTGAGTTTTCTTAGTTACCTCTGTGAAATTTACCTTTCAGATCCACCATGTAACTTTTCTTGATAGAAATGTTTTTAAAACATGTACGATTCTATGCTTTCTTAAATAAAATATGGGGAACACGAGTTAGCCTACTCTTTGTGACTCAGTTCTGCCTTGGGAGTTAGGAAGAGAGAGTTTAGGAAGAGGTGGCAGGGATAGAGGTCTTCCCCTTACATGAGACCATATACTTGTGCACTGGAAGGGTTCTGTTTGCAAGCAGAAGCCTCAAAAGCCATTGCTATGTATGTGTTTCCACAAGTTGAAATTCATTTTCAAGCATTCACTATACTAAAATGAGGCATCTGTGCATTAAAAATGAGATACCAGTTTCTAAATGTTAGCCCCATCAAATCAGTCAACCAATACATATATAAGTGAGACACTTGAAATATACATTGAGCTTGAGATATCCCCCCCCACACACAATAAACAATTACATCTTAGTCTTACAGAATTATTCATGCTAGGTGTAATTTTAATGTTTCATCTGGCTTTATGGGAGTAAGTGTTCAATATTCTTTTTTGTGTGTACTTTCCTGTTGCTTTGAGAATTCCATTCATAAAATGATACTTATTGGGTGCATATTAAATAGGTTTTCAAAAAAATAGAAAGTAGGGGCAAATGATTCTCTAACTTTACTTCAACCCTTGTTTATGATATTTATGTAACTTGCATTTTTAAACAAATATTGTTGAGATTAATACTTGAGACATTTCAGTAATTTTTGTTTTTCTTCTTTTGAAAAATGTTTTCCTTGGTAATTAAATTTTTATCACAATCCAAATGCCTATTTCAGTTTTGTAAATGTACTGGATATACAGTCTTTAAAAATTTTAGCATATTTTCTCTATGGGTGTTTGCTAAGTAAAAAATATCAGTCTTGAGATTTTACATTTTGGCAGTAAAACCTTTGCAGTTTTGCAGATACTTAAAATATTCTTATTTTCATTTTTAAGAACATGACAATTTTATCCTCTATGAATGCCAAATAAATATGTCATCATTTCTAAGAAAAATAATTTAAAAATTTATCATTCATACAGTTAAGTAGTTCTTTTTCATGTTTTACATCTAAAAGAGCTGAGTTTATGTGAAAAATTGGTAGTATCAAGAAACAAATTTTGTACTGATTTGATAGCTGTCAATCACATGCAGCTATTAATGTTTAAATTAAATTATAATGAAGCAGTATTAAAAATACAATTCCTTAGTCATTATAAGCACATTTTAAATGCTTGGTGGCCACCATATCAGACAGTGTTAAGATAGGGGATATTTCTATCATTGCCGAAAGTTCTATTGGACCAGTGGTGTGTTTGGGGAAGAGAAAGAATGCATTGAAATCAATAATGCCCAAATGTCCATCGACTGATGGATGGATAAAGAAGATGTGTTGTGTATACACGCGCGCGCACACACACACACACACACACACACACACAATGGCATATTACTCAGCAGTCAAAAAGAATGAAATCTTGCCATTTGCAATGACATGGATGGAGCTAGAGTGTATTATGCTAAGTGAAATAAATCAGAGAAAGACAAATACCATATGATTTCACTCATATGTGGAATTTAAGAAAACATGAACATAGGGGAAAAGAAGAGAAGCAAAGCAGAAAATAGACTCTTAACTATAGAGAACAAACTGAGGGCTGCTGGAGGGGAAGTGGGCAGGGAGATGGATGAAATGGGTGATGGGCATTAAGGAGGGCACTTGTGAGAAGCACTGGGTGTTGTATGGAATTGATGAATCACTAAATTCTGCACCTGAGACTAATACTACAGTGTATATTAGCTAACTGGAATTTAAATAAAAACTTGATAAAGAAAAAAAATCAGTAATGTCATTTTTATTATTTTTGTCATGGAAGTCCAATTGCAACTATAGTTAGTGCTACATATTTGTAGTGCAAAGCAGGGAAGAAAAATTATCTCAGGGTTCTTTTTAGGCACCTCAAAGACAACTTCAGAAACAAAAGAATTTGTCCACACATTTGAAAAATTTTCTGTACCTCATTTTTTCCCTTTCTTTCCCTTTTGAAGTGACTTTGTTAATATTTGTAATGCTTTGTATTCAAGCATTCCGTGAATTTCCAATGGAATTTTTCTTTTAACGAACGCGGGACATAAGATACCTATGATTATTTTGGAAGACATACTCTAAGAAATTTGGGTATTTGCTGCAGATTTTTCACTGCTTTCCTTTTGGATACATTAAAACAAATAACTAAAGATGTTATGCTCACATTTCCAAATAATCAAAATTAGTATTTTCCCATAAAACTGACATATTTTGGATTATCTTTTTTGTATTGCTTATGAATAGGTTACCTACATTTGCATTTGCATATTTGCACAGCATAGTCACTTACATTTTTTTCTGGGAAACAGGATGTCAGTGGTAGCTTACAAAACATAAATTTGCAGTGGTACTTGACCTATCAGTGATTGCACAGCCCCTGCTAGGAGTGGTCTTCTCTTAGCAAGATGGGTTAATGAGCTGTTAATGCTCTCGAGCACATTTCTTCTCGACCTCTTCTCCCTCTCTCTAGCAACCCCTTTCCTCCCCTACACGCCCCCCTAAAACTATATAGTGCTTCATAGGATAATTCAATAGGTAATACCATTCCTTCGTGCAGCTCATTTCAGAAGAAATTAACTTAACCACCAGAGATGTGATGTTGGTAGATGCAAGTATTGAGAATCCACTGTGTTCTTCTGTCTCCAGGAAACACCAAGGAAATAGGACAAGCGTTTAAGCAAGTCTGATGCTTTTTTGGGTCACTTAAAGTTTATTTGGAGAGAAATTAAAAAAGAGGAAAATGAGTAATTAACAGGAAGTGAACCAAGAGACAAGTGGGTAAATGGTAAAAGACATTAGGGAGCAAATGGTAACAGGTTTCCGGAAAGCCTTTATAGGACTGTGGAAGAGGAAAGGGTGTGCTGGTTACCTCTCTGTTCCCATTAGCATGCTAGTTAGTGTCTGACTCCTCTGTGGAGAAATACTGCTCTATGATAAATATTAAAAGGGGGCGCCTGGGTGGCTCAGTCGTTAAGTGTCTGCCTTCGGCTCAGGTCATGATCCCAGGGTCCTAGGATCGAGCCCCGCGTTGGGCTCCCTGCTTGGCAGGAAGCCTGCTTCTCCCTCTCCCTACCCCCCTGCTTTGTGTTCCCTCTCTCAACTGTCTCTCTCTCTGTCAAATAAATAAATAAAATCTAAAAAAAAAAAAAAAAAGAAATACAAAAGGTGGAATGGGTTATGCTGTTGGCAGCAAAAGAGGTCTACCTTAGTTGTTCCCATATAGTCATCTAGTACTTAACTCACACCAGTATACTTGCTTGGAAACAGTGACATCAAATTACTGATCCAACTAGGAAGCTTGTTGAGTAATGTGGTGGTGGTTTGTAAATGAAGTGCTTTTCTTCCTTCAATACCAAAACTTCATTAACTTTTTTTTATTAAAAAAGTAATAATAAAGGGGCACCTGGGTGGCTCAGTTGGTTAAGTGTCTGACTTTGGCTCAGGTCATGATCTTGGGGTCCTGGGATCAACCCCAAGGTCCCTGCTCAGCGGGGAGTCTGCTTTTCTTTCTCCCTCTGCCCCTCCCCCTGACTGTGCTCTCTCTCTCAAATAAGTAAAAATAATAATAATTTTTTTTTTTTTAAAGATTTTGTTTATTTATTTGACAGAGACATAGCGAGAGCAGGAACACAAGCAGGGGGAGTGGGAGAGGGAGAAGCAGGCTCTCCGCAGAGCAGGGAGCCCGATGCGGGACTCGATCCCAGGACCCTGGGATCATGACCTGAGCCGAAGGCAGATGCTTAACGACTGAGCCACCCAGGCGCCCAAAATAATAATAATTTTTGAGGTGAAATGAACTTAATGTAAAATTAACTATTTTAGAGGGAACAATTCAGTAGTATTTAGTACATTCGCAGAGTTGTACAACTACTGCCTCTGTCTAGTTCTAAACATTTCCATCACTGCAAACTAAAACCCCTTACTCATTAAGCAGCCTCTCCCCATCCCCTTCCAAACCCCAGCCCTGGTAACCGCCAATCTGTGTTCTGTCTTTATGGATTTATCTATTCTGAATAGTTCATGTAAATGGGATTATTCAATATGTGACCTTTTGTGTCCGGCTTCTTTTCACTTGGCATAGTGTCCTCAGGGTTCATCCAAGTTGTAGTGTATATCAGTCCTTCATTACTTTTTATGGCTCAGTAAGTACCCATTGCATGTGCATACCACAATTTATTTACCCATTCATCTACTGATGGAAGTTTGGGCTCTTTCTACCTTTTTGCTGTTGTGAACAGTGCAGCTATGAATATGGATTACAGTTACATGTTTGAGTACCTGTTTTTAATTCTTTTGGGTATGTACCTAGGTGTGGAATTATGGGGTCATATGGTAACTCTAATTTTTTGAGGAACTGCTGAACCACTTTACCAGCAAAGTACAAGGGTTCCAAATTTCTCCATATCCTCACCAACACTCGTTCCTTTCCAGTTTTTAAAATATTATTATTACAGTGGGTTGAAGTGGGTAGGTGTGAGATGGTACTGCTTTGTGGTTTGGATTTGCATTTCCCTAATGCTAATGATGTTGAACATCTCTTCATGTGCTTGTTGGCCATTTGTATATATTTAGAGAATATTCAAATCCTTTGCCCATTTTCCAACTGGGTTGTTTGGGGTTTTTTTGGTAAGAGTTCTTTATATATTCTGGATGTTAGACCTTGAACAGATATAGGATTCATAAATATTTTCTCCCATTTTAAATGTTGTCTTCACTTTCTTGTAATTCCTTTTTTTTTGTACTTGATATGTATTTTTTAAATTATGTTAGTCACCATACAGTACTTCATTAGTGTAATTCACTTTCTTATAATATTCTTTGTTGCACAAAAGTTTTTTAATTTTGGTGAAGTCCATTGTATTTATTTTTTCTGTTGTTCCTCGTGCTTTTGGTGTCCTATTTCTGAATCCATTGCCAAATCCACAATGATAAAGATTTACCTCTATTTTTTTTTTCTGTGAATTTTATGGTTTTAGCGGTTATATTTAAGTTGCTGATCCATTTTTAATTAATTTTCGTATATAGTGTGAGAGGTCCAGCTTCATTTGACTTTTTATAAATGCTGTAAAAACTAAAATACATTTAATTCATGACTTATTTGAAATGTGTTTTTAGAGGTCAGGATGGAGCAGGTTTTGCTGAACCCTGAATCTTAGTGGTTTTTAACAGCACAATTATTTCTTTTACTCACACTGCATGACTCTCATATTGCTTGGGGACTCTGGTTTATGGTATCCATAGTCAAGGATGAAGGCTGACAAAGCTTCCATCATGTGGTCACTGTGAATTTTATGAACTTTTATGTAACTTTTTGTATTTCACCTCAAAATTTTATTTTTTTAACTAAAAAAAAAAATAAATTAGGTTTTGGTACTGAAGGAAAAAAAAAAAACATTTAATTTAAAGACCAGCACAATACACTCACTAAGCTTTCTAGTTTTTGTAACAACACCTCTCAAAGTCATGAATTAAGGGCATTTTAGTTCTTATAGCTCAGGCTCTTTAAGGCTACCACTTCAACATAATTTCACTCACCAAAGTAAATCATTTAGCTATATCCAGCTTGAAGAGAAAAATGCAATCCTACCAGGTGCCCAGAAGGAGAAGAAAAAAAAAAAATTGGTGGTGCCCGGTGCCCACCAGATAACATCACTGAACAGAGTGTTTGCAACATATTTGAAGTGTTGGTTCCAAGATACACAATTGAAAAACATCCCCATTTAAGGGGGTTGGCAATTTTTCTTAAAAGGGTATAGTAAAACTTCATTGATTCAAAATTAGAGGTAAATTGTATGCTTAACTGTGCTTGCTGAAGTTTACTTTTACATTATTTGGAAAGAAAAATTATTTAGCTAAGTGTAATGTGGGATTTAGTGATGAGAATTTTGGCTTAATTTAGAAAATAATTTTTAACCAGTTTCATAGGAAGTAATTCAGTGATGCTTACCAGTAGGTGTCAGCCACAGCCCGTGCAAAGTGCTGCTTATTTGTCAAGGCTTTTTGGGCAGGTACTAATAAGGGGTTGGGTTCCCCCCCCCCACCCAGTATTCTAATGAACAGTTTTGTTAAGGTCAACTTGCTTATTTTTAAATAGAAACAGTGTATCTACTCGTTAATAAAGATAGGGTAACGCACCATTAGCAGGAGAAACATTATTCCGTGCTTAATTGTGTGTGGAGCTGTATAGCTCGAAAGAGCTAACTAAGTTCTCATGGGAAGATTAGAATAATGTTTGATGGCACCAAGTAGGCGTCTGGAAGGAACGACCACAGGTCCTGTGAGTCAGCCAGATGTGACACCGATTGTTGCAGATAGAACAGATGAGGCTTTTTTCTGGATAAGCCTTTCCTTTTCAGAGAAACAGCTGTTATTATATTAAACCTTTTATTGACCCCCACACACACACACATTCCCCCACCCCCAACTGCCTAGTTTGCCTAGGAAGGTTTGTATGTATGTCCATAAATGGAAGTGCATATTCTCCTTAATAGAGGAGATACCAATACTAAAAGAAACATTTTGAGGATTTGGACAGATCCAAGAGTAACATCTGAGGAAAGACTTGTTGTGAAGGATCTCATTGCATATATTAATATCAAAACATATAAAACAGGGGCGCCTGGGTGGCTCAGTTAAGCATCTGCCTTCGGCTCAGGTCATGATCCCAGGGTCCTGGGATCAAGCCCCGCATCCAGCTCCCTGCTCTGCGGGAAGCCTGCTTCTCCCTCTCCCACTCCCCCTGCTTGTGTTCCTGCTCTGGCTGTGTCTCTCTCTATCAAATAAATAAATAAAATCTTAAAAAATATATATATAAAACAAAAAAGAATCAGCATTTGAAAACGAAATACAAGTGATTTTATAAAAAATGAGTACTCAATAAATGCTTCTTTGTCTTCATAACAATATTTGTATTCAGTATTTGGCTATCAAAAGGACAAGGACACGGATATATGTATGTATAAGCAGCTTTGGATGCTGTTGTGAAGTATTTAAATACATCAGTATATCAACTGAAATTAGTAATGTCATTTCCTTGTTTAAAATAAACCGGTGGATTTTTATTGTGTTCAGAAGTTGTTTAAAAAGTTTTCCCATAGTATAAGATATAAGCTCTAATGATCTTTTCCATGCCACTCTCTGCAAAATCATTATAGACCTTCGTACCCTATGGCCCAGACATAGCAAATTAACGGTATTTCTCTTACTGAGTGTTTAGAGCCCAAATTGGATAAATTATGATTGATTACTCAATTACGTAGCAGTTTATGCTGTGGGTACCACATTTTTTAATGTAATGTTTTTTCAATTATATGAGACATAACATGCTTACCATTAAAAATTCAAATTATACTAAAGTAGATGGAAAATAGCAACCCTAGTCCTTTCCCTAATGATAATCATTGTTACTAAGTTTCTATATGAAAAATTACTTTGTTACAAATATAAAACTGTCTAGTCTTTCACTTTTGTTTTTCCATTAACACGATTTTTTTAGAGGTAGGTGGGGCAGAAAGAGAGAGCAAGAAAGAGAGTGAGATCCTTAAACTGACACGACGACCACCGAGATCTACACAGGGCTCTATTTCACAACCCTGAGATCCTGACCTGAGCTGAAATCAAGAGTTGGACGCTTAACCGACTGAGCCATCCAGGTGCCTCTAACACAATTGTTTTTATGACAAGATTTTTGAAAATGAAAGATCTGTTCAGTAGTACTGTTAGGGAGTTAAAGCAGAAGAGATTGTGTTTGCAATTTCCCAGACATACCTCCCTCTCTCACCTTTTCTGTTGCTTCTTGTGCCTAGAAAGCTAACTGGAACTCTTTCTCCCTGCCCCACAGCAGCCTCTGAAAATTTATGTTCGTCTTTCAGGATTCAAGCCACACCTAATTACTTCTAAAAAACTATTCCTGATTCTTTGTTGTTGATATCTAGCCTACTCTACAGTATGTTTGAGTGTAGAATAAAATATATATATATATTTTGTAAAAAAAAAAAAAATATATATATATATATATATACATATATTACTCCCGACTCAGTATGCTCCTCCAGTCTCAACAACTCCTGTCTTTGTGTAAATTTGAACCGTGTGCGCGCGCGTGCACGCACACGTGAGCGAGTGAGAGAGAGAGGCTTTCAGGTACTTGTAGGAGGCTTTTCCTTTTACCCAGTGCCTTCAGCAGAGACCTGCTTGCAGTCTGTGAGTGGAATTTCTGATCTTTACATGGAAGGGCCAGCCCTTCCAACACTCAGTCTGTGTAAGGCACCTAGATTCATCTGCCTTCCCCATGGCCTGTTTCCTATCCCTGCCACACCACACCCCTTAGGACCTGTGGCAGGGTCTGCCACTCCCCTGGATCACGAGCTCCAGCTTACTCTGGTTACCCTGAGCTTAGTTAGGTCTTGGTTTCTGGCACCTGGGGATTTCCCTTATTTTTTTCTGAGGCACATGATTTGCGAGTTCGGGGTGGGGGGTGAATGTTAGTTTTCTAGGGCTTCTTTACCAAATGACACAGGCTAGGTGGCTTAAAACAACGAAGTTTATTCTCTCACAATTCTGGGGGCCGGAAGTCCAAAATCAAGGTGTGGGCAGGGTGGGTTCCCTCTCAGGGCTCTGAAAGAGAGAATCTGTTCCTTCCTTTCTCCTTGCTTCTGGTGGTTGCCAATGATCCTTGATGTTCTGTTGGCTGTGTCACTCCAGTATCTGGCTCCATTGTCAGATGGCTTTCTTCCCTCTGTGTCTGTTAAGAACAGTTTAGTTTCTTCCATGACTGTGGTGGAATACAAGGTTTCTGGTTTCTCTGAGAGAGATTGGTTTTTAAGTGTTCAAATTTATAGGTTTATATTATAGTATGAGCTATGTAAGCATAAAACCCAGACCTGCTGCTTTATTATTTTTGCATTATTTTCTCCAGATTTACAACCCCCCCAAAAGATAGTACTTTGTGTTTAAGCTCATTAGAAATGTTTATACATTTTTCAAAAATAAAATTTAATTCTGAGTTTTTAATTTTCAGCCAGAAAACCTTGCTCAGAAGCTTCCAAACCTTGTGGAACTGTGAGTCTGTTTATTCAAATTTTTTAAAAAACAAGAATGAAAATAATTTTATTTGAAATAATAGGATATATCATTTTAATGTATTAATTTATTTTTTGGTATCATGGTCATAGTGTTCATGTAAGTAGTTCTGCTAAACCCAATAATATTTTAAAGTATTTTACCATTTAAATTTACTACCTTAAGGTAGTAAAGATAAACTTTTTAAAGCTATGAAAGATACATTTTTTTCTCGGTGCAGCCTCTTGGTCACAAAATCCTTCTGGACAGTCAGTGTAATTGGAAAAGTTTATTGCTGTTACTACTACTATATTTGTTACTTGATGTAAACAGTTCAACAGTGTAAAAGGGTTAAAATAAAGAGTGAAATAATGAAGAGTGAAAACCTACTTCCCTGTGTCCTCCATACCTCATTTGTTTTTTAGTTGTTTTTTTTTAAGATTTTATTTATTTATTTGACAGAGAGAGAGAGAGCGAGAGCAAGAACACAAGCCGGGGGAGTGGGAGAGGGAGAAGCAGGCTTCCCGCTGAGCAGGGAGCCCGATGTGGGGCTCGATCCCAGGACCCTGGGATCATGACCCGAGCCGAAGGCAGACGCTTGACGACTGAGCCACCCAGGCGCCCCTTTTTTTAGTTCTTTTGACGATCACCTCCATAATGCTAAATAATATGTTTACACCTTTGTTTTTTAGTGCATCAACTTTAAGGATCTCTTGATTTATCTGTAAGGAGGATATTTAGAATCTTTCCCTTTCTTTCCAACTCCCTCCTAATTTTGTTGAAGGAGGAGTTTGCATTGCCATTTCTTGTTCTCTTTATTATTTTGCATGATTTTCAAGAGGTAAAGGAAGGAAAACTAACATTACACCTCCATCTTTAAGCTGGGAGTTTGTCATTTCCACTCCCCCCATCCTTTTATTTTGAAAAATTTCAAACTAACAGAAAAGTTGAGAGCATAGTACAATGAATACCCATATATGCTTCATCTAAATTTAACAGTTAACATTTTGACACATTTGCTTTCTCTTTCTGTCTCCTATCATCTTCCTTCCCCCTTCCCTTTCCAGTCCTCTCCCGTGCACACACACACACACAAATTTTAGACATTATGATACTTCACCCCTAAATATATCAGTATGTATCTCCTAAGAATAAGGGCAATCTTGCACATAATTCTAATATTATCACACATTAAAAGTAATATTAATTCAGGGGCACCTGAGTGGCTCAGTCAGTTAAGCGTCCAGCTCTTGGTTTGGCTCAGGTCATGATCTCAGGGTCGTGAGATCGAGCCCCGTGTAAGGCTCCACACACCAGATGTGGAGCCTGCTTAAGATTCTCTCTCTCCCTCTGCCCCTCCACCTGCTCATGCTCTCACTCAAAACAAAAAAAAAGGAATATGAATTCAATAATATCATCTAATGTACATTGTATATTTAAATTATCCCAATCTCCCTCCTCTGCAACCCAGTGTTTTAAACTAGTGTACAGATTTGTCTGATTTAAACATCTTTGGTGATTTTTCTACCCCACTGCTTTATCAAGTTTTTAATTTCATTCTTTTTATATATGAAGAAAGATGTCTTAACATTATTTTAAGTCTACTTTTTGTTTTTATAGGTTCTTTACAGTTTCCTTCATATAGGTTTTGAACATTTCTAAAGTTTATTCCTAAACATTTAATATATATTTTTTGCTAGCGTAAATGCATTTTCTTACCTGTTACCTCTTTTAAGTGGTTATTTTTGAATATATGAGCACTGTTTTCATGTGTTAACTTTATATCTTGCTACCTTGCTGAAATCTTATTATTTGAGTTAGTTTTATGGTTGATTCCTCAGGGTCTTTCAGGTATACTCTCTCCTGAAAATACAGATAATGTTGTTTCTCTTTTTCTAAACCTTATGCCTTTAATTATTTTCTCTAGTCTGATCGCATTGGCTAGTTCTTCCAGAACAGTGTGAAATTATACTTGAGACAGTGGGCATCCTTGTTTCTTTCTGACCTTAGTGGGAAAGCCTCCAGGGTTGCCCCCTAAGAAAGATACTGGCTTTACAATTAATGTATATGTATTCTATTGTGTTAAGTAAATACCCATTTGTATTAATCTATTGCTGCTTAACAAATTTAATGTAGTGGCTTAAACTGTGGGTAGGGATGCTTAAAAGAATAAATACTTATTACTTCATATTTTCTGAAGATCTAGAATCAGGGCTTGGCTTAGCTGGGTGTCTTGGCCTCAATGTCTCTTTCAAGGCTTGCAATCACGGTTGTGGCCCAGAGCTGCTGTTTTCCCTGAAGGCTCAACTAAAGAAGTGTCCTCTTTGTTTACTTATGTGGTTGTTGGCAAGATTCAGTTAATCTCAGGTTGTTGGTCTGAAGGTTGACTCAGTTCCTTGCTGGCTGTTGGCCAGAGGACTGACTCCCTTAGTTCCTTGCCAGTTGGCCTCTCTGTAGTGTCGTTACCAACATGGCAGCTGGCTTCCATCAGTGCAGGAAAAAAAAGAGCAAGAGAGGGTATGCAAGACAGGATCCACAGTCTCTTTCTAATCTAATCATGAAGTGACATCCCATCACTTTTACTATATTCTGTTCATTAGAAACAAGTCAGTAGGTCCAGCCCACACCTAAGGGGAGGCTACTACCCAAGGGCCTAAATGCCCGGTAGTGGAGATCAATGGGGACCATCTTGGAGGCTACCTACCACACCATTAATTCCTACTTTCTCAAGAATTTTTTATTAGTAATGGATGTGGAATTTATTCAAAGCCTTTTTCAGACTTTAAAGAAAAAATTCTTGAGGCCTTCAGGCAAAAAAGTGAAACAATCATGAAGATGAAGACTGCAAAGTAATACTCCAAACTGTATTATGTATACAGTGGTGGTTGCATTCACACTTGACAGTGTTTTTCTTTGAGCACTTTAAAAGTATTTTTATATATATGTAATTAATTATATATAACATATGTATTACATAAGAAATAACAATAAATACATTATAAATAAGTTATATAATATAAATGAATAAATGTATAATTCTGTATTATGTATATTATATATAATAAGTGGGATTTTAATCATTTTCCACATGTATTAATTCATCATTTTTCTATGGCTACTTTCGAGATTTTCTTTTTTGGTTTTCAGAAATTTAACTATGATGTACCTCGGTATAATTTTGTTTGTATTTATGTTGGAGTTGGCTGAGCTTCTTGAATCTGTGAATTTATGTCTTTTCCCAAATTTGAATATCTTCAACCATTATTTCTTTGAATATTTTTTATGCACTATTCCCTTTCTCCTTCTGGGCACCATTTACACATATGTTACATCTGTTGATGTTGTCCTACGTTCCTCTAAGGCACTGTTCATGTTTCCTTAGTCTTTTTTTCTCTCTGCAGAGGTGGAGAGGGGCAGAGGGAGAAGCGGGCTCCCTGCTTGATCCCAGGACCCTGGGATCATGACCTGAGCCAAAGGTAGATACTTAACTGACTGAGCCACCCAGGTGCCCCTTCTCTCTGCGTTTTAGATTAGATCATTTATATTGATCTTTCTTCAAGTTCATAAACTCTTTCCTTTGTCATATTCATTCTGTTATTCAGCTTTATCAGTAACTTTTTTCAGTTTTAGATCTTTCTTTTGTTTGTTCATTCATCTGTCCATCCTTCCTACCTCCCTCCCTTTTTTCCTTCCTTCCTACCTAAATTTCCCATCTTTACATTACAGGCATATCTTACTTTAGATCACTATGTATAGCTGTAATAACTACATAAAAATTTCTTGTCTGCTGATCCCAGCATCTTGGTCATCTTGAGCTTGATATCTATTGTTTGTTGTTGTTAATGGATCACATTTTTTTGAGTTTTCATATGTTGAATAACTTTAGATTATATCCTGACAATTGGGAATGTTGTGTTTTGGAGACTGGAATCTGTTATATACATTCAAAGGGTGTTGATATTTTTGCTTAGCAGGCACTTTACCTGGTTTGACTTAAGCAGTAAATGTTTCCTGGAGGGCAGCTGAAATCTCAGTGCAGTTCTTTTACCTTTAGCTGGAGTTTTTTCTATATTTGCGTGGTTCTGGGATTGCCATTGATTTAGGCAAAGTTTAGAAATAGAATTTGGGGTTCCCCTTCCCTGGCTCTTTTTTTCTGGTATTCTCCCTTTATTTGCCAGGTTATGGTTGCCCTGAACTCTGTCTTCCTGTTCTTTAGGCTAGTAAGACTGCAGTTTTCTATCAGAATTTTAGCTGCTTTGCATGGTAACTGTACCCTGCCTTAAACTAAATCTGTTTAAAAAACAAAACAAAACTCAAAACTCACCCAGTGCCATTCCTTCTTCTAAGTTTAGACTCTTCACCAGAATTGGCTTGTTTTTGTTTACTCTGCAGTGCCTTGGAGTCGTCTGCGTGTGTGTGTGTGTGTGTGTGTGTGTTCTTTAGCATTTTAGTAGTTATCTGCCAAAGGATCAGTTCAGTAGGAGTTTATTCTGCTATACTGAATTGGAACTTGCATTCTTTTCTTTTAACCACTCTGTGTCTTTATACTTCAAGTGGGTTTCTTGAAGTCAACATTAGTTGGTTCTTTGATTTTTGACCAATCTGACAATCTCGGCTGTTTAACTGGAGTGGTTTTTTTTTTTTTTTTTTGGTGGAACTTTTTTTAAAAAATTTTTTATTGTTAATCACCATACATTACATCATTAGTTTTTGATGTAGTGTTCCATGATTGATTGATTATGCATAACACCCAGTGCTCCATGCAGAACGTGCCCTCTTTAATACCCATCACCAGGGTAACCCATCCTCCCACCCCCCTCCCCTCTAGAACCCTCAGTTTGTTTTTCAGAGTCCATCATCTCTCATGGTTCGTCTCCCCCTCCGATTTCCCCCGCCTTCATTCTTCCCCTCCTGCTATCTTCTTCTTTTTTTTTTTT
>NC_058411.1:125792352-125973282 GCF_002201575.2 Neomonachus schauinslandi | reverse complement strand
GATTTGGATGCCTTTTGTTTCTTTTTGTTGTCTGATTGCTGTGGCTAGGACTTCTAATACTATGTTGAATAGCAGTGGTGATAGTGGACATCCCTGCCGTGTTCCTGACCTTAGGGGGAAAGCTCTCAGTTTTTCCCCATTGAGAATGATATTCGCTGTAGGTTTTTCATAGATGGCTTTTATGATACTGAGGTATATACCCTCTGTCCCTATACTCTGAAGAGTTTTGATCAAGAAAGGATGCTGTACTTTGTCAAATGCTTTTTCTGCATCTATTGAGAGGATCATATGGTTCTTGTTCTTTCTTTTGTTACTGTATTGTATCACGTTGATTGATTTGCGGATGTTGAACCAACCTTGCAGCCCAGGGATCAATCCCACTTGGTCGTGGTGAATAATCCTTTTAATGTACTGTTGGATCCTATTGGCTAGTATTTTGGTGAGAATTTTTGCATCCATGTTCATCAAGGATATTGCTCTGTAATTCTCCTTTTTGATGGGGTCTTTGTCTGATTTGGGGATCAAGGTACTGCTGGCCTCATAAAACGAGTTTGGAAGTTTTCCTTCCATTTCTATTTTTTGGAACAGTTTCAGAAGAATAGGTATTAATTCTTCTTTAAATGTTTGGTAGAATTCCCCTGGCAAGCCATCTGGCTCTGGCCTGTTGTTTGTTGGGAGATTTTTGATGACTGCTTCAATTACCTTAGTGGTTATAGGTCTGTTCAGGTTTTCTATTTCTTCCTGGTTCAGTTTTGGTAGTTGATACATGTCTAGGAATGCCTCCATTTCTTCCAGGTTATCTAATTTGCTGGCATAGAGTTGCTCACAATATGTTCTTATAATTGTTTGTATTTCTTTGGTGTTGGTTGTGATCTCTCCTCTTTCATTCATGATTTTGTTGATTTGGGTCATTTCTCTTTTCTTTTTGATAAGTCTGGCCAGGGGTTTATCAATCTTGTTAATTCTTTCAAAGAACCAGCTCCTAATTTCGTTGATCTGTTCTACTGTTCTTTTGGTTTCTATTTCATTGATTTCTGCTCTGATCGTCATTATTTCTCTTCTCCTGCTGGGTTTAGGCTTTATTTGCTGTTTTTGTCTAGCTCCTTTAGATGTAGGGTTAGGTTGTGTATTTGAGACCTTTCTTGTTTCTTGAGAAAGGCTTGTATTGCTATATACTTTCCTCTTGGGACTGCCTTTGCTGTATCCCAAAGATTTTGAACAGTTGTGTTTTCATTTTCATTGGTTTCCATGAACTTTTTAAATTCTTCTTTAATTTCCTGGTTGACCCATTCATTCTTTAGTAGGATGCTCTTTAGCCTCCATGTATTTGAGTTCTTCCCAACTTTCCTCTTGTGATTGAGTTCTAGTTTCAAAACATTGTGGTCTGAAAATAGGCAGGGAATGATCCCAATCTTTTGGTACCAGTTGAGACCTGATTTGTGACCTAAGATGTGATCTATTCTGGAGAATGTTCCATGTGCAGTAGAGAAGAATGTGTATTCTGTTGCTTTGGGATGGAATGTTCTGAATAGGTCTGTGAAGTCCATTTGGTCCAGTGTGTCATTTAAAGTCTTTACTTCCTTGTTGATCTTTTGCTTGGATGATCTGTCCATTTCAGTGAAGGGGGTTTTAAAGTCCCCCACTATTATTGTATTGTTGTCGATGTGTTTCTTTGCTTTTGTTATTAATTGGCTGATATAATTGGCTGCTCCCATGTTAGGGGCATAGATATTTACAATTGTTAGATCTTCTTGTTGGATAGACCTTTTAAGTAGGATATAGTGTTCTTCCTCATCCCTTATCATAGTCTTTGGTTTAAAATCTAATTTGTCTGATATAAGAATTGCCACCCCAGCTTTCTTTTGGTGTCCATTAGCATGGTAAATGGTTTTCCACACCCTCACTTTCAGTCTGGGAGTGTCTTTGCATCTAAAATGAGTCTCTTGCAGACAGCATATTGATGGGTCTTGTCTTTTTATCCAATCTGATAGCCTGTGTCTTTTGATCGGGGCATTTAGCCCATTTACA
This sequence comes from Neomonachus schauinslandi, assembly GCF_002201575.2. Lineage (NCBI taxonomy): Eukaryota > Metazoa > Chordata > Mammalia > Carnivora > Phocidae > Neomonachus > Neomonachus schauinslandi. The sequence goes on along the minus strand of NC_058411.1, from coordinate 125,971,254 downwards.
TTCAGGGTAACTATTGAAAGATGAATTTAGTGCCATTGTATTGCCTGTAAGGTGACTGTTACTGTATATTGTCTGTGTTCCTTTCTGGTCTATGTTGCTTTTAAGGCTCTCTCTTTGCTTAGAGGACCCCTTTCCATATTTCTTGTAGGGCTGGTTTGTAAATTCCTTTCGTTTTTGTTTGTCCTGGAAGCTTTTTATCTCTCCTATTTTCAATGACAGCCTAGCTGGATATAGTATTCTTGGCTGTATATTTTTCTCATTTAGTGCTCTGAATATATCCTGCCAGTCCTTTCTGGCCTGCCAGTCTCTGTGGATGGGTCTGTTGCCAATCTAATGTTTCTACCATTGTAGGTTACATATCTCTTCTCCTGAGCTGCTTTCAGCTTATTTTCTCTTTGTCTCTGAGACTCGTAAGTTTTACTATTAGATGTCGGGGTGTTAACCTATTTTTATTGATTTTGAGAGGGGTTTTCTGTGCCTCCTGGATTTTGATGCCTGTTTCCTTCCCCAAATTAGGGAAGTTCTCTGCTCTAATTTGCTCCAATATACCTTCTGCCCCGCTGTCTCTTTCTTCTTCTTCTGGGATCCCAATTATTCTAATGTCGTTTCGTCTTATGGTATCTCTTATCTCTCGAATTCTGTCCTCGTGATCCAGTAGTTGTTTATCTCTCTTTTTCTCAGCTTCTTTATTTTCCATCATTTGGTCTTCTATATCACTGATTCTCTCCTCTGCCTCATTTATCCTAGCAGCACCCCCATTTTTGATTGCACCTTATTAATAGCCTTTTTGATTTCAACTTGGTTAGATTTTAGTTCTTTTATTTCTCCAGAAGGGGTTTATCTAATAAACTTCCATGCTTTCTTCAAGCCCAGCTAGTATCTTTAAAATCATGATTCTGAACTCTAGGTCCAACATTGTACTAATGTCCGTATTGAGTAGGTCCCTGGCAGTCGGTACTACCTCTTGTTCTTTTTGTTGAGGTGATTTTTTCCATCTTGTCATTTTGTCCGGAGGAGAATAGATGAATGAGAGAGCAAAATGTTAACAGGTAACAACGTCCCCAGAAAATATACTCTAAACAAATCAGAAAAGACCTGTAACTGGGGGAAAAGAAAGGGAAAGAAGGAAAAAGAAAAAGAAAAAGAAAAAAACAAACAAAAACAGAACAAAACAAAAAAAACCAGAATATGATCAAATATCATCAGGCTGGTGCATAGATCAGTGCCACACACTAGATTTTGGGTGTATTTTGGTCTGTTAGAAGAAAGTGCCTCCCAAAACTTTAAAGAAAGAAAAACTTATATATGTACAAAAAATAAGGGTTGATACGATTAAGGGATGGAATATGACTGTAAAGATGAAAAGTATAAAAAATTTTATAAAAGGAATTGATAAGAAGTTGTTTGAAAAAAGAAAGAAGAGGATTTAAAAAAAAAAAGAAAAGAAAGGGGGGAGAGAATGTGATCAGGCAGGAGACTAGAACAAAGCCATACACTAGAGATTTCGGGTATATTTTGATCTGTTAGAAGAAACTGTATCTCAAAATTTTAAAGAGAGAACATTTTATATATATATGCCAAAAATAAGGGTAACTGTTATGAAGGGATAGAATTTGACTCTAAAAATGAAAAATAAAAAAATTTTTTTTAAAAGGATTGATAAGATGTTGGTTGAAAAAGGGAAAAAGAAAAATTCAAAAAAAAAAAAAGACAGTTAAAAAAAAATTAACTTTGAAAGACTACAGAATCATGGTAAAAAAGCCATGAATTCTATGTGCTGTAGTCCCCTAGAGCTGGAGTTCTGCCGTTCTCATTGATGGGTAAACTTGGTCTTGGCTGGCTGTTCTCGCTGATCTTCCCGGGGAGCGGCCTGTTGCCGTGGTTCCCAAATGTCTTTGCCGGAGGCAGAATTGCCCGGCCCTTGCTGGTCCAGGCTAAGTAATCTGCTCGGGTTTGCTCTCGGGAGCCTTTGTTCCCTGCAAGCTTTCTGTACAGCTTTGGAGGACGAGAGTGAAAACGGCGGCCTCCCAATCTCTGCCCCGGAGGAGCCGAGAACTCTGGGCCCCACTCCTCAGTGAGGCCCCAGAGAAAAGCAGTCAGTCACTCCCGTCTCCCCGGTCTCCAGCCGCACTCTATGCTCACCTGGCCTGTGACCGAGCGTTTCTGTCTCTGGCACCCGACCCTGTGTGGAGTCTCCAAACCCAGCAGATCCCTGCGGTGCGCTCCCGCGGGGCTCCTCCTCAGGGGAGGAAGGGGAGTCTCCCCAGATCTGCCGCTTGTTGGGTCCCTGCTGGAAGAGCAGTGGTCCGACTGTGCCGCGGATCACGGTTTATGGCAACCCTGAGCTGAGAGCCTGCTCCTTGGCTCCGTCTCTGCAGCCGGCTTCCCCACTCCGATACCTGGGAGCTCTGCCGGACTCAGGCACCCCAGGTCTTTCTGTGACCCCGAGGGTCCCGAGACCACACTGTCCCATGAGGTTTCCACCCCTTGCTTAGCCACTGGAGCGACATCCCTCAGCGGAGCCGACTACTAAAAGTCCCGATTTTGTGCTCCGCGGCTCTATCACTTGCCAGAAGCTGCTGTCAGAGGCCCCCTGCCCCGCCATCTATCCTCCTGAATATCACCTCAGATTCACTTCGAACATCCTACCTTCCAGAAAGTGGTCGCTTTTCTGTTCAGAGAGTTGTTGCTATTCTTTTCTTCCATCTCCTGTTGCGTTCGTAGCTGTTCAGAATGGTTTGATCCCTATCCAGCTGAATTCCTGAGACTGGGCGAAACCCAGGTCTCCTACTCCTCCGCCATCTTGCTCCGCCCCCTAACTGGAGTGTTTAGATCCTGTTCCATTTAATGTGATTACTGATATGATTGAGTTTAAGTCAACCATCTTACAACTTGTGTTCTATTTGTCTCAGCTGTTATTTTTTCCCTCTTTCTTTCTTTATAATTATTTTAGTGTTATGTAGGATCCCATTTTACTACCACTATTGGCTTATTAACTCTATTTCAATGTTTTAAGGTTTATATTGTGCTTCTTTAACCTGTTACAGTCTACCTTCACATGATACACCATTTCACATGTAACATAGGAACCTTACATCAATACTTCATTCTTTGTGCTATTGTATGTCTTATGTATATGTGTGTTTGTAGGTATCTGTCAGTATACATATATATGTACTTATCATGTGTATGTCAATCAGGGTCCAGTTAGGAGATAGAAACCATACCTGTAGCTTAAACAGGGAAAATTAATATAAAGAATTGCTGACTAGTAAAATGTTATTAGCTACTAAAAGGGGATAAGAGGACTCCATGGTATTCAGAATTAGTAAGTACAAAAAGCAGGTATTACTTTTGGGCAGAGGGAAAGTAGGTAATGAAAGGACTAATGGCTTAGGAGAGCTCCATCCCCTAGGCTGATATTTAGACCTCTTCAGTGGAGGTCTGGCTGCCACAAAAACATACAGCCTGCTGGTGGTAAAGGCGCCTGCCAGATGGTTTAGGCTGGAGCTGCTCTGTGATACCAGCTCACTGTTGCAGGAAGGTTTTGGTAGTCTAGAACTGGTCTGTAGAAGCAGCCTGGCTAGCAGGGAGACAGTTGACTGAAGTGTGAGCAGAACTACCACAGAAGTGGCCACAGGGTGGTAAGACCGTTGCCTGAGGCTGGTTGAAGCTGGTCTGTAGCGGTACATTGCTCGATGGGGAGAGTGTGGCCTGACTATGCTGCCAAGAACTGCTACAGAGCTGGGTGGGGCGTTCATAGTTTGAGAATGTGGCTTGAGGTTTTCCAGGAGGGCTGCTGAGGTGAGTGCTTCTGGGCCTTGGCCCCTGTGCTAAATAAACAATTGAAGGGGGGCTGTCCCCAGAAGGGAGGGCCTTCCTGCGGCTGTCATCTGGCAGCGTCACTCCAGTGCCCTCTTTTGACAACCTAACATTAGGCCAGTTGACAAAGGAGACGGGTTGACAGGATCCAGCTCTAGCAGGCATAGAAGGTAGATTTGGAGCTGACAGACTAAACTGATAACTGGCAGAAGTCATTTTAATTTTGAATTTAGATTGTTAATTTAAAGAAATTTAAAATGAGAAAAGTTATCAAATAAGAAAAGTTGTTTTATATTAATTCCGATATTACTCTCTCAGATTTGGTTTACCTGAATAAAGCCTTTATTTCTCCATCTTTTTTTTAATTAGACTTTTTACTCATGTAATTGTAAGAAATAATACAGAAAGATCCTGTGTACCTTTCTAGTTTCCAGCACCGTTCACGTCTTACATAAACATAGTACAAGGTCAGCACCAGAAAATTGACCCTGGTGTTATCTTACTCGGTGTTCATCATTTTCTGTGTACTCATGTATGTGTGTGTGTTTTCTGTGCAGTTTTATCACATGTGTAGATTTGTGTAATCACTACCATAGTCAAGGTGGAGAGAGTACTTTCATCACTGCAAGGATTGTTTGAGCTACCCTTCTATAATCACATTTCCTGTCCCCCAAACCTTGGCAACTACTACTCTGTTCTCCATCTCTATCATTTTATTATTTTGTTGCTGAATTCTATTTCATGGTATGGTTGAAATGCAGATTCTTCAATCGTTTACCCATCGAAGGACATATTGGTGGTTTTGTTTTTATCTGTAATAAATAATGGTGCTTGGTGCATTTGTATACATGGTTTTTTTTGGTGAATAAGTTTTCATTTCTCTGAGGTAAATGACTAAGACAGCAATTGCTGAGTCATATGGTAATTACATGTTTCATTTTGTTGTTGTTGAGATATATTCACATACTATAAAATTCGCCCTTCTAAGTATACAATTCAGTGGTGTTTAGTATAATCACAAGGTTGAGCAACCATTAGTACTCTCTAATTCTGGAACATTTTCATCACCTCAAAAGAAACCCATTTAGCATTCATTCCTCTCTTCCTTCAATCCCTAATAACTCCTTGGTGATCAGTGATCTGCCTTCTATTTCTATGGCTATGCTGTCCGGGACATTTCATGTAAATGGAATCATACAATATGTGGCTTTTTAGGTCTTGCTGCTTTAACATTGCATGTTTTCAGGCTTCATCTATGTCATAGCATGTTTCAGAATTCATTCTTTTTTATGGATGTGTAATATTCCATTGCATGGCTATACCATGTTTTGTTTATCCAGTCTTTATTTGATAGACATTTCAGTTTTCACACATTTTGGCAAGTGTGAATGCAGGTGTGAACATTCATGTAGGAGTTTATGTATCAACATGTATTTTCAGTTCTTTAGGGTTTATACCCAGGAGTGGAATTGCAGTGCTAACTCTGTTTCATCTTTTGAGGAACTGCCAAACTGTTTTCCAAAGCTGCATCATTTTACAGTTCCACAAACAATATGTGAGGATCCTAATTTCTCCACATCCTCATCAACATTTGTTATTATCTCTCCTTTTGATTATAGTCATCCTAGTAGGTGTGAATTGATACCAAAATTTTGATATATATTTTTCTGATTAATGATGTCTTTTCATGGGTTTACTGGCTATTTGTTTATTTCTTTGGAGGAATGTCTATTCAGATCTGTTGTCCATTTTAAAATTATAATATTTGTCTTTTTATTGTTGAGTTTTAAGAGTTCTTTATTTGAGGGCGCCTGGGTGGCTCAGTTGGTTAAGCGACTGCCTTCGGCTCAGGTCATGATCCTGGAGTCCCGGGATCGAGTCCCACGTCGGGCTCCCTGCTCAGCGGGGGGTCTGCTTCTCCCTCTGACCCTCCTGCCTCTCGTGCTCTCTGTCTCTCATTCTCTCTCTCAAATAAATAAAAAAAAAAAAAAAAAAAAAAAAAAATTTTTTTAAAAAAAAAAAAAAAAAAAAGAGTTCTTTATTTGAGTGCTTTAGATATTTTATGTATTTGAGATAGCTTTATATATTTGAGATATATAATTTATATACTTGAATGCTTTATATATTTGATACTTTATCAGATACATGCTTTTCAAATATTTTCTCCCATTCTGTGGTTTATCTTTTCACTTTCTTGATAATTTTTTATCTGGCAGCTTGTGTTCTGGTATCATATCTAAGAAACTGTTTTTAATCCATCATCATGAAGATTTAATTTAACTTTTTCTTACTCAAGTTGTATAATTTTAGCTCTTGCATTTAGGTCTTTGATCCATTTTGAGTTAATTTTTGCATATACTGCAGTATAAAGGCCTAACTTCTGTTTTGCGTGTGCAGGTCCAAATATCTTAGTACAATCATTGAAAAGCATACTCTTTCTCCATTGAATTGTTTCAGCACCTTTGTCAAAAATCATCTGGCCATGGACATGTGGGCAAATTTCTGGATTCTCAATTTTATTCCATTGATCTATATGTCTATCTTTTTGCCAGTAGCACACAAACTTGATTACTATAGCTTCATAGTAAGTTTTGAAATGTGATTCCAACATTATTCTTGTTTTTCAAAATTATTTTAGCTCTTCGTCCCTTGCATTTCCATGTGAGTTTTAACATCTGCTTGTCAAGTTATTAAAGAAAAAAGTCATCTGCGATTGATGATAGCAATTGCATTGAATCTTTAGATCAATATGTAGAGTGTTGCCATCTTAATAATATTATATCTTCTAATCTGTGAATGTGAGATGTCTTTCTATTTAGGTCTTCAGTTTCTTTCAACATTCTTTTGTTTGAACATTGAATACTTTTCAGTGTAAAAATCTTGAATTTCTTTTGTTAAATTTATTCCTTAGTATTTATTCTTTTTGATTTTATTATACATAGAATGATTTTCTTAATTCATGTTAAAATTACTCATTGTCTAGTATATAAAAATGCAAGTGATTTTTGTATGTTGGTCTTTTCTTTCTTTAAGATTTTATTTATTTGAGGGAGAGAGAGAGAGATAGCATGAGCAGGGAGAAGAGGGAGAAGCAGGTTCCCGTGAGCAGGGAGCCTGACCTGAGGCTCAATCCCAGGACCCTGAAATCATGACCTGAGCCGAAGGCAGATGCTTAACTGACTGAGCCACCCAGGCACCCCAGTAGCTTTATTTCTTACTTTCCAATCTATATCCCTATTATTTCTTTTTCTTGCTTAATTTCCTTGGCTATAACATAGAATGTTGAATAAATGTGGTGAGACCAGATATCTTTGTGTTGCTCCTGCCTAATGTTAGGGGAAAAGCTTTCGGTCTTTTGCCATTCAGTATGATGATAGCTTTAGATTTTTCATAGGTACCCTCTATGTAATTGAGGAAATTCCCTTCTACTGCTTGTTTCTTGAGTGTTTTTCACACAAAAGGGTGTTTGATTTTGTCAAATGGTCTTTTTTTCATCTGTTGAGATGATACATTTTTTTTTCTTTATTCTGTTAATATGGTGTATTACATTGATTGATGCTTGTATGTTGAAGGAACCAACCTTGCATCAGTGGGGGTAAATCCCATTTGGTCTTGGAATATAATCCTTTTTATGTGTTGCTACATTTGACTTACTAGTATATTGTTGAGGAATTTTGCTTGTTTTTTTTTTTAAGATTTTATTTTATTTAGAGAGAGAGCATGAGAGAGAGAGAAAGAGCATGAGAGGGGGGAGGGTCAGAGGGAGAAGCAGATTACCCACTGAGCAGGGAGCCCGATATGGGACTTGATCCCAGGACTCCAGGATCATGACCTGAGCCAAAGGCAGTCGCTTAACCAGCCGAGCCACCCAGGTGCCCCTGCTTCTGTATTCTTAAGGGAGATTGGTCTGTGGTCTTCTTGTGATGTCTTTGGTTTTGGTATCAAGGTAATATTGGCCTCATAGAATGAGTTGAAAGAGTTCTCTCCGTTCTTTTCCTTTTCTTTTTTCTTTATTATTATTATTTTTTAAGTATCTTCTCAGTTACCTTAGTGGTCAACTAATGATTAGGTAGATATTTCCTTAGCTGCCTGAATCCAGTAAGTCTCCCAGTCTTTGCTGAGGAGCTTTGTTTTTGTGTGGCGGCAGGCCTCCACCTCTCAGCCTGGCATTTGACAATTTTGCCTTAGCCCTTGCTTGCTTATGTAGGAGCCTCAAGTTCAGCAGAGGTGATTGCTTAGGGTCTTTTCAACACTTTCCTGTGCATTTGCACATTTCTGGACCTGCCTGAGACCTTCTAATTTCCAGAAATATGCCAGAGCTTTCAGAGCTCCTATTGACATCTTACCTAACTTTTCCATTTAAAGTTTTTGGTTGTCTCCTGTTTGCTCCAGCTGTCATCTATTGGCTCAGGTGGCTGTGAAGTTAAACAATTGCCCATAATTTGTTTCAACTGGGGAAAAGGCAAGTTTCTAGTCAGATCCAATTAAAAATAGTATAGCAAGTGCGGTCTTCCAGGGAACCATGAAACAAGTCAAATGATGACAGTTCTCTGGGAGTGAGCTCTACCCTGGTTCTGTCCCTTCAGGTGTTAGCCAGGCTGCTGCTTTTCACTTTGATTGGGAGCTAGATTTTTTGTTGGTTTGTTTGGTTTTGCTTGTTTTTTTTCCATGCTTCTGCAGAGCTGGAGAGTGAGGGATAGAATTAGAGGAAATGAAAATGCCCCAAAGTTGACAGCTCACTATGTTTATTGAGATTTTGTCATTTTTCTTAAATTAACCCTCCCTCTATAACTTTGGTTAATTTCCACAGTTTTGTACATAAGCTTCTTACCATTTTTGCCAATATTCTTGTTGATTTTATGTAAAAGAATTTTTGGAGGTCCTTACTCTTTCTGGAGTAAGGACCTCCAAATCCCTTTCTGGATTTGTAGTTTCCTAAGAAATTGCCAAGTAATTTTCCAGGTTGGCTGCACCTTTTTACATTCTCCCCCAGCAAGATGTGCTTGTTCTCATTTCTCATTGTGGCTGTCATTTATATTTCCCTAGTGGTTAATGATACTGAACATCTTTTCAAGTATTTATTGGTTATCTGTATCTTTTCTACAGTAACATGTGTCTGTTGCTATATTCTATTTGAATTTATTTTTAGTTTTAAGAGTTTTTAAATATTATAGAAACCAGCTCTTTGTTGTATATGTTGTTTACAAATATTTTCTCCCAATGTGTAATTTGGCTTTTCATCCTCTTTATGTTCTTTGCAGAGCAAAAGTTTTACCTTTTGATGAGGTCCAGTTTATCACGTTTTGCTTTTATGTATCATGTTTTTAGTGTCAGTTCTAAGAACTCCTTGTCTAGCCTTAGGCCCTGAAGGTTTTCTCCTGTGAGAAAAATCTCATATTAGTTTTTTGTTTGAAAGTCTTAATAGTTTTTGTTTTACATTCATCTTCATAGTTTTGAAGTTTTGTTTAGGTCTTCTGAAATTAGAATTCTTGATGACTTTTTTGTCTTTCAGCATTTTTATGATGTTCATTATCTTCTGGCTTGTATTGTTTCTGAAGCGACATCTGCTATCTTTCTTATATTTGTTCCTTTGCATGTAATGTATTTTTTTTCCTTAGGCTACTTTGAAGATTTTTATTTTTACACTGTTTTTCAGGGATTTGATTTTGATATACCTTGTTGTGGTTTTCTTTTTTCTTATGCTTCACATTCATTGAGCTTCTTGGGTTTGTCTTTATAGTTTTCATCAAATTTAGCAATTTTTGGACATTATTTCTTCAGATATTTATTTCTGTACTCCTCTCTCTGGTCCCTGTTTCCAGGACTCTTACATGTTTGTTAGATTGTTTAATATTTTCGCCTAATCACCGACACTCTTTTCAGTCTTTTTTTCTTCTGTGTGCTTCAGCATGGACAAATTGTATTTCTCTGTCTTCAATATCTAATTTGCTGTTAACCCCACCTAGTGAAGCTTTCACTTTGTTCATTGTATTTTTGATCTATAGAAGTTTTGTTTGGTTCTTCTTCATACCTTAACACTTCTCTTGTAATGTTCATATTTTGCTTTAAATGCCTGAATATACTTTTTATAGTTGTTCTTATGTCCTTGTTTGCTGATTTTGTCTCTGTTCTACTGGATCTACTGGTGTTACACGGACTCTTTTAAATCATGGTTATTGGTCACATTTTCATGATTTATTGGTATGTCTAATACTTTTTGATTGCATGCTGGACCTTATGAGTTTTACATTGCTGATCTCTAGACTTTGTTGTCTTTCTTTTTCTTGTGCTTTATTCTGGCATGAGGTTATTTGCAATTTAGTTTGATCCTTTCATGGTTTGTGTTTACATTTCATTAGGACAGGTCTAGAGTAACCTTTTAGGGGTAGTTTAGCCCTGTAACTAGGGCATGGCCTTTATAGGATCTGATTTGAACGTGCCAAATAATCAACAAGGACTTGGTACACTTGCTGCTCAGAACTTAAATGCCTCCAGCCCTCTGTGAGCTCTGTGGACTCCTCAGCTGGTAGGTTTTCCATTACTTTTTGCCTAGGCTACATTTTAGAATTCAGCAATGAGTCAAAGTATCCTTACTTAAATTTTTAAAGGTTTTTTTTTTCCCCTGTAGCATCCTCTCCTCCAGAACTCCAGCCCACTACCCCACAACTTCCAGCTGCCTCAGTTTCCCTGAATTCTGACTTGTGTCTCTATAAGTCAGTGAGACTTACATACTTTGTTTGGGATCCCATTTATGTACCACAGTTCACAGTTTGCTTCCAGGTAGAAAGCTGGGGACATTGTGTGGCTTGCCTTGTTTCTTCTTTCTCAGGTAACATCCTAATTGCCTGTTTTTTATATCTGAAAATAATTGTTTCATGTATTACATCCAATTTTCCTGTTGCTTATAGCAGCCAGGTAAATCTGGTCCCTATTAATCCATCACGGCTGGAAATAAAAGCCCTGTTCTTTTAATTAAAAAAAAAAATCAACTTCTTTATTTTGGAACAATTTTATATTTATAGAAAAGTTGTAAAGAGAGTACAGAGTTCTAGACATCTCTCACCCAGTTTCTCCTGTTGTTAATATCTTAAAATTCCATGATACATTTGTCAAAAATAAGAAGCTGACATTGGCATATCACTATTAAGTAAATGTCTATATCTAATTTTATTAAAAAAACTGCCAAACTACTTTCCAACGTGACCGTATTGTTTTGCATTCCTGCCAGCAATGAATGAAAGCTCCTGCACTGTAGGAGAACATGATGAAAACTAGTCATGTTGAAACACCAACATTTCAACTACTTTGAAATTACAAAAAACAAGTAAAGAGACTTAAAATTGCTAAATCTTTGATTATAGATGACTCACAATAACTATAATAAGTATTACAATAACAATGGCATTCATGGTACTCTGTTCTAAGAGCTTTACATTTATTGATTCATTTAATCCTTACAGTATCCTGATGTTGTTGGTGTTATTATTCTCTCCTTCTATAGATTATGCAAGGGAGAAGTTGAGTAATTTTCCCTTGGGCACATGGCTACTGAGGTGCACTCATTCCGGCTCCAGAGCCTGTTTTCTGATCCATCCCACCAGTGATGATTATCACTAGCACATCAGAATAACTTGAGGAGTTGAGATGGTGTTTCACTTGGTAGGGATGGCTTAGCACACCTATGTTTTGTAGTTAGATTGGGAATATTCTATTCTTTCTGTAGACTGTATCTTGATTTTAATGTAGGTAAATTTAATGTGTTAAAATATATTTTTTAATTTCCTTCATAACAATGAGCACTTTAGTTCATGTTTTGATTTGGGCATTCATTTTAAGGTCCTTTTGCATATGTAGAACTTGAGTTTAGGCAAATATTTTGTGGGTAACTGAAAAATCAATTGTCTCTTTATTTTGGGGTCCAGGCACCCTGGCTTTTGTGTAACAAATGCAGATGTGTGTATACGTATGCGTGTGTGCTCGCACATTTATTTACATATGGTCTTTTGGCACCAAAGAAATTTTAGGGTCATCTATAAAGCAGTTAGGTATTCCTTCCTAAAATTAATGCTTAAAGAATATTGATTTTAAAATGTGAAATCATTTTAAATACACAAAGCAAGGAATAAAATATATGATAGAATGGAATAATTGTTTAAATTTTGTAGACCCAGCAGGTTAATACCTACACAAAATCTATTTAATGCATTACTTTTGTGTCTTTCTTATTTTGTGTCAGTGACATTTGAACATTTGATGTTAGGCTTAAAAATGTAGAAAATGTAGAAAAAAACAAAATTCTTTTAAAAATACTTTATGAAGATTGATTTATGAGGTATAACAAATACAATGATAGATTTGAAAATATAAAAAAATCTAGGTCTCTTGTCTCAAAATCAGTGATATAAATTAAAATTATTATGTGAATATCTCCTGTTGTCACTGTTCTGCTCTGAATAGTTGGCTGCTGCTGATTGCATAAAGTCTCCACCAGAGTGTGCTAAAGATACTTCAGTGGGAAAGTGTTATTTACGAGGCTTGTCTGGACTTGTCAGCAGGGGTAACTTTTTTTTTTTTTTTAGGAAAAGAATTTGATTCTTGTTTATGAGATTCCTTTTGCTGTGAAATAAATTATGTAGCTTGACAGTTGAGTATTTTTACAGATACTGTAAATGATCAGTGTTTAATCTCTCCATTCTTGGTTCTCAGTCAGCATATTAGCTGAAAATAGCTTTGATTTATTTTGTGAAATTATTCTTTAGAAATTGAAAGTTGCATTTTCATTTACGTAATAAGTGTTGATTTTCTTTACGCAATACGCGTTTTTCTGAAAACCTGAACACTTTAAGATGAACTAGGAAAACTAGTAATTTGTTTTTTAAGTTTAAAAAAAACCCTCAAAATATATCTATTGTGCATGCTTTTATTTTAAAATAACAACTTACATCAGTAAATAGGTTTAATATTTGCAATTCCAGCATAAAATATCATTCTCGAGCTATTAGTTATCTGTGATGACCACAGGTTTTGTGTCATGCACTTAGAGTAGGGTATGATAGAAAGCTTTGGTCCCTTTATATTTGATAAATTTCTAAGTGAGCATTTTACAGATTGGTTATCTAGCAAAAGTACTGGATGATAGCAAGTTTTTTTTTCTTCTTTCCCCTCAGGTACCTTCACTCAAATAACATAGTTGTGGTTCCAGAAGGTAAGTCCACTTCCAATTTTTAGTTAGGAGGTACCATAGTTTATGCTTTCCTTTATAATAGTAGAACAAATTTTGATTAGGAGTATTAGGGAACTTTACTTATAAAGCATCTTTATTAGTTTCAAAGATTAGTAAGTTCAGTTAACAATTTTGATTAAATAAACAATAAGTCTAAAATGGTTATAATGGTTAGGTAAATTATTATTGGATAGATTGTTGTTAGGTAAATAATAAAATGATAAATTTAAAAAATGTTTATTTTTTAATCTGTTTTTATTATTTTTTAAGTATTTTGTACACCCAACACAGGCTCGAACTCACAACCCCGAGATCAAGAGTCATATACTCCACTGACTGAGCCAGCCAGGCACCCCAAAATTTTTATTTTTTTTAAAGATTTATTTATTTATTTTAGAGAGAGAGAGAGAGAAGAGCACAAGCATGTGTGTAGGGGAGGGACAGAGGGAGAAGGAGAGAGAGAATCTCAAGCTGACTCCCTTCCAAGTGTGCAGCCCAACACGGGGCTCAATCCCACAACCCCAAGATCATGATCTGAGCCAAAAACAAGAGTCGGTCACTCAACTGACTGAGCCACGCAGGCGCTCTTTTAAGTTTTAAATTTAATAAATCCAGCTAAGAATTTTGGTTAGACAAAAAGACCTTATATATCGTTTAATCATTTATTTATTCAAGCAGTGCTTTACAGTGTAACATTTTTATTTGTGCTTTTTAACTTACCATATTTTATATCAAGGTTGAAGTCTTATCACTCCTATAAAATTTACTTTGATCTATGTTTTTACTATTTGTGCAACAGAAGCAGGGGTATTAAGATATTATAATTAGCGGTACTTGCGTTAAAGATTTGGCATAACACTTGGGTCAAATTAATTTTGCCTTTACCTTTGTTTTCTCTTTGAAGCCATTGGATCCCTTGTAAAACTCCAGTGTTTGGATCTTAGTGACAATGCCTTAGAAATTGTTTGCCCAGAAATTGGTCGTCTGAGAGCTTTACGTCATCTTCGATTAGCTAATAACCAACTGCAATTCCTACCTCCAGGTAATCATAGTCTGTAGCACACAATAGTGTGTCTATTTACAAATCTGTTTTTATTTCTGTTTCTCGCTGTGTGTCTAGGCAGTGAGCTTTGGGTATATTTGTGATATGGGATGGTCCATTTGTTTGAAGATGAAACTAAAGAATGTGGGTGAAATGTGTCTAAGGGTCTTTTACCTGATATGGACATAAAAAGGTGGCATTTATGTTTTTAGCTACAATTACTACAGTTATGCATTGTGATCAGTGCCCCTTCAAGTCACTCCTCTGGTGAAATATTTGTACAAAAAGGTAATTCAGTTCTGGACATTTTACATAAGAGAATTCAGATGAACTTCGCATGATGTAATCATTTTAGTACCCAAAAAGGAAATACAGTGTTTTCTGTCGTTCTCTAGTGAGGTAAATGATGTACAGTAATTTTGATTTAATCTTATTAGAATTTCATAGTAGAATTTAAGTTTGAATCCTAGAACTAATTGTCAGTTCTGCCTACTGAACATCCTCCTAGAATGTGATGTACATATGTATAGTACTGACATTCTGCATTCTCTTGAGCTACCATTAAACCCTCTGACTTTCTTACAAGGGGCATAAAGGGGCCTTCCTTTGTGAATCCACACGTTTGCAAATTCTGTCATATGTCATTTCCCATATTTAAAAAAAAGTGAAGTATGTTAAAAAAATAAAAAAACTTGTGCCTTAAATATTATATGAAAGTTACTTTGCATTCAAGAATGAGCAGAGAAAAATGCAGATGTCACATTGTCGAAGATTATTTCTACTTAGTAACTCATGAACACCAACCAGTGTCTTAGTGTATCCAGGTGAAATGTGTGACTCAACCAAAATTACAAACTACTACCTGCCGTGGAACTTCAGGGTCACATGAGAATGATAAAAACTACTCATGCTTAACCCATGAATGAAAAAGTCTATAATATTTTTTTGTGATATAAAAAAGACTTTCTCTAAAGTCTTTTAAGTACAAACATTTCTAAGTGAAACACAGTAACCCATTAATTTTTAAACTTTGTGTGCTGGCCTTAATAATATAGGTTCAGTATTGTTTACAAAAATAGTACAGTCTGGTTAAAAAATTCTTTAGCCCTATATAATTACTGTCTTACATTTTCCAACGATAGTTAATACAAAAATTTCAATATGGTGTAGGAATCTTATCTTTCTTTTAGAGTTTATTGTATGAAATCAGGCTCAGTGGTGTTTTATCATTCTAGCTTTCATCAGGTTTATATATTCAGATACTCAGGAAATTAGATTCTCTTTTGGAGATTGGCTAGGAAATGTATCAGTAAAGATAATACTTTGGGTTTTCATATTTTCATATGTGAAACTTCTATAAGATCTATTGTAAAATCAAGATACATGGATATAATACTGTATTCAGAAGCCCCTTTTTATATATACTTAAAGAACATATGAGAAATATACGCTTCTGTTAAACCATTGTTCTTTTATTCTGTTTTTTCCTGTAATATAAGAGCATTTTGTGATAGAATGTGGTCATTTCCTTCCATTATATACTCTTAGAGGTTAAGGATGTGCTACTAATATCATTGACTGCTTCCTAATAACCAGTGAAGGGTATAGGTTTTCTGACTGCTTGCATCTAATTTTTAATTTATATCTCACGTGTTGCATAATAGATTTTAAGCATTTACTGCTGGTTTTATTTCCATAGCTTTCGTCTGTTGTATATGTTTGGTTTTGTCTGTTTTGGGTAAAATTATATACAGTAATAGCTGTACTTTGAATAGAAACTTTTGACTGAGCCGTGTATAGATTTTTTTCTTTCTAGGCCATCGTCAGGAGCAGTGGACTAGACCTTACTCATTATTTGATTCACTTTATTTATCTCTTTATGAGGTAATTTCATATGTTATGATTTGAATGGCTGAGGGGTTAGGTACATATCCCCCAGGTTTCTGATCATGTTGGGCATATACAATGGGAAAGTAGTCTAAGTGTGGTTAGAAAAAAAAAAAAGTGAGGGACTCCCTTATCTCTATTTGATGACAATAGACACCAGTTGATATTTGATTGTTAGCCCCTTCCACCTAGTCCAGGCTATTATGTATAGACTTCTACTTCTTGAAAGACTTAACATTTCATATGTGCATTTGTTGTAGTTGAAAAACCTTCAAATATAATTTCATTCTCAATATTTAAAATTTTGAAAAAGTTTATACCAGTATTTGAAAAATCTGAAACATTTGAAAAATCCAGATGCATATATAGAGAGTTTTAAGATTAGGCTCTAAGAATGAATTATAGGGGTTTCATGAATGCCCTGAAATTTGCACATAGTTTGATATTTATGAGTATGTCCGTGTTGCTGTGGAGAAGGTCGAGTGTTTTCAACAGTTTCTCAACCACATCCATGACTCATATGGTTGATTCTGTTGAGTTGTGTGCCAATACCTACCTGGTAGCAGCCATGTGGATGGGACCCATTTTCTGGGATGTCCCTTTCCCCCATTCTGTTAGATTGAACATACTGCCATTTTCTTTCCTTGTGACATGGCCTTATCTCTACAGTTGATTAGTGCTGGTGTAGGTACCTGATGCAAGCAGAACAGTTCTTATCCTGGGAATTTTGGAAGAGGCTGGTGGGGGAGAAGGAGAGAAAGTGAGAGACATCAGGGGAAATGGGAAAAAAAATCAGTCTCTTTTTCTCTCTGGGCTATTGCACAATGCTGTGTAATCTTGCGAGGTGCTGGGAAGTAGCCACGCAGACTGGGAAACAGAAAAAGGAAGAAAGATGAAGCAGATATAGAGAGAGAAGATGGAGGCAGAGACTTACTAAGTTTTCTTTAGTATCCCAATCACTGGTTGTGTCCTTAAGGCCCATAGGCTTTGTGCTTATTAAGATAGCTCTACAACATTCTTTGCACCCTTTTTCTTAGATGTTCTCCACTCCCCCCCCCACCCCCCCCCCGACCACCGGTAGTTTTTTGGGAGGAACAGAGAACACTGGTGTGAAGTGGTGACAGGATAGAGGAATGTAGAGACAGATTAGAGTATGTTACTAAGCCAGTGTAGGGGAGGTACAATTTTTCCTCTGCACTCTTAGGGTCTCTAGCTGGGCCCAAGAATTAACTAACAGATCAGCAGGAGAATTAAGACAGATCAACAGGAGAAAAGTATACAAATTTTACTTAGTAATTTTTACCTATGCAAAGGAAGCTTTATCAGAAAAATGAAGACCCAAAGAAGCAGTTAAAGCCAAACACCTATACACTAGGTTGGACAAAGAGTAGTAGTTGTGAAAATGTGGTAAGACAAAGGGGTTTGGCTTAGGGCAGTTAATTGTGAAACAGTGACTAGGAATGTAAGGGTTGTTTAACGAGGTTGGTTTGTTAAGATCTCCCTTGGCCTCTACTCTCCATCTCTGGTGATAAGAATGTCTTCCTTCCTCCTGGTACAAGGAAGACACCTTTCACATGGGAATTTTATTTTGTGTTTTTAGGAAGGGAAGGTCAAAGTGCCTTCTTGCATCTGCCAGTTTTCAGCGCCTTTAACTCAAAATAATTAATATGCCAGAGTGGCATATTTTGGGGTGGCATGCTCTAAACTCCTCCACCAGCCACCATAGTGGGCACTGAGAGCTTAATCCTGTGTAAAACACAAGGAATCATCCTGCTCAAGTGTTGAGAGGCCTAAGCATTTGAACATCAACTCCCAAAAAGTATTGGTTCAGAGTTGCTTAGATGAGGGGGTACTTGTTGTCCCTATACACGTGGCAGAGCAGCGGCCTTCTGTAGAGAAAGCCTCAGCCCCAGAGGTATGGATACTGGCAGCGGAGCACTGACCAGAGAACACCCAGGTGGTAGCTCTGAGTCATCTATGCATGGGGCTCCAACGAACTCGGACAGACACGCACTTTGGACTGAAGAGAGGTTCTTGATACACCTGCTTTAAATATCTTCCTGACTTAGTCCATAAGCCAGCCTGAAAGATAAGGCTAATTTAATAATATGGATTTAACTGGTTCCAAGAGGAATAAATAATCATCACTCAAAAAAATCTCCCTGGCTAAAATTATTGAAGTCATGGTTTATGGTATAAGAACTTTGGAATCTTGAAGTATTTTTTCTGAGCAGGCCTCATTCCCCTTTTAAAAAATTACTATCTTAATAACTTTGTATTTTGTTTGGCAATGAGTTTTGTAGGTTTGTATCCAAATACCATAAGGAAGAGGTTAAATGAATATTTTTTTTACTGTGATATTTAAAATTTTTATTTTTGATCTTTATTTTTCACACATAAAAATCATATTTTTAAGGTATGCAACATGTTTTTTTGATATGTGTATACAGTGTGAAATGATTACCACAGTGAAACTAAGTAACATACCCATCACCTCCTGCAGTTACCATGTGTGTGTTGAGAACACTTGAGATCTACTCCCTTAGTAAATTTCAAATATACAAAATATTATTGTGTATTAATAATACATTGTACAATACATTAACTTAAATGTATTAATACATTATTATTGCCTTTGCTTTTAAAAAACTTTTTATTATGGAAAATTCGAAATACAAAAGTAGACAGAATAGAATGATGAACCCCCATATACCCAACACTGAACTTGAACAGTTATCCTTGAAGACCCTCTTGTATTTTTCTTTTAATTTTTTTTCTTCGTATTTTTGTTTTTTTTAATTGAGGTAAAATTTACATATAGTGAAATGCACAGATGTTTCTGAGTTTTGACAAACATATATACCCATGTAATCAGCATCTTTGTCAAGATATAGAACATTTCCATTACCCCAGAGAGTACTCTCATGTCTCTTCCAGTCTGTTTGCCATAGGTGAACACTCTTCTGATTTCTGTGACCACAGATTAATGGGATCTGCTGTTGAACATAATATAAGTGGAGCCATATATTCAAGATGCATCCATTCTCTTACATGTATCTGTAGTCCATTCTTCTATAATTTGCAGGGTAGTATTCAAATGTTTGAATATACAGCTCATATATTTTTTTCCCTCTTGATGGACATATGGGTTTCTTCTAACTTTGGACTATGATGAATACAGCTAATATTAAACATTCTTGTGTAAGGCATTTATTTATTTGACAGAGAGAGACACAGCTAGAGAGGGAACACAAGCAGGGGGAATGGGAGAGGGAGAAGCAGCCTTCCCATGGAGCAGGGAGCCCGATGCAGGGCTCAATCCCAGTACCCTGGGATCATGACCTGAGTCGAAGGCAGATGCTTAATGACTGAGCCACCCAGGTGCCCCTTGTGTAAGGCTTTTTATGGATATATATGTTTCCATATATATATATATATGCATATATATATACTTATTACAATTTACTTAGGATGTTGTACCACTTAATATAAATTGTACTCTTCCCAGTAGTGTACTTCCATTTACCCTCTTTGTGTTCTTATATAGTATTTTTTTCTATATGTTATGAGCCCTACAATATAGTGTCAATTTTGCAACAGTCAGTTGTCTTTAAAGGAAATTAAGATAATAAAAAAGATATTCTTTGTTTTTAACCCATATATTTACTATTACCCATGCTCTTCATTCTTTCATGTGGATGTATTTTCTATTTGGTATCATTTCTCCTCAGCCTGAAGTACTCCTTGTAGTGCAGGTCCTCCGGCAATCAACTGTCTCAGTTTTCTTTATGCAAAACTGTCTTTATTTTTGAAGACTATTTTCTCTGGATATAGAATTCTCAATTGACAGGATTTCTTTCTGGCACTTTATGAAGGTGACCTTCCATTGTCTTCTGACCCCATTGTTTCTAATGAGAAATCAGTTGCAATTTGTATCATTGTTACCTTGTATATAATACCTTTTTCTATGGCTATGTTAAAATTTTTCTCTTTATCTTTTGTTAGCAGTTTGTTTAGGATGTGCCACAATGCAGGACTTTAAAAATATCCTGGTTGGGGTTTTCTTGATTCCCAAATTGGGAAGTTTTCTGTCATTATTTCTTCAGATATTTTTCTGCCCCGTTTCCTCTCTTTTTGGGAGCTCTAGTCACACACATTAAATCGTTTGATATTGTGTCACAGGTCACTGAGGCTTTGTTCATCTAAAACAATTTTTTTCCTCTTGATCTGAACGTTGCATGATACATCTGCTGATCTGTCTTCTGCTCACTGACTCCTTTTGCTCTCTCCAGTATGCCATTTATTAAGCACTTTTTCACCTCACAGTTTTGTCCCCTTTGGTACCCTGTCCTACATTTTCCAGCTGCTTCAGCTCTCCAGGTCGGATCTCTGGTTCTTCTGCTCTTTGAGACTGCTGAGCTCCGCTTGGGTTCTACTTCCCTGTGCTGTGGCCCAGAGTGCACCCCTTGGCAGAAAGCCACGTCCCAACACGGGACTCACCTCTTCAAGGATCAAAGTTCTGTGTTTCCGGTCTGTTGCTTGAACACAGTTGCCTCATCTATTTTTGAGTGGTTTTATTATATTTTGGTGGGGAGCAAGTCTGGTGTCAGTGACCCTGTCATATTTGGAAGTGGGAGTCCATTACATGTTCTTTGATTTCTCATCTGATTGCTAACCTGCATGCTTTCATATATATGAATTACGTACCACTTAAACATTTGTATATTGCCTTCTACTTGGAAGAGTATTTGTTAGAGAACAAATTTAAACTCATTTTATTCCAAAAGCTTTTTCTAACTTGATCAAGTAAAATTATGTATGTGATTTATTAGGAAGACAAATACCATGCACTTGCAAATAAAGGAATATTAAGGAAAGATTTCCATCAGTGCAGAGCTGCTTGCCAAACATTTTGTGATTCACCCTTTGGTGAAGACCACAAGGGATGGATATTAGAAGCATCCGCTCACTCTTGATAGTCAACAGAAGCCTGATGCTTTTGTGATTTGCTGTAAACTCCCATGAGAGAAGATTGTGGTAACAAACAAACAACAAAATGTAACCAGGAGTCAGAAAAGATGTTGCTGACATCTGGCATATAAATCAGCCTATTTAAAAAAAAAATTTTTTTTTTATCCTTGAAAGTTGTTTTGCATACCAAAAAAGGAAAGACTTTTAGTCCAAATTAAAAACATTAAAGCAGTCTATGTTGTATTTTAATAATAAAAATTTTTTTTAAATAATGAAAGCACACAAAAGCACATATGTCTGCAAAAATAAAATACTCAAACACAGAAATATGTGCTACATATAATTAGCCTGAATTGTTCCAAAAACTCAGCCTTCAAGTATGGTCAAGTTTATTATTTTTTTTCTTAAAATGTGTTTTTCTTCTAGTTTAGCCTCTCATTGCTTTATTGAAATGAAATTTAGTATCTCTTCTTAGACCTGTCCTGTCGCCACTTAAATTGTTCTGAAATCTCTGTGCTCATTGGTCTAATGTGGAGGCAGGGAGGAACAGCAGATCAGCCTTCTTCCTGGAGAGCACATAGCAGGAATGGAGCCTGGTCATGCTAGGCTTCCACTGTTGCTCACCACCCCGATTGTTGAGACGTCATTGGCGTACCCTGACAGATGATAGCACAGGCTGTAGTGCTTCTTCAGAAGTGCCGACCCCGTTCCTGTGGGTATAGACTGGTCACTGGTGATCCACATTGGCGTTCCCTGGGTTAGTTTCTAGGGATGCTGGGTGGCTTCAGGAACATGGGGGCAGCCCTGGTTTCATTGCCATCTCTTCCATTGTGCCTGCCACTCAGAGATCAACTCAAAGGGAATCCTCAAAACACAAAGGATCTTATTGTACCCCCTTCCCCCAAATTATCATGGCTCTTCACCCCCATTACCCTCCTTGGTGGCTACCATAGTAATTTGGGGGTAATTTACCCTCCTAGGGAGACTCAGCTTTTCACTGATTCCACATCAGTGCTGGTAAATTAACTAGTGAGCACATTTTTTCACTAATAAAGAATCTAAATAATTAATCTCTGGTAGAGCACCCCTCTGGTGTCACCAGGCCATATATATATGGTCAGCATTATATATAAATAGACTTTATTTGGTAGGGTTATCTAGATTACCTGGGGCACTGACTTACTGTTTCATCTGCCTAACAAATATTTGTTGGTTCAAAGTACCATGCTATGTACTAGAGGAAGTGGGGATGGTGAAGGTGCACAAAATCTAGACCCAGACTTCAAAGGAGCTTGTGATGTTTTATTGTCTAATACTTTAGACTAATATTTGTACTTTCAAGGAAGAGAGTAGACAGGATAGAGAAAGAAGTATTGAGTGTGTTTAGTACTGAGTTATCTGGGTACAGTGCAGAGTAGTTAAGTTACCTATTTGACAACTAATGGACAGAGGGATAAAATCTAACAATTTACCCATCCTCAGCTTGCTAGATGGCCACAGAGTAATTGAATAAATTGTCTACCAGAGTTCTAAACTCATATTCACAATCTGTTCTTTCATTGTCTCTTATAGGCATATAAATTACTTCATTAGTATCTTTGTTACACATAACACTCTATTAGTAAGGTAACTTTATACCATAGCTAAATACATATTACTTCATAGTAACATAAAGATTTTTTGTTCAGGTTTTTAGATAACATTATCTCAGTATACTAAAACGCATGGATTTCTCAAAGAATATTTTTATATTCGATACTATTACATATTGTACAATCTGATTACAAATGGAGCTAAAACTTTACAATTTTGTTTACAAACTTTCCCAAGGTTTAAAAATTGGGCAAAAACCTTGGAATAAAAATGGCCATTAAGATTCTTCTAAAAGAAAAAAAGTTTTGTTTTCTGGACCGTGCATCCTTTTCAGTGTCAAGTTAATACAGAAAGTACTCCTTTTTAGGAAAGATGTGAAGGGAATTGGCGGAACACATGCCAAGCGTCTGAAAAACAAAAGTTCATTGTGATGATACTTTTTAAAAAAAGGCAAAAGGAGAAAAGTTAGTCCTTCAGACTTGGAAAGCCTCTCACATCAATCATACTACTGGCTAAGGCATGTTGAATTCCTTTCCATGGCCCATTCCTTTGTGAAAAGATTTAAAAGCAGCTAACAATCATAATAGCAGCGACCCAATTTGAAATCCCAAGGGGAATACTTCCAAATTTACTTTACATGCAGTACTGTTATTAATCCCTTTCTGTGTACAATTAATTTTCTCCACCATGGTCTATTATGAGCATGGTGCTGGTGGGAGCCGTGGAGACAGTGCAGAGGTCAGCTGAAGAGGATTTAAAGGAGAAGTCATGCATGACGTTGAGAGACTGAGCTGATGTGTAAGTGGTGTTCGGGATCCAATGATTTGGATTCGAGTATTTCCCATTGTTTTATCTCTGCAATATATTCAACTCCTAGTCTGTCACACACACTCCTTTTAGGATTATCTTTCTAAATTACAGATTTGAAAAACGACTTCGGCAGTTAAAATGCTTCACTTAAATAATTTGCCAAAAGTGTTGTGGTTACAGTGAGAGAAGCCCATAATGGGTTCATAACCATATGTTTATCATGAATACCAGGAATTAGGGGTATTAAAAAAAAGCTGATGAATATAAATGATCTTAATCTTTTGGAGTGAATGTTATTGAGAATTTATAAAATGTATTTTTTTAGGCACAACTTATTAATGGGAATTCAGAGATTGAATTGTTATTTTTGGACATAAATCAACTTGCAGTACTTTCAAGGTAGTGTGGAGTAATTTCTATCATAGCTTTGGTATCTTGGCAAAACTTGGGGTTCATAGTTCATTTTTACTGAAGAGCTTTTGAGCATTAAATATGTTTTTTATATTTTAATTTGTATCATATTTGTGATTTGATTTGATTAGTATTTGTGAACCAGTCTTTGGAAAAGACGAGTTTTAAATAGATACATTTAAAAAGGTTATATTTTCATGGTTATTTTATAGCTGTCTTTTTTTTTTTTTTTACCTTGATTTCAGTATGCTGTTTTAGGTCGAACTGTATATAATTGTGAAGAAAAACTAAGTGATAGAATATAGGTTATGTGCTGAATAGGTATTTCCTAAAAAGTATTGTCTTCAGGGTATTTATTTTGTTTCATATTTTATTTGAAATACTCATTGCTTACTTCATCTTTAAATTGTTTTAACCTGTTAAAGGTTTTAAGTCATTGTCTATTGTGCAAGTAATTTTAAAGGTAGTGATTGTTTTAGTAAATGAAAAGCTTTATGATTTGCCAAGGGTTGATGTAATGAGAAGTAAGTAAAATTTAGTTTGATATGGTTTGTTACCAACCCCCCCACACACAATTGACATCACAGTTCTTTGTTTAATCCTTTCTACTATTCCTTTTTTTAAAAAATCAAAATCTTACGCAGATATGTTGTTTTTAAACAACTTGTGTTAGTTTTCATTGTGTATTTATTCGTAAATGAGGAAACTTGAAGTCAAAACTGTGGCTGTCGAAGTGTCAAGGGATTTAAAAAATGGATGTCCATTAGCTGGTTTTATATCTTCTATGTTTCTTCACTAGATTTGCTGACATTCTGAAAGAGAAAGTCTGGCAGGTCTTGTTTTGATGACTTTTTTATTTTTAGTTTCAAAAGTTTGGCATTCATTACTTTAGTGTGAACTTACAGTATCAGTATCAGTGTCTTAGTATTTATTTTTTGGGGAGTAACAGCTGGTTTTTTAGAAGTCATATTATTTACTTACACGTTTAGGTTCTTAACACGAATCTGTTTTCCTTAAACGAGTTTTTACTGTAATTTTATAGTCATTTTGTAAAATGTTGAAATAATTGAGTTTGTTGGAAATAATAGCTGAAAGATACACATGGATGTTTAGAGTAATCTCAGAATTTTTCTTTCCCGTATCCATTTTTGCCTCCTTTTAAAATTTAAATGTATATTTTCATGAATGTAAGTTTTTATAAGTCGAATAAGATTAAATTGAATTATTAAGTCTTCAGTTGAGTAACCAAAGAAATATTTTTACAATTTTCTCTTTGCATGACTTGAAAAGGATGTTTACTCTAAAGCAGAGCAAATATAGCTTGGAAAACATTTTCAAAAAGTAGGCACAATTATGCATATTGTTGTATATATCCCAAACCCAAATTATGATTTCTGTGGTGCAGTTCTTCATATTGCCTGCTCTCTCTAGGTGACTGAATATTACCTATTTGAGTATGTGAGACAACTTTTCTTTACTAATTTTTCTGCATAATCAGTGGAGAGTCACAAATATTGTCTTATATACATGGAATATTGTCTTACAGTCTGTATACACACAAGAGAAACTGCTCTTGTTCAGAGATAAATTTCCATGCTTTGTTCACTTAAAGTGAAATGATCCAGTGACATAATTGAAAATATATTTCACACATATCAAATCCCTAAATTATTTAGCAATTTAAGAACCAAAAATTTATATCACATTTAGTGAGTGATATGTTAAGTATAGACTATAGAATACTGTTAATTTTAAATGAGAGAGAAAAATGAAAGTTTTATTCTGTTTGTCTTTTGAGATTCTTAACATAGTAGATCAAATCAGCTTTGTAACTCAACAATTAGTACAACTTTACCTATTCTGTACTTAAGAATTTTTTTCTAGGGCGCCTGGGTAGCTCAGTTGGTTAAGCAACTGCCTTCAGCTCAGGTCGTGATCCTGGAGTCCCAGGATCGAGTCCCACATCGGGCTCCCCGCTCAGTGGGGAGTCTGCTTCTCCCTCTGACCCTCTCCCCTCTCATGCTCTCTCTCACTCTCTCTCTCTCAAATAAATAAAATCTTTAAAAAAAAAAAGAATTTTTTTCTAAAATGCCAATCATCGTATCTATTTTACTTGAATGCTCTTGGTTTGCCTATGATATCCTGTGAAATTGCTTTTGGACTTTATGGCTAAAGCTATTTGAATTTCCTATACTTAGAATTCCATGGAGCTTTAAGAACTGTGAACTTTCAATAAAGCAAAAGCCTATAAACTTAATGCACTGAATCCCTATGTCTCCATTTTCTTACTCAGCGTGGTACATAGGTTTTAACTTGATGGGTTCTAATATACCTTTTACCACTAAAATCCAACATCCTTAAATTTATGCTAACGCTAACAGGTTTCATTTTATGAAGGTCATGGAATTAGTGTCAAAAATCTGTTTCTGATGCTAAAAGACATGACATAATACAAGGAATGAGCATTTATATATCATATCTGTTTATCTCCTATTGATAGTTTAAATTTCTAACTACTTCTAAATCAGAAACTCTGTAAAGTTATGATATAGAAACAGTAAAGCAAGAAATAGCACTTTGATTTCCTTATCTCCAGAGCTCTCTGTGTAATCAGTTTACAAAGTGTGACCTGTACACAACTTGTTTTCCTCCACATCACTTTTTAAAGTCCCCTAAGTAATATCTTGTTAATCTTTGTAACAATGTCAGTAATGTTCCTGGCATGAGTTACTAATTTATTTAAACTACTGCCCATTGATTTTTTAAAAACATCTTTATAGAGGTATAATTTACACAGCATAAAATTTACCATTTTACATGTTCCATTTGATGAATTTTATTTAAATGTACACAGTTGAGGAACCCTCATCACAGTCGAGTTCTAGAATATGTCCATTGTCCCCAAGAGTTCCCCAGTTCCTGTTTGTCGCCAGCCCCTGTTTTTACGCCCAGCCACCTGCTCATCTTTCTATTTCTGTGGTTTCACCTTTTCTAGAAATTACGTATAAATGGAATCATGTAATATGTAGCCTTTTGTGTCTGGCTTATTTTACTTAGCATAATGTTCTTGTACACAGTTTCGTGTTTTAGTAGTTTGGGTTTTTTTTTTTATTGCTAAGTAACATTTTATTGTATGGATGTGCCATATTTTGTTTATTCACTAGGTGATTGACCATTTAAATTGTTTTTAATTTGGGCTGTTAATGAATAATATTCCTGTGAAGCTTTGTGCACAAGCTTTTTGTGGGCAAATGTTTTCCTTACTCTTGGGTAAATGCCTAGGAGTAGAATTGCTGGGTTGTGTGATTAACTGTATTTTTCACTTTGAAAGAAAGTGCTAAACTGTTTTCCAAAGTAGCTATACCATTTACATTCCTGCTAGCAATGTATGAGGGTTCTAGTTCCTCCACATCCTTGCCAACATTTGGTATTTTCAGTCTTTTTATTGTGGCTGTTCTGGTGGCTGTACGGTAGTAACTCGTTATGATTTTATTTTGCATTTCCCTAGTAACTGAAGATTAAGCATCTTTTTATGTCCTCACAAAATTCATATGTTGAAATCCTAACCCCCAGGGTGATGGTATTAGGAAGTGGGGCCTTTGGGAGGTAATTAGGTCATCAGGGCAGAGCCCTCAAGAATGAGATTAGTTCCCTTATCAAGGAAGCCCAAGAAAGCTCCCTCACCCTTTCCACCACGTCGGGTCACAGTGAGAAAATAGGTGTTAATGAGAAAGCAGGCCCTCACTAGACACTGGGCCTGCCAGCACTGTGATCTCGGCTTCCCCAGCCTCCACAACAGTGAGAAATTTCTGTTGTTTTTAAGCCGCCCAGTTTATGGTATTTTTGTTATAGCAGCCTGAACAGACTAAGACAGTATCTTTTTCTTGTGCTTATTTGCCATTTCTTTGGTGAAGTATATCTATTTAGAAATCTTTTGCTCAATTTTGTTGTGTTCTTTTTTTTTAAAGATTTATCCATTTTAGAGCGAGTGGGGTGAGGGAGGGGCAGAGAGAGGGAGACAGGCAGACTCCCTGCTGAGTGGGGAGCCCGACAGGGGACTCGATCCCAGGACCCTGAGATCATGACCTGAACTGAAACCAAGAGTCGGACGCTTGACCAACTGAGCCACCCAGGTGCCCCTAAGTTGTTTGTGTTCTTATTATTAGTTAAGAGTTCTTAATACGTTCTGATGTTAAAGGATAGTTTTCACAAAAAAAGGTAAGATCATGATTTCCATACAGATGTAAAAATTTTAAAATGTGTTAAACCTTTTATTTAACCTGTTAATAAGGAGACTGCTAAGGTATTATAACCAGTTCAAAGGAGGATGCAAAGAACAGAACATTTATAGATTAAGAATATTGAAATGGAAGCAAAGCTGGTTTTCTCCACAGGGACAGAGGGTTGTCTCTCCATGGAAAATAATTCATTTTTGTGTTTATAAACAAGGATTATTTTACATTGCTATCAGTGATCTACAACTTACAGAGTTGTGAAATAGCTCTCATAGAATGAGAATCAGATAACCTGGAAGGAGATGTTAGAGACCAGGGGTTAGCAAACTCTGACCTATGGGCCAAATCTGACCCTCCACTTGATTTTGTAAATAAAGTTTTATTGGAAGACAGCCGTGCCCATTCATGTACATATTGTCTATGGCTGCTTTTGTGCTGCGGTGTCAGAGTTGAGTGGTTGTGACAATGACTCTATGGTTCACAAAGCCTAAATTGTTTACTAAGTGGCCCCTTAGAGCAAGTTTGCCAACCCTACTCTTGTCTGAATGCAAGTCCTTTATCAGATGTATTATGTATAAATATTTTCTCCTAGTCTGTGGCTTGCCTCTTCATATTCTTTTATACATGGGATATTCAGTTGTTCCAGCACAATTTGTTAAAAAGACTTTCTTTGTTGAATTTTCCTGGTAACTTTGTTGAAAATCAGTTGTCTGTAAACATATGGGTTTTTTTCTAATGTTCTGTTCTGTTAGTCTTTGTGTCTCTCCTTATGACAACACCACATTGGCTTGATTAGTGTAACTTTATAGGAAGTTTGGAAATACCATGTAGGTCTTTCAGTTTGTTGTTTTTCTTTTCAAATTTCTTTTGAAAAATAAATTTCATTGATTTTTTACAACCAGAGAAAATCAATTTTTCCTTCTTTTTGGGTATTTCATCTATTTACATGTTTCTTTATGTTGCAGTAAGGAGGTAAAAATGAGGGTCTGGAAGACCTTTTATTACACTGATCAGTGGGGATTAGTACACTATTGAGTATAATTTCTGATCAATCTATTACTTGCTTTTTATTTATGTAACTTTTTAAGCTCGTGTCTCTAATTTTACTGTGCCTCCCACAGCAGGGTGCCTCTTATCAATGATATAGGGACAGTGAAGGGCCAGACAACGGGGCCAGATGAACATGGTTTGAATTGTGACTTCAGTAGGATGGACAGTTGAAGGATAGCCTTGAGACTGAGGGAGATTGCTTCTGCTTGTCCAACCCCTGTGGACCTGCTTCTGCTCCTCAGTGATGGCCAGATCGTGGTAGTGGGAGTTGAGCAAAAAGAAGACAAAGGCTCGGGGTTTTGTCTCACACCAGATAACCTAAATGCATTTCATTGTTGTATAAAAATCATGGAAATATGTATAAAAAGATTAGATGAAAGGATACCAAACAACTAGGATGGTTACTAGAAGAGTTCTCTTTGTGGCTTCTTTCTAAATATGAAAGTCTATATTGCGGAAGGTTGGGAAGTAAATATTTTGAACATCTTTTTCTTTTAAGTCATGTTTGATAATCAAGCCTTTCAGGGCCTATTATAACACTCAAATTTTAATCTTTCTATAAATGTGTAAATTCTGGTATTTATATACATTTCATCCATATAAAATATAGATTTTATAGCATATATTTAAATTTTTAAGTTCTTGCATAGAAATAACTAAAGTAAAATAAATACTACTTTGAAATGTCTCAATATTTAACAAAATGTTTATAAGAAATATCACTCAGATATTGCAATAAAAAGTTCTCCCAGCACCCTTAGGAGTCAAACTTTAGCTTTTGAGAAAGTATCAGGTGTGTTTAAAATACTTTAAGGAATGTTATTTAACAACTATCGTCTTTTGAAACCCCCTGATATGCTAATTAGGGGAAAGTGAAATTTGGAATGTGGAAAATTGGATTTTCCCTTCTATATTTTTCTGTCATTCTAAAATTTGAAAATAAACAAGGTGACTTTGTTCTTTTGAAATCCTGCTTTGTGTTCCTTTAATCAGGTCTCTGAATGCTCCACTTAGTTTCTCTAAACAGTGCTCTACATAAAGTATGTTAGTAGATCTTTGTAAAAATTGTGATGAATAACTTCCCATTTCTTTCTCACTGCTTAAAAAAATAAGGTAGTATTTCAGTATCCATCATTAAGGCATTAAGCCTTGAATGGTAGTAGTTTATTTTCAACATCATGATTAAGGCTATTCAGAAGAATACTTTGTTAAACGTTTGTATTTCTCCCTTTGTCTTCATTTAATTATTTCTCAGTATTGCTCCTTATTAGGCTAAATTACTTTGGTATCTCTAATTAAAAATTAAATATCTTATAATGATCTGGCTTTTAAGAAGACAAGCCGACTAATGATGCCGAGCCTTTTCTCTTTGCTGTTGGCCCAGACATTGCCCGCTTTGGTTTCCTAATTTAGTAACAGAAATAAAACTATGCACGACTGGGCAGGTTTGGCATGCCGGCATCTAGCCAGGAAGCATGGGTTTCTTAAGTAAGTAGACCGATGGGGATTTGTGGAAAACACAGATTACGTTACATGAGCTTTGCGCTTCGCAAATCCCTAACTATTTAAAGGAACTCAGCTAACCCACGGCCACCGAAAGAAAAGTCCATTTTGTTTAAACACACATGTACGCTAAATGATGTATTGTTTCCTTTCCCAAAATTACCCGTCATCTTTATGTTTTTAACTTCTTACCTTTGTAAACTTAAAAAAAAAAAAAACTTTCCTTTTTTAGTAAATAATACATCAAATTTAGTTAACTCCATTCAATTATTTTATACATTTGTATTGCCTTTCAAAATAGCATACTATGAAAGAGTTGGTAATATACATATGTAATGTGATTCTGTGTGAGGAAATGAAAGAAAACTTTGAGATGTAAAAAAACAAAAAAACCGAAAGGCTTGGTTTTACACACCACGTCTGGCCCCTGCTTGCTGGATGTCTCTGCTGCACCGTGTGGGTGTCCTAATGCTCTGCATCACGCAGTGCGCCCTGTACTCTCGGTGGGTCTGCAGTGGCTGCTTGCTTGAATATTTGAGCAGTGGCTGCTTTTCCTCCTTGTTGGTGCCTCTTGTCTGGCATATCCGCAGTCGTCTTAAGTCCATTGCCTCTGAATTTAGAGAAGAGCCTTGAGGCCTAAGGATTTTTTTTTCCCCCACTTTTTTTCTCCTTCAGACTTTTACGTATTTCTTTTAGGCTCTGTCTTTCATTGTCAGATGAGGGCTGGTTATCCACCCTCGTGATCTTTTTTTAATTGGCTTTAGACTGTATGGAAACACTGGAGGCAGGTAATTCTGAAGTATGTTTTCACAGAGAGAGGGAAAGAGTATCTCTCATCCCTTAAAACCTTATAAGTAGGTTTTGACAAATAGGGATGAACAATTGACTATTCACATTTGGGAGGATGTGGGTAGGGTATGGAGGAGAATATAATGTGTGTGCTCCAAATTATACTAAAGCATTATTAGTTGTAATATGGAACAGAATGGATTTAATATAAATTTAAGTAGTCAAATTACATCAACTTTAGAATCAGTAAGATTTCTCATTGTAAAATTGCCATCTAAAAGAATAAGAAAGAGTACTAATACATCACAAACTTCTTTTTTTTTTTTTAAGATTTTATTTATTTATTTGACAGACACAGTGAGAGAGGGAACACAAGCAGGGGAGTGGAGAGGGGGAAGCAGGCTTCCCGCTGAGCAGGGAGCCCAATGCGGGGCTCTGAGATCATGACCTGAGCCTAAGGCAGACACTTAACGACTGAGCCACCCAGGCGCCCCTACATCGCAAACTTCTTGACCAGAAGTGGTCAGAAGGTTATTAATGTATAAAAACATTTTCTAAAATGACCTATTCCTCAACTTTTGTAAATAATGGAATAGGGCAGATGCCCATTCCTAGCATCAGGATTCCTCCTTTGTTCTTCCCTTCCCTATCTCATTCTTCTGCCTTTCAGTTATTCCCGTGCTCTTAAAATCCACATTCCGGGGCGCCTGGGTAGCTCAGTTGGTTAAGTGTCTGACTCTTGATTTTGGCTTAGGTCGTGATCTCAGAGTCGTGAGATCGAGCCCCACGTCAGGCTCCATGCTCAGCGGGGAGTCTGCTTGAGATTTCCTCTCTCCCTCTCCCTCAGCCCCTCACCCCCACGTGCTCTCTCTCTTCCTTTTTCTCTCTAAAAATAAATAAATCTTCTAAAAAAAAAAATCCACATCCCATGGAGACTGACTGACTTTGCTTTCCTGAGAGAGGGGGCACTGTTCTAACAAGGTT
This sequence comes from Neomonachus schauinslandi, assembly GCF_002201575.2. Lineage (NCBI taxonomy): Eukaryota > Metazoa > Chordata > Mammalia > Carnivora > Phocidae > Neomonachus > Neomonachus schauinslandi. The sequence goes on along the minus strand of NC_058411.1, from coordinate 125,938,934 downwards.
TTGGCTGACTTAGAGATGGGAGGAGGGGAGGTCTCTGTTGTCAGAGACAGAAAGTGGTATCTAGTGGTTACTGTGTAATTCTGAACATGAGTGCAATCTCGTATGTAGTTATTTTTGCTTAGTAAATTTAATCTTTTAAATGCATTGGACTCATATTGTTACTGCTAGGAGTACTAGTGGTGGTAATAACAATAATATCATCTTAACAGTTACTCTAAAACATGGTATATTTTGCTCCTTCTCCATATAATCAAGAGATTATTGTTATTGGTAGCACATTTACTAAGTATTTAAACTAGGCCAGGCATGCTATTAAGTGCTTAACTCTGTTTTTTCTGTTAATTATCAGTTTAATAGTATGGGATAGGTATTATTGTTTTTTACTTCATGAGGAACCCGCAGCTTAGATAGACTGTCTTGCTAGAAATTACACAGCCAGTAAATGGGGGGATCAAAGATTCTACTCCAGTTCATTCATTTTTTTAATGTAAAACAATGTTATGTGTAGAAAAATATACAGATTAAAAGTATATACATTGGGGGGGGCTCTCTCAAATAAATAAAATCTTTAAAAAAAAAAAAAAGTATATACATTGAGGGGGAGTGCCTGGGTGGCTCAGTTGGTTAAGCATCTGACTCTTGACTTTGGCTCAGGTCATGATCTCAGGATCATGAGATTGAGCCCCAGGTTGCACTCTGCACTCAGCAGGGAGTCTGCTTGGGATTCTCCACCCCCCATCCCCCCAAATAAATAAATCTTAAAAAAAATAAAAAGGATATTCTCAGTGAGTTTTCACAAAATAAATATAACTTTGTAACCAGCACCCCAATCAAGAAATGAAATGTTACCAGAGCTCCACAAGCACCCTTGTGCTTTCTAGTCACTGTTACCCCCTTCCAAGGGCACTCTTCCAAGGCACCACTATTCTGACTTCCATTATCATTTCAGTTGTAAAGGTAAATTAAAGATGCTGCAATTGAGAATCTTGCTAAGGTGCAATATACTGTACTTAGTGACAGTAAAAGACTTATGTCTGACCGTGGTCATTATGGACTTTTATTCCACATGTGATGCAAAGTCACTGGAGGATTCTGAGCAGAGGAGTGACTTAAGTTTAAAAGGATCACTTAGGTGTCTGTGTACAGAAGGAGCCAAGGACAAACACTGGGAGTCAAGTTAGGAGACCACGGAAATAACCCAGGTGAGAGATGATGGTAGCAGAACTGTTGACTAGAAGCCTTTGGATTTGGGTTTATTTAGTGCTTTATAACTTTCACAGTGTTGCGCTCATTTTCTTTTATTCTCAGGGCAGGTTTTATCCCTGATTATAGATAAGGAATCTTGAGGTACGGAAAGGTTACTCAGGTAGAATCAAGACTTACACCAGGTTCTGATTCTCAGTCCAGTGTTTTTTCCAAGCTGTTAGCAGAAATACATAGTAAATTAAAAGCATTGTACTAGCCTGTTGTACTATATTAGTTAGTTATTGCTGCATAACAAATTATCACACAATTAGCAGTTTAAGAAAGCCCATACATTTCTTATGTCAGTGTCTGTGAATCAGGGGTCTAGACACAGCTTACCTGATCCTCCTGCTTAGGATCTCACAAGGCTGCAGTCAGGGTTGGGTCAGCCATGACTGTGGGCTCATCTGAGACTCAACTGCAGAAGGGTATGCTTTTTACTAAAGATCCATTAATACTATTTCTTGTGTGTGAGACTGGAACAAAAATGGTTGAAGTCATATAGTGAATCTCATATATTTTTGTATGTTAGCCATCTAACAAAGGAGTTCCTGACTGTTTTTGCTGCTCAAGGGAGAGAATCTAAAGGTTCTTTAAAGAATGGTGCCCTTGTCTTTTTTTCTGTAGGATCCTTCCCTTCTTACATCAGCTTTAGATACATACACTTAGCATTTGGAGTATTAAAAACTTGTTCATTACAGTCTGTAAGAATCTTAGTGTCCAGACAGCGTGTTGGTGAATGTTACCTGGCTCCTCATTTTGCTGCCACTCCTAAACATACTAATTAGGCCTGTTAATGGTTATTTTCTGTTTTGCTTCCTAATTGACTTTTGCTTTTAGTCCAGTGTGAGGGTGATATTTTGCAGATTCTCGAGCTGATGAATTAAGAAAACTACCTTTGGAACTGGCCTCTGGGTTCAGGAACAAAACCACTCTGAACCATGATCTGAATCTCCAGTCCTGCAGCTTTTCTGAATTCTGTCACAGCCAGTTGATTATTCTGAACTAGGCTTTCTTTTTATGACGTACAACTGAGGGAAGCTGTCTGTAAAAAACTTTTTGGTAATCCCCTTCACAGATTTTTCGATTAGTCTGTTTCCTTATGCTTTTTGCTTTACTTTTTTTGAAGACTTCTGTTTACAGGATTGGCAGACTGGATAATTCAGCCCCACCCTCTTTTAAGGACAATTAGAAAAAACTGGATAGGGAAAAAAAGTCTGTTTTGAAGGCACTGCTGAGCTCACAAGGTGGTAGAGAATTCCCATACCAAAGAGACTGCGATCTTTACAAGCTATTTCCCATAGAAACAAACCTGAGTTGCTTGGTTGAGGCACAAGACATGTTGTGCCTGAAAACAGGGAACTAATCAAGGACTGCTGGGGTCATGTGAAAATAATACAGAAGTCAAAGATAGTTTGACCATCAAAGAGAATGATAATTGAAATGGATTGAAATGCTTCAGATATATAAACTTCTCTGTGTTCATAATGTTACTCTTAAAAAAAAAAAACAAAAACTTATTGGTAAACTCCAGAGGTTGGGAGGATACCAACTTGTTCTCTGAAAAATTTAAAGGGAAAGAATTAAACATTATTCTGCCTTTTCTAAACCAATTATATTTCAGGGTAACTAGTTGAATGAAGGAGAGTTTTTCTATATGGAACAATTAGAGCTAATAAATATAGAATGTTGAAATTAGAAAAATCAACACTTTGTAGTATCTAGTGAAATAATACATTGCAGCAAAGATGATTAATAGCTTCCTGAACCACTAGGTAAAAAGTTGATAGAGAACTTTGTATTGGATAGATCAGGCTGGTGATACCTAGTTCCATTAATTAATCTTGACATCACTGAAAGTAGGTCAAGCAGACATTATATCCTTCCCAGTGTGATGCAATTGGAAGTATATAGCCCTACCCTTAAGATACAGTCTTACCAAAGAAAATTGAACCTGAATCTATTTAAACTTTTCTAACTACCATTTTACAGGGAATACAAGGGATAGGTAAATATTTTAAATGACACCATGAAGACACAATAAATCATATTTAGAATGTTGGAAATTCTGTAATAGATACCAAGTTTTTTTAAGATTTTATTTATTAGAGAGAGAGAGAAGGCACGCACAAGTAGGGGAAGCAGCGGAGGGAGAGGGAGAAGCTCGCTCCTCACTGAGCAGGGAGCCCGACGTGGGGCTTGATACCAGGACCCTGGGACCATGACCTGAGCTGAAGGCAGATGCTTACCTGACTAAGCCACCCAGGTGCCACCTAAGGTGCCCCTTAGTTATCCAATATTTTAAATGAAAACATGAAAAAAAGTGGGAGGGAACTATTATAAATTAAAAGAGACTTAAGAATCCTATCATCCAAATGCAGTTATTGGGCTTTATTTAGATTTTGATTTAAATAAATCTGGTAAAAAACATGTTGTTTTGTAAATACCAGGGAAAGTTGATCATGGATAGTGTATTAGACAATATTAAGAAATTCTTGATTTTTTTTAAGGTATAATAATAGTGTTGTGGGTTTATTTTTAAAAAGCCCTTACCTGTTAGAATATATACTGAGGTATTTTTGCAGGTGAAACCCTTCATAAGGTGAATCTGAAAGAAAGCAGCCTTTGTATGGACTGCATTCCAGCTTCCAGTCACCTGGGCTGTCAAAACCATGAAACTTCCTGACATTGCATTCAGATTGCTTATGTCCCCAAGTGCCTGACAGCAGCAAATAGAAATTTTCTCAGGCAGAAGATAACATTATCCTAGGTCTCAAATTATTTCTATAACCTGTTTTTCAAATCTAAAGCTCACCTAATGGAATGTGTAGAATAGCATATTCTGCAACTGCTTTTCAAGCGCTTGGAACGTTTACAAAAATTGAACAGGAAGTGGAATACCGTTTTTGTCCCAGCTACTCTGCCATTGTAGCCTGAAAGTGATCAAGGACAATGTGTTAATGATGCATATAAATAATAAGTGAAACTTTGTATAGAAACTTGAATGGTGGGGCACCTGGGTGGCTCAGTCATTAAGTGGCTGCCTTCGGCTCAGGTCATGGTCCCAGGGTCCTGGGATCGAGCCCCACATCGGGCTCCCTGCTTGGCGGGAAGCCTGCTTCTCCCTCTCCCACTCCCCTGCTTGTGTTCCCTCTCTCGCTGTGTCTCTATCTGTCAAATAAAATCTTAAAAAAAAAAAAAAAGAAACTTGGATGGTGGGCCAGAATTGACATGGGGGTGGTGGACAGAGTTTGCTGCTATTTGACATAGATGGTCAAATAATGAAAAGGTAAGTCTCACCATGGGAGAAAACATTTGCAGTACATATAACTGACAAAGTGCTTATATCTGTAGTGAACTCCTTGGGCGCCTGGGTGACTCAGTTGGTTAAGCGACTGCCTTCGGCTCAGGTCATGATCCTGGAGTCCCAGGATCGAGTCCCGCATTGGGCTCCCTGCTCAGCAGGGAGTTTGCTTCTCCCTCTGACCCTCCCCCCTCTCATGTGCTCTCTCTCTCTCATTCTCTCTCTCAAAAATAAATAAATAAAATCTTAAAAAAAAAATATCTGTAGTGAACTCCTACAAATCAGTATTGAAAAAGACCAACAACCTAGCTTTAAAAATCACCAGGAGTCTTAAATAGGTACTTCCCTAAAGAGGAAATCCAGATGCTTAATAAATGCATGTTAATATGTTGAGCTTCATTAATCATCAGGGTCATGCAAATTGAAACCACAATAACATTCTACTGAATAACAACTAGACCCCAAAAGGTTGACAAAACTAAGCATTTATGAACTTGTAGAGCAATAGGGACTGTCATACCCTGTAGTGTTGATGATGTACATATATAATGAGCCAAAAGACATGTATTGTAATGTCCATTAAGTTCACAAGATTCATAATGGCCCCAAACCAGAAACAACACAAGTGTCCTTTAACAAGAGAAAAGATCAAAGTGGTTAATTTAGGCAATGAAATATACAACAGTGAAAAGAGGCAGGCGGCTACATTTCACAGTATGTTTAAATCTCACAAGCAAAAGAAGCCAGTCACAAAGAATGCATGGTATATGATTCCAATTATATAAAGTTATAAGCAAAACTAAATCATAGTCTTCAGGGATGCTTGCTTGGGTGGTAAAAGTGAAAGGACAAGTAAAGAGGTGATTTTCATAAAAGTCAGGATTGTGTCTTTTAGGGACTTCAGCTTCCAGGGAGGATATAGTTAGTTGAGTCAGGCACATAATTCCACTGTTTAAAAAAAAAAGGGAAAAACTGGATAAATTTCAAAAATCCTATTTTTAGAAGTATCAGAAACCACAGAAGCAATTTGAGACATTAGGTGATTAATCTTATTTATCTTTGTATCTCCCACAGCTTTTGGTTCCCTGCTTTTCACATGGGTAGTCAATTAATATTGAATGAATGAAAACAAAGTGAGAGGGAAAAGGAACATATCTGGAATGGAAGATGGAGGAAAATGTTTGCTGCTTCCCATAGTCAAAGTTTAAGGAGAAAGGACTATATTATCTGGGCACCCAAGGGAGAGAGACTTGTCACACTGGATCCTGCATGCTGATATGCTATAAAAATTTGACAGTCCTGTTTCAGTCATCTGATAAATATGTATGTGTATGATATATGATATGCCTTTAAAAACATACCCATTATTGGGGCACATGGGTGGCTCAGTCGGTTAGCATCTGCCTTCAGCTGAGGTCATGATCCCAAGGTCCTGGGATTGAGTCCCACATCGATCTCCTGGCTCAGCAGAGAGTCTGCTTGTCCCAGTCTCTGCCCCTCGCCCTCCCCTTGCTCTTGCTCTCTCTCAAATAAATAAAATCTTAAAACAAAACAAAACAAAATAAAAATATTTCTCTTTTGGGAAATTAAATTTTTCTGTCTTGTAGTCTTACCTCTTGTTATCTTTTGTACTTTTATTCCTAGGGAGATTTTGGTGAAGCCATAATGCTGATTCTTTACCTTTGGAATCCTAGAGTCTTAGCACAGGAATAGACCTTATATGGAACATGCTGTTTCCTCATGATTAGATTGAGGTTATATATTTTTGTCAAGAATACCACCAAAGTGATCTTCTGTTCTTCTCAGCGTGTTATGTTCGGGGGTACAGGATATCACTGTGTCTTATTACTTGTGATTGCTGGTGATTAACCTTGATCCCTCGGTTAAGCTGATGGCTTTTGAGTTTCTCCACTTTTCATTTTCCCTTTGTAATTTGAAAAGTATCTTGGAAATACTTCAAAACTATGTCATTAAGCTGTTTCTCCTCAGACCTTCACTTTCTGATTTTAGCATTCATCAGCATTCTTGACTGCAACGGTGATTACTATGATGTTTGCTTAATGTAACATTTGTATTTCCCTCATTTCTTCTACATTTATTAATTGAAATTCTTTTTTTAAAGATTTTATTTATTTATTTAAGAGAGAGCATGAGCTGGGGGAAAGGGACAAACAGACTCCCTGCTGAGCAGGGAGCCCAAGATGGGGGTCATGGGATCATGACCTGAGCCGAAGTCAAAGGCTTAACTGACTGAGCCACCCAGGTGCCCCATATTAATTGAAATCTGTAAGAAATTTTCCCTCTTTTATTTCTTCATGCCAGTAAGAACTCATAGATATTTATTTTATTCTGTGGGTTATAATCCAATGCCATTATTTTGTTGTTCAAATTGTCCTAATGTTAGCCATTGGGAGCTCCTTCTGGTTGGCTCCTGTGTCTTTTTAACATTTTCCCATCCTTTTTCAAGTACTTCCTTATTTTCTCCCATCACAAGATGTTTCAGGCTTATTTTGTATTTTCTGTGTCTCAAACCTGGTTTCTTTCATTGGAGAGTGATACTTAGAAACCCAGATCTGGGTTGTTTTTGTCAGTAATATTTTGTCCAAAGCTTGGCGTTGTGAAACTGAATTTTTTGCTAAGAAATGGGTATGAAATCATTTTCAGTCATGATTTTATCAGCTCTCAAATTACCTGTTCCTCCCACTCTTAAATCACTTACACACTGGAAAAGCAAGTCCTCTATCAAAGTAATGTATAAAAATGTCTAATAGCATAGAGGCATACAGAAGAAACCTGTAGTACTTTCTTTACCTTTACATCAAGAATTTTAATGCTGCAATCTTGATGTACTATGATTATGGTCTTCTAATCTGGTAACCTTGTCAAAAAGCAAATGAAGTTGGATTGTTTTAGTTTATTCTTAATAGCTCAGTCTATACTGGTTCCAAATTAATACCACATTCCTTTTTGTAAACATTTCTTAACAGATTTATTGAGGTATATTTTACTGCATACCATAAAATTCACGATACAAAGATTCATTGTGTTTCAAATGGATATTGTAAATTCTAAATTATTGGTAAACTTTGCAGTTGTGCCATCACCATGATCTAGTTTTAGAACACTTTCATCATCACAAAAAGTTTCCTCATGCCCAATTGTAACCTGTCTCCACTCCCACTGTAAGACACAGATAGCTTCTGATCTTCTGTCTCTCTAGTTTTGCTTTTTATGGTGATTTCACATAAATAGAATCATACAATATATAGTATTTTGTATTTGGGTACTTTCACTTAATGTTTTTGTTGTTTATGTAGTTGCGTGTCTTGGTAGTTGATTCCTTTGTGTATATCTGATTTGTATTTCGTTGTATTGGATATACTGTGTTTTCTTTATGCATTTGCCAGTTGATGAGTTGTTTGCAGTTTTTGGCAATTATGAATAGTGTTGTTAGGGACATTTGTGTACAAGTGTTTGTGGGACATACCTCTTAATTTTTCTTGGATAAATACCTAGAAATAGAATTTCTGAGTGTATCATAAATGTATATTACCTTTTGAAGAAACAAACTCTTTCAAAGTAGCTCTACCATTTCACATTCCTACAGCAATGTGTGAGGGTTCTTTTTTTTTTTTTTTTGCCATATCCTCCCCAGCACTTGGTTTGTCAGTCTTTTGATTAGTGGGTTATGTAGTGATGTCTCATTGTGGTTTTAAGCTGAATTTCCCTAATCACTAATGATATTGAGCATCTTTTCATGTGATAATTTTCCATTTCTGTGTGTTCCTAGGTGAAGGGTGAAGTATCCATTTCTTAATTGTGTTGTTCCTCTTCTTACTGAGTTTTACAAGTTCTTTATTGATTTCAGATACAAGCCTTTTATCAAATGTATGATTTGCAAATATTTTCTTCCAGTCTCTGGCTTCCCTTTTAATTTTCTTAATGATGTCTTTTGAAGGGCAAAATTTTCAATTTTTATGAAGCCCAGTTTGTAAATTTTCTCCTCAATTCTCTTGTAGGATTCATAGTTTTATCTTTTACATTTAGTCTGACCAATTTTCAGTTGACCTTTTTGTGTGATGGAGGTTATGTCTAAGTTGATTTGTTTTTGCATGTGGTTATCTACCTATTCTAGCACCATTTGTTTTAAAAAAAAAAAAGCAAACTATCTTTACCTCATTGTCTTGGTACCTGTATCAAAAATCAATTGGCTATAATTATAAGAGTTTATTTCTAGACTCTGTATTAACCCGTTCATCTGGCATTATGTCACTATCACACTGTCCTGTTTACTTTGGTTTTATAGTAGGTCTTAAAATGAGGTAGAACCAGTTCTCCAACTTTTTTCTTCTTTTCTAAATTGCTTTACCTATTTTGGGTGCTTTCTTTTCCATATAAATATTAGGATTAGGAAATTTTTAATTTTCTTTAGGATCAGTACTGTTTGTAAAGAAATTGTTTGAAAAAAATTTACCTATGAAGCAATATGTGCTTGGTTTATTCATTGTGTAAATATTTTAAATTACTAATTTAATTTCTTTACTTGTTATAGCTCTATCAAGATTTTCTATTTCTCCTTTAATCTCTTTTTTTTAAAAGATTTTAAGTAATCTGTATACCCAGTGTGGGACTTGAACTCACAACCCGGAGATCAAGAGTTTCATGTTCTACTGACTGAGCCAGCCAGGCGCCCTATCTCCTTTAATCTCTTCGATAATTTTTAAGGAATTTGTCCATTTCATCTACATTGTCTGGTTTTTCACATGAAGTTATTCATAATGTTCTCATACAATTATTTTAATTTCTGTAGAGTTATTCCTAATTTTGGTAATGTGTGTTCTTTCTCTCTCCCTTTCTTGCTCTCTCTCATTCTCTTTGGTTAGTCTAGCTAAAAATGTTTGCCAATTTTGTTGTTCTTTTAAAAGAACCAACTGTTGGTTTTGTTGGCTTTCTCTGTTATTTTTCTGTTTTATAATTTATGGATTGTTACTCTGATTTTATTTCCTTCAACTTACTTTGGGTTTGATTTACTTTTCTCATTCTGGCTTCTTGAGGTGGAAGCTTATATGTTTTTAGATCTTTCTAGCTAATACAAGCATTTTAAAAGTATAAATATGCTTATTAAAGCACTACTTTTGTGGCTTCTCATGAATTTTTAGTGTATTTTTTTCATTCAATTCAAGATATTTTCTATTCTCTTCATGATTTATTTTTGACTCGTGAGCTATTGAGAAGTGTGTTCTTCAATTTCCAAATGTTTGGGGATTTCTCAAATTTCTCTCTTGATTTCTGATATAATTCTGTTGTGGTCAGAGAATATACTTGCATGTTTTCCCTTTTCTTTTTCTTTAATAAGACTTGTTTTATAGTCTAACACAGGGTTTGGCAAACTATGACCCACAGGCCAGTTCTGGCCTATGGCCTTTTTTTAAAATGGCTTACAAGATAAGAAAGGGTATTAAAGGGTACTTTAAAAAAAAACAAAGAAGGTTATTATATAATGTTAAACGTGTAAATACATCAAGAAGATATAATAATTGTAAATGTTTAATGGGTTCAACAGTAGAGCACCCAAGTATACAAAGCAAAACCAACAGAGCTAAAAGGAGAAATAAACAGTAATAAAGTAATATTGGGGACATTAATACTCCGTCCTCAATAATGGGTGCATCATCCAGACAGGAAATCAAATAAGCCTCGGATTTGAACAGCACTGTAGACAAATGGACCTAACAGACATTTACAGAAAATTCTATCCAACAGCAGCAGAATACATTTTCTTCTCAAGTGCACATAGATCATTTTTTGGGGTAGATCATATGTTGAGCCACAAAACAAGTCTTAGAAGATTCAAGAAGATTGAAATAATACCCAGTATCTTTTCTGACCACAATGGCATGAAACTAGAAATCAACAAGAGGAAAACTGGAAAATTCACAAACACATGGAAATTAAGCCAGACTTTCCTAAATGAGCAATAGAATAAGGAAGAAATTATAGAGGACATTCAAAATTTGCTTGAGACAAAAATGAAAATACAACATAACAGAGCTTATGGGGTGCAGTAAAAAGCAGTTTTAAGAGCAAAGTTTGGAGCAGTAAACATCTACATTAAGAAACGGTAGGGGCACCTGGGTGGCTCAGTCAGTTAAGCACCGGACTCTTGCTTTTGGCTCAGGTCATGATCTCACAGTCCTAAGGTTGAGACCTGAGTCGGGCTGTGTGCTCAGCAGGGAGTCTGCTCTCCCTCTGCCCCTCCCCCTGCTCTTGTGAGCTCTCTCTCTCTCAAAATAAATAAATAAACCTTTTTTTAAAAAAAGGTAGAAATAGTAAAGATCTCAAATTTCTTAGAAACATACAACTTACCAAGGCTGAATCAGGAAGAAATAGAAAATCCAAATAGACCAATTAGTAAGGAGATTGAATCTGGAATCAAATGTCTCCCAATGAAAAAAAAGCCTAGGACCAGATGCTTTCACTGGTGAATTTTTCAAACATTTAAAGAAAAATTAACACCAACCCTTCTAATACTCTTCCAAAATATTGAAGAGGAGAGAACACCCCTTACTCATTTTACAAGGCCAGCGTTTTTCTTTTTCTTTTTTTTTTTTAAGATTTTATTTATTTATTTGACAGAGAGAATATAAGCAGGGGGAGCAAGAATGGGAGAAGGAGAAGCAGACTCCCTACTGAGCAGGGAACCTGACGCGGGGCTCGATCCCAGGACCCCGGGATCATGACCTGAGCCAAAGGCAGACGCTTAACCGACTGAGACACTCAGGCGCCCCAAGTCCAGCATTTTTCTGATACCAAAACCATAAAAAGGACAGTACTAAAAAGGAGAACTACTGGCCGTTATTTCTGATGACTATACATGCAAAAGTTCTCAATAAAATACTAGCAAACCAAATTCAGCAGCACATTAAAAGGATCATTCACCTTGATTATGTGGGATTTATCCCTGGGATGCCAGGATAGTTCAACATACACGAATCAGTCAATGTGATACATCACATTAATGAAATGAAAAAAAATCATATAATTATCTCAATAGACACATAAAAAGCATTTGCCAAAATCCAACATCCATTCATGGTAAAAACTCTTTAACAAATTAGGCATGGAAGGAACATATTTCAAATAAAGGCCATGTATGATAAGCTCACAGCTAACATCATACCCAAAGGTGAAAGGTTAAAACTTTTCCTCTGAGATCAGGAAAAACACAGGGTTCACACTTTTACTACTTTTATTCAACATAGTACTGGAAGTCCTAGCTAGAGCAATAGGCAAGTAAAAGACATATAAGTTATCAGAATTGGAAAGGAAAAAATAAAATTTCTATTGGCGGATGACATTTTATATAGAAAAAAATTTAAAGACTCAAACTATTAGATCTAATAAAGGAATTCAGTAAAGTTGCAGGATACAAAATTAGCATTAAAAAATCAGTAGCATTTCTATACACTAATAAAATTTCTGAAAAAGAAATAAATAGACCCCATTTACAATAGCGTCAAAAACAATAAAATACCTAGGAATAAATTTAACTAAGGAGGCGAAAGATTGCTGTACTCAAAACTATAAGACATCGACGGAAGAGACTGAAGACTCATATATAAATAGAAAAGTATCCTGTATTTATGGTTGGAAAAATTGCTATTGTTAAAATGTTAATACTATTGAAAGTCAGCTATACATTCAGTGCAATCCCTACCAAGATTCTAGTGGCATTTTTTACAGAAGTAGGAAAAACACTCCTAAAATATGTGGAACAAAAGACCCCAAATAGCCAAAGAAATCCTGAGGAAGAAAAACAAAGCAGGAGGTATCACACTCCCTGATTTCAAGGTATACTATAAAGCTATAGTCATCAAAACAGTATGGTACTGGTGTAAAAACAGACAAATAGACCAATGGAACAGAATTGAAAGCCCAGAAATAAACCCAAGCATATACAGTCAACTAATGTATGACAAAGGAGCTAAGAGTACTCAATGGAGAAAAAACATTCTCTTTAATAAGTGGTGCTGGGATAATTGGATAATTGGATATTCACATATAAAACAATTGAACTCACCCATATTTTATACCACTTACAAAAATTAAACTTGAAATGAGTTAAAGACTTAAATGCAAAACCTGAAACCATGAAACTCCAAGAAGAAAAAATGGGAATAAAACCATGGACATGGGTGTTGGTAATGATTTTTTTGGATATGACACCTAGAACTAAAGCAATCAAATAAAAAATAAACAAGTGAGACTGATTAAAAAGCTTCTGCACAGCAAAAGAAACCATTAACAAAATGAAAAGACAATCTACAGAATGGGAAAAAATATTTGCAGACTTCATACCTGATAAGGGGATAATAAGCAAAATATATAAAGAACTCCTACAACTCTATAACAAAAAACCCAAATAACCCAATTTAAAAATGAGCAAAAGACCTGAATAGCTGTTTCTCCATAGAAGATATACAAAAGGCCAACAGGTACATGAAAAGATGCTCAACATCACTAGTCATTAGGGAAATGTAGTTTCCTTAACCATAATGAGATATCACTTCATGCCTGTTACAGTGGCCATCATGAAAAAGGCAAGAGATAGCAAATGCTGGCCTGGATGTGGAGGAAAGGGAAACCTTGTCCACTGTTGGTGGGATTGTAAATTTATATGGCCACTCTGGAAAACTCTGTGGAGGATCCTCAAAAAATTAAAAATGTAAATACCATATGATACAACAACAAAAGAAATAAAAATTCTAACTCGAAAAGGTATCTGTACCCTTATGTTCATAGCAGTGTTATTTACAATAGGCAAGACATGGAAACAACTTAAGTGTCCATTGATGAATGAATTGATAAAGAAATTGTGGTGTGTGTGTGTGTGTGTGTGTGTGTGTGTGTGTGTGTAGAGAGAGAGATGGGGGAGAGCGATCTGAATATTATTTAGCCCTAAAAAACAAGGAAATCCTGCCACTTGCAAAAACATGGATAGAATGTGCAGACATTATGCTAAGTGAAATAAATCAGACAGAAAAAGACAAGTGTGTATGATCTCACTTCTCTGTGTAATTTAAAAAAAGAAAATTCAATGAAACAGATTAGACTTGTTACCAGAGTCAGAGCATGGTAGGAGGGGGAAATGGAGGAAGATGGTCATAAGGTACAAACTTGCAGTTATAAGGTAAATTTAAGTACCAGGGATGTAATGTACGACATGATGACTATTGCCAACCCTGCCAAATGATTTATAAGAAAGTTGTGAAGAGTCAATTCTAAGAGTTCTCATCACAAACAAACATTTTTTCCTTTTTTCTCTTTTTAAATTTTATCTATATGAGATGTAGAATGTTAGCTGAAACTATTGTGGTAATCATTTCACAATATATGTAAATAAAACCATCATGCTGTTTGTCTTTAGTTTATACAGTGATATATATCAATTGTTTGATAGATAGATCATGTACTATCCATAAAACAAGTCTCAGTAAATTTAAAAGAACTGGATTCCTTCCTGTTGATTTTAGTTACCATCTGGTATCATTTTGTTTCAGCTCTACACACTTTCTTTAATATTTCTTACAGGGCAAGTCTCCTAGCAAATAGTTTTTTCACTTCTTGTTCATCTGAGAATGTCTTTATTTTGACTCTATTTTTGAAGGATAGTTTTACTGAATATATAATTCTTGATTAGATTTTTTCAACATTTTAAATATGTCATTTTAGTGTCTTCTGACTTCCGTGGTGTCTGATAAGAACTCAGTTTTTGTATTGTTCTCTATGTTTGAATCATTTTTCTCTTTTGGCTTTCAAGATTTCTTGTTTGTATTTATCTTTCAGGAATGGGACTATTATATGTCTTAAATATGGATTTTTTTTTTAAGATTTTATTTATTTGACAGAGAGAGATACAGCAAGAGAGGGAACACAAGCAGGGGGAGTGGGAGAAGGATAAGCAGGCTTCCCACAGAGCAGGGAGCCGGATGCGGGGCTCGATCCCAGGACCCTGGGATCATGACCTGAGCCGAAGGCAGACGCTTAACGACTGAGCCACCCAGGTGCCCCTTAAGTATGGATCTTTTTATGTTTGTCCTACTTGGTGCTAATTGAACTTCTTGGATATGTAGATTAATATTTTTCATCAAATATGGGACATCTTTGGCCATTGTTCTTTCACATTCTTTCTAACACTTTCTCCCATTTCTCTCCTTCTGGGACTCCCATTATGCATATGATAGTATCTTACAGGTCTCTGAGGCTCTGTTCAGTTTCCTTTGATTTTTTTTCTCTGTACTCCAAATTTGATAATTTCTGATGATAAGTCTTTGAGTTTATTGATTCTTTCCTCTGCCATCTCAAATCCACTCCTAAGACCATCTAGTACATTTTTCATTTCTGTTACTATATTTTCACTTTTAGAATTTTTCTTTGGTTCTTTTTATGGCTTGTATTTTTATGTTTAGATTCTCTATCAGTTGAGTCATTGTCATCATATTTTTCTTTAGTTTTTTTGGACATGGTTTCCACTGATTCTTTAAACATATTTATAACAACTGCTTTGAAATCTTTGCCAAGTTCAACATCTGGACTTATTCAGAGTCAGTTTCTGTTGACTGCCTAAAATTTGTTTCCTCCTGGCAGTGGGTCACATTTTGCTATTTTTTTCCATGTCTTGTATTTTGTTGTTATTGTTGAAAACCAAAAAGTGTAGGTAATACATTGTGGTGACTTTGGATTTTGATAGATTTTTCTGAGAGTTGTTTTTATTTATTTGTTTATTTTTTGTTAATTTCCTGGGTTTAAATCACAGAAGCTCTCCCCCCCCCGCCCGCCCCTGTGGTATAGCCTCTGAAGACTCCACTCAGATTTCAGTCTTATTTTTTAACCTGGATTTGTAGCTGTTGCCAGTGTGTATAGTTTAGGAGTAGTCATTGATTTGGAAAGAGCTTTGCTAAAACATTTCAAGGCCGTAACACTTCTGTCTTCTGCTGATTGAAATGTGTTTGGAATAGAGTGTGCACTCAAAGGCAGTCAGTTATCACATCTGCCTTGGCTTTTACTTTCCATGGATTCTCTTGGATTCTCCTGCACTACACATAGTTTCCCAGTTGTCAAAGGACTTGTGGAGAACATATCTAGCACTTATTTGGCTCTCATTTCCAGAATCTCTTAATTAAATTTCTGGCTGTTCAACCACTCATTCCAACTGGGTCTGCAGTCCCAGGGTAACAAAACAGATGCTGTTTATTTTCCTCATTCCTTTCCTACAGTTTTACTACTTGTAGCTGAAAAAAGCTGTGGAATTTTGTCCCCTGCCCCAAATCAAGGATGCCCTCTCTGACTGCCAGGCTGGTGGTTTTCAGTCAGCCCTGCCTTGGTATAAACTAATGTTCTTGAGATTGAGCTTGGTGGTAGGATGGGATAGGAGCCACCCCAAGCAAGAAAAGGCTGCAGGCTCCCACTGTTCTCGAATGAAGCTTTAACAGGTTTTCAAGAACAAACTTTTCTGAATTTATTGTCTGCCTTTGGTTGATTTCCAGAGCCCTGAAATAGTTTTGTTTTTTAGTTTCGTCCAGTGTTATGCTTGGTTTTGGTGGAGAGACTGCACCAAGTTCTTCACATCACAATAGGTTCCCACTCTTTTTAAATATTCACAAGCCATTTATTTAATTAACTGTTTAAAATGTTGAAGGGGCTCCTGGAGCTGCAGAATTCCTATTTTTATAATGCATTTTGTGGCAATATCTTTCTATCCCTGGTTCTCTGGCACTTATATTCTAAAGTTACTGGACAATGTTCTGTGTCTATAGTTATTGATAAAAACGCTTGAGAATATACTTTTTATATTCTTTCAGTATCTTGGGATGCTATTTCTCTGGCTAAATAAACTGCTTTAAAGTGTGTGAAAGTCTTCATAGCCCCTTTACCCAACCTGGGCTTTAAGTTCCTCTCTTGGATAAGTTTGAACATCACCCTCTTTAGTGGAAAAGGTGGAATTTTGTCATGTGTTACCTAATTATTCTTGCTTCAAGCATAGCTTGAGAAGTCTTTTTGGTATCCTTAGTATTTTTCTGAAGTGTGGCTCATCTGGGACAATGGAGTTTGCTCCATTCTTGCAGGTAGATTCATGTCTAAAACTATTATCATAGACAAATGTAAATCTTTGATTATATATAGTTTTCTCAGAAAGCAGTACGATGTATATATAACTTCAGACCTTGGATTTTATGTACTTAGGGCATGATTGATTGATCGATTGATTGATTGATGGTATTAGTTAACATCATTTTTTATTCCTTTTTACTCCAAAAGAATAAAATAATAATAGCTAGAAAATGGCTTTTGTAGATTTTCCGCTTTTCAGAGAGTGAATAGATTAAAACAAGTAAGCGTGCAATTCATGTAATAATTCCCAGAAGAGCACCGTATAACTTTATTGTTCGCTATTTAACACACAAAGCATTATTGAGTTATTGAGGACAACAGCAGATCAACAGACAATAGTATCTAGGCCACAGAAAAGTAAATTTGTTCATTTTATTGTTTTAGGTGCTCCTATTCCTGTATTGTTCCTGTGATGCCAAGAGTGTTTTGGTGTTTTGAATCAGTAACCTAATTAACTTTCTTACAGTCTAATTATAGGCTGAACTTGCAGTGCAAAGTTGCTACTATCCTAAAATGTTTGTGGTGGGTAACAGTTCCTACATCCCATTGAAGTGCCACTGGCAGTCCCTATGTTTGTTTGCTTTTTTATTAAAGTTTTAATTTTGAGATAAGTATAGATTCCCGTGTAGCTATATGTCCATATGCTTTGACCCAGTCATATTTTTATTTTTAATTTTTTCCAACTATTACCTAATTTTGCAAAAATTGGCTACTGCTACTTTGTGCATAATGAGAAAGGGTCATGTAGAAAGGTTAGAAGTCTGAAACTCAGTGACACTCATTTTGTTAAGCACCAACTAGGACAATGGTCATGATTAAGACAAGGTATTAGAAACATCTTTGCCTACTAGTAGTCTGTTTCCTATCCATGAAACTTGTATTTTAAAGTATGAATTTGTAACAAAAATATTACATTTTGAAAAATTGAAGAAAGCATCAAATTAGCAACTTTTATGTGCCATTAATGGAATGAGCTCATAGTTTCTGCAAATGTTAATACCATATAGGTGTAATTAAGTTCTAATGCCATATTGGCTCAAATAGTAAGCCTTACGTGACTGTGTTGACAGTTTTTCTAAACTTCAAAGTTGCTTAAAAATCATTTCACTCATACTTTTAGTCACTCATAAAAATGTAACTTGTGTAATATATACTGTTTTTATCTGTTAATGAAAGCAAATACAGAGGGAATACAAAATTATTAGATCAGTAGTTATACCTATATTTTTGTTGGGTCATTTCAAACCAGAATGGCCTTTTTTCTCCTTTGATTTCATTTATTAGTATTCCACCTGAAACTTTTCTGAAGAATTTCGATGGTAGAAGCCATTTCTCTAGGAATAATGAAAATCATATCTTTGTGAAAGAATTTGAAGGGTTATGGATATGGCTTGTTCCATATGTTTTTAGTAACTTTTTACTGCTACTGTAATAGCAGGATTGGGCATGAAGGGCTAATGCCTGTTTGCCTAGAAGGAAGAAAGCAAAAAGTTGATATGTGATGGGAAAGAGTTATAAAGACAGATGGGAGGTAAGATTTAATTTTAAAATTCTTTGAACATTCTTCAGAAGGGCTGCAAGGATAAAATAAAAATATCTGCAAAATTGTATTGAAAAGCCCATGGCTGATACAGGCTTGGACCTCAGGGCAGTGTTTTTTTAAGCAGACAGCCTGTAGTTATAATAATCAAGAGTCTCACAAATGTCATACATACATATAAGTGTTACCTTGACCACTAGTATTAAAATAAAGCCAGAATTTCCTGTCACATCTTTATTTTCTTTCTCTTCAGCAGAGTTCAAGATAATTCCTTTTTACTTTTCCTATAGTACTAAAACTTAGAGTGCTAGACCCTTCTTACGGAATACATAGGAGAAAACATGTCTTAAATGTTGATGATCAGCATTTTCTAAACTTTCTCTACATACTTTGTGAAAAAAGTGCACCATGGCCAAATGAATGGGGAACTGTTGGTGAATCACAATTAAATGAGTTTCCTGCTTGATAACTCTTCTTTAACATGCTAAAGTGCATTTGATAAACAGTATAGCATATTGTTTTTCCTAAACTTACTCGACCATGGGAGCATTGCTCTAAACTAGTATTCTTGTGAACATACTTGGGAATAAACACTGCTCTAGATAAGTGATATTCCAGAAGCTCTACCACAAAAATTAATGGAAAAAGTAAATATGGGTTTGTTTGTTTTTTAAGTTGCTTCTAGGGTGTTGTTTTGACATAATTTCTTATTTTTTACTCAACTGCCACTTCAAACAATTAAATGAAAAAACAATATAAATATAAATTAATTTAGAAAATGTTAATATTCTTGGAAATGTTATGTGCAACTAACTCATTTCTGAAAGAAATACAGCTTATAGGGCATAAATTATCTGTTCACATTGAACGGTTTGGTACTCTTTATGTGCTTATAAGTTTTTATTGTTCTTTGTTCCACTGTTCTGCTACTTCTTGTTATTGAGGGGCATTTGAAAGGTTTCTTAATGCAGTACACAACAAAAGATTTATAGAGTACAATCAAAGGTTTTCAACTCTGATGTATATTGACTGGGTTACAGCAAAGCAGTGGTACTACTTTATAGTATTTTTCCAAAGGGTTAGGAATATATGGAAATCTGAAGAAATATATTTTTATGTGTTTTCTTTAGAAGGAGCATACAATTTTATGTAATACTTATATTTAACAGAAACTGTTTAAACCTTGACTTTTTTCATTTTATAATGAAAGAACTGGGGCGCCTGGGTGGCTCAGTTGGTTAAGCGACTGCCTTCGGTTCAGGTCATGATCCTGGAGTCTCGGGATCGAGTCCCGCATCGGACTCCCTGCTCAGCAGGGAGTCTGCTTCTCCCTCTGATTCTCCCCCCTCTCATGTTCTCTCTCTCTGTCTCATTCTCTCTCTCAAATAAATAAATAAAATCTTCAAAAAAAAAAATGAAAGAATTTATAGGACCCTCAGCAATATAGATTTGCATTGCAGCAAGTATATACATACTTACTAAATATTTGGTTTTTATTGCATTGTATTTTAGTGAACTGAAATGTCATTAGGAAGTCCACATTCTTAGAATTTTAATCATAGATCTCTGTGTGATCATTCCTAGCCAAAGTAAACACAACCAAAAAATATATATATCTGTATTACAGATGTTTAGAATTGTTGCATCTCTTGTTCTAAGGAATCCCAAAGTGTGCAATGTAGCATTTAATTTTATATTATTATAAAAGTGACTCGTGAGCATAGAAATAAATAATTAAACATTATAGGAAAGTTTAAAGATGAAAAGTTAACATTTTTCTGTGCCCTCATTTCATCTGTATCCTCGATATTAATCACTATTGGGTACTTTTTGTTTTCATTCTGCTGGTGATTTCCACTAGAACTCTAAATAATTGCAGGTCATAAATCTAGAAACTTATTGCTTTTCTATTAAGATTGACAGCAAATATGACCAAATTCAGAATTCTCTAATGTCAGATTTCTCATATTCATAGTGATAATATGAGTTTCTTATAAAGGGTGCACATTTAGAAATCAGTTATATTTTGAATTTAATGTGGAATTATTTTAATTAATGGAGAATTTTTTTAGAACTCAGGTTCATATGTTTTTCCATGATACGTTTTTTTGTGGTTTCTAAGTGTTCTGTCAGTATCAGTGGAGGTCATTCTTTTTATCAACCATTTTCTATTTTTCAAGGTAGTTACTTATGGGAATTTCAAATAAACTGGAATGGATCAATCTGAAATGTATACACACTAAAATTTTTCTCTTTAAAATTTTTCCCTCTTTGAATTTAGAAAGTGAGATGAAAGCAATCATTATAATAATATTCTTTTCAGGTAGTGAAATATGGATTGCTTTTAGCTATTCTCTGCAAAGTAGTAAAATAAAAAAATAAATGTTTATTCTGGATCATGATGCTTTGATATTTATGCCAGCAGTGGTCACCTAGTGATTTCATTCAGGTCAAAGCCTAAAAACCCCATTGTGCTACCTCAGTGAAGAGGTAAAAAGCCTCCCTAGAAGAAATCTGTGAAACAGGCAATCACTGAAACGTAACATAAAGGGAAAATCTGCATATGTTGTCTCCATGACTCTGCAGAATGAGGCAGATAAAGGATTTTTCCAAGTAGTAATCCATGTACTGACATAAAACTGTAATAAAGATGTTAAGTTTTAGAATAAATGCTTTTAAGTTTTAAAGACAATATATCTGAAGAAGAGCTATATGCCATTTCTTTCTGGCAGTTAGTTATAATTGCCGCTTAGCAAGAATACTTTCTAGATACTTTTTCTTGTATTCCGCAAAATTCCCATTGACATTTTCCTAGCTACTTCAAATGCCAAAATGACTATTTGGTTAGATAACCGATAAACACCTGGCAAATTACTTATTTTGAAGAACATTGAATGAGAGTCTAGTGTATAATTTAATCACACACAGAGCACCAGGTAAAATGTCAAAACAATGTTATCTTATACTATCTTTAACATTTAAAAATTTCTGTTGGGAATTAATTGGCAAGCTTGACACTCAGACATAAATATTTAAGTCAAATCAGTTTCTCTTGTGTTTTTCAGATGTCATATGTTTCAGAGCATTTTATTTTAAAGCTCCCAAATAATACTTAATTATCTTCATAACTAAGAGCAGGTCTTAACTTTAAAAAGTTCTTGTATATTACCTATACTTTCTGGTATTGTTAATTTTATTCTCCATTGTGATTATGTGTTATTAAACATAACCTGCCACACATTCAGAGTTATATATAGCAAGCTCCTTATGATAGTGGACAGCTTTGTCCTATACTGGAAGACCCTAAGTCATGTATTACAAAGGGTATTAAAAATGTTATTTATAAGTTCCTGTTAATTTGTAAACCATTTTCCCTTGGAAATAGTATAATTGGTGAGTAGGTTCTGAAGCAAGTCTCCTAACACTCATTTAGCTCATGGTGTCCTAGAAATACATTATGCACCTGCTGTCATAGGAGGGAGCATGTGCACATAAGCATGCAACTGCAGTGGGATGGGATAAGAGTGAAGATGGAGAAACACACTGGTACTGTTTGGGCCCCCAAAATAGTCACTCCCCTTCAGTCTTTTTGTATCCTGACACGAACCAAATTCAGGCTGTTTCTGGTCCATCAAATGGACCAATTAAGGAATGGATTTAGTTTTTCCAAACTGGATAGATGTGATTACATCTTCCCAAATGTGAAAAGGATGTCATACTTGAACAAATCTACCCAGATTCTGAACTCACAAAGTCAAATTATTGTTAATTCCTTCGAATTAATTATCTTAAAGACACTCATTCCAATAAGAGTCTGTGGTTTCTAAGTTTAAATAAGATCTGCTGATAAAGTTTTTAAATAATTTCCAAAAACATGAAAGCAGCATTGTTATAAGAATGCCCCTAAGCGGGCGCCTGGGTGGCTCAGTTGGTTAAGTGACTGCCTTCGGCTCAGGTCATGATTCTGGAGTCCCTGGATCGAGTCCCGCATCGGGCTCCCTGCTCAGCAGGGAGTCTGCTTCTCCCTCTGACCCTCCCCCCTCTCATGTGCTCTCTCTCTCTCATTCTCTCTCTCTCAAATAAATAAATAAAATCTTAAAAAAAAAAAAAAAAGAATGCCCCTAAGCTGGGGCGCCTGGGTGGCTCAGTCGTTAAGCGTCTGCCTTCGGCTCAGGTCCTAATCCCAGGGTCCTGGGATTGAGCCCCACGTCACGCTCCCTGCTCGGCCAGGAGCCTGTTTCTCCCTCTCCCGCTCCCCCTGCTTGTGTTCCCTCTCTAGCTGTCTCTCTCCCTGTGTCAAATAAATAAATAAAATCTTTAAAAAAAAAAAAAAAAAGAATGCCCCTAAGCTGTCATTGAACATATTCAACGTATGTGACTCTGTGGATGCCAGTCTTATTTAAATTTTTTTCCTTTTGGCTATGCCTTCAGAGTTTGAGGCATGTTCGTAATAAAATTGGTGATGGAAAATTCTACCCTTTTTAGGGTGGATTTGAGTCCTGGATTCCATGAAGCAATTCTGTATCAAGATCTTAAGACAATTCCAAAACAGGAATTTCAAAAGATATGAATGAAAACATATAATTGGATTTGCTTTGCTGGCTGAGGACCTTGACTGACAATATTTGCTTACATACCTTCTGAAATTTTTGCTGAAAATTTTAGTTACATTATTTCATGATCATTCTTTGTAAATTATGTATATTTCTCTACAATTTTATCAACTATAGGAAATCATACACAAGAATTTGAAGATGCTTAATAGTCTGGGGCTATTTAATATGTGAGCTGCTAGTCTTCTGTCAGTAATCTCTCTTACCGGATATTCCCATCGCTTGCATCCACAGAGATAATTATAAGGCACTGGGGGGAATTTAAATTCTGTTCAGCGTGCGATAAACCTCTGGCGGTCTTGGATTTCACATTTTCTTTTTCAAGGATTTGTGAGTCGTCTCGAAGTTCTAAAACAGTTGTAATTTTGATAAATTGAAATCATAACTTGTGAGGTTTTTTGCAGCTGCAAGTCTAGTCTGTGGTTGCTTAACAAGTGAGACAGTTTAAGGGATTCATTAATTAATTCAAAGAATATTTACTGAACACCTACCATGAATTAGAAACTGTGAGGTGCTCGGGCTATGGCAGTAAATAAGGCAGTCAGTACTCCTGTTCTTGTGTTTATTTTCTAATGGGAGGCACTGACTGTGGTTTAATAGGTAAATCAATGAATAAATAAAATAAGTAAAGATCGTGGTAAATGCAGGGAAGGAAATAAATGGGATCCTATAATTGAGAAAATGTGGTCCTATTTAATTAGAGTGTCCAGGAAAGCCATTGTGAAAATATGATCGTGAAGTTCCAAAAGACAAGAATGAGCCCACAGTTTGAGGAGCTGGGCAAGGGATATTCTTGGCAGAGGTAATAGCCAATTCAGAGTCTCTGAGGGAAGAAGTAATTTGGATACTTTCTTGGACCAGCAAGAAGGGCAGGGTAATTGGATTGTCAGAGGTGGACGAGAGAGGCAGGCCAGGGGCTGATGGGGGGACTTCACTGCTAGTGACATGGTATGTAAGATCTGATGCATGTACATTAGGGAAGCCAGGGCAGAGTTTTGGACAGGCAAGGAATATGATCTGGCTTGCATTTTAATATCATCTTGGCTTCTGTGTAGAAAATGTATGGGAAGGGGGCAGAACGGAAGCAAGAAGGCCAGTTAAGGAGGCTGTTGGGTGAATTCAGGCAGGAAATTATAAGGTGCTGAGCTCAGTGCAGGACAGTGGAGGTAGAGAGAACACATTTGGGCAGATTTTCCAGTGTGGCCTGTCACGATTACTTAGCCTTTGTTCTCTGTTTATCTCTACCCTGGGGAGGAAATGACAGCTTCTAATGGTATACCCAGATTTGGCCATTAGCCAGTTCATAAAATATCATCGATAGTAAAATAAAAGCCTTTGTTATATCCTTTTTTGTTCTAGTAAAAAAAAATTTTTTTAAGGGTTTAAAGGGTAAACTTTCTTTTTACCTGTCTGTGAACATGTTTCAGCCCACCTGTGGAAAGCAGGCCGTTTATCTAGACAGACTGCTTATTGGCAGGCAGAGTGATTGGTCTGCATTTTAAAACACAAGTACAGTATTCAGTGTTAAAGAATTCTAATTCTCATGTCAGATAAGTGGGTTAAGCTTCTTCTTATGGAAATATTAATTTACATGTTTGTTATGACTTTAGAATATATGTAGAATTTGATCCCAGTTGTCACAAGTAATATCTAAGAGGTTGTATCATTTGGTAATTGCTGTTAGCCCAAAAGGATGAGACATCTGTATGCTGTTGTTAGCCCTTCTTCAAAATGGACTGATAGGTGATGGGAAAATGAGTTGGTTTTATTTTTTTATTTGACCAAAGAAAGTAGTCCTGCCCATTTCCTTAATCTCCCTCCTCAGAGTCTCTTTCTCTGTGCTAGGTAACAAACACACATACTGTGTTTGCAATTGTTTCTGTGACAAAACTACATCAATTTAAAACATATATATTCAGGATTTACGCTTAGAGTATTATGTGGTATAATGAGCTAAGAATTATATTTATTGTTTTCTGCCATGCATTATTGAATTATACTGGATATTTCATTTAATTACTTGAGGCGCATGTTCTTTTATCTTTTCTTTTTACAGATGATTTTTTTAAACATCAAGCCAGTGATCTAAATATTTGAGTGAATAACCCAAAGTTGCACAGCTGATAAATAATAGGATTATGCTTTAAACCTATATCTACATATCAGAGTATGTCTCTTCCTTCAAGAGAAAGAGAATGAATATAAAGAGAGACACTTACTGTATATAGAATGGAATTTGGCACTGCAATATTGTCTTTTATTTCTCTGTGTGCTCTTCCTAACCCAGTGCGCTTTGGAGCTCAAATTAGAGCTGTTTTTCATGGTACCGGAAAAAGCCAGTGCTTGAAAACACCAAGCCTTGTTATTGACTCTCTGTGGTCATTGGCTTGGCATGGAGTGGGTGGCTTCCTTCCCATTCCCACTTAAATTTTAGGTTAGGTCAGTGTGTATCAGCAGAGTGATGATTTAAAGGGACTTACTGTTTTTTCTTTTGAAATTGGCACTCTAATGTTATTCTTATGCTTAGTATAAATAAGTACTATGTGGCAATAATGAAATTATTTTCAGGATATTCTATAAGTAGCTGAAAAGTTTTAAGGTATTGTATATTTAGTATAAAAGTAAACAGTAGGAACAACTGTGAAGGTAGGATTATTCTAGGTACATTAAGGAAATAAAGTGTACACACTGATGTTTACTGCCTGGGGTGTGGTGTGGGGACAGGGAGACCAGCTGAAAAGAGTCAGATTCTACAAGTATTCCAGAAAGAATGCATTGTAACTCTACATCAGTAATACTAGATTAATTTCAAGGTAACGTAGCAATAACTATTTTTGAAGGTGTCCATGTTAAATTTATTAATGATAAAATTATAGAAATGTTATTAAAAGGGAAATGTAATGATGCCATATTTTTAAAAAGCCTTCAGAAAAATGCAAGTAGTGCATTATGAGAAATAAAAACAGCTAAGGAACTGATTGAATTATATAAATTTTATACCAAGGATAATTATTCTACTTATTTCTCATGTCCAGAAAATCAATACTTGGAATTTTTAGAATGTTGCTTTAATGTGCATTTTATTTTTAACTTTTAGAAAGAATTTTATTTTTGAAAATAATATGTGTTGTTACTGTTTTAAGTTTTTATTTTAACGTATGTGAACATTCACCTTTTGAGTTATGTAACCACCACCAGAATCAAACACAAAGGAGTTCCTGTACCCCCTAAGATTGCCCTGTGCCCCATGTATACACACCAGCCTTCACTCACCCCGTAGGACCCACATAAGGTTTTTTTTTTCATGTTTTATTATTTATTTTCTTCTTACTTTGCGTTTAGTTTTCAGTTCTTTTTCTCATTACTTAAGGTGGAAGCTTAAGTAAGGATTTTGAAACTTTCTTTTCTACTATAGGCATTTAAAACTTTAAATTTTACACTAAGCCCTTCCTTAACTGCATCCCATAAATCCCATAAATCATATGTGATATGTTGTATTGTTTTTATTTAGTCAAAAATGTTTTCTAATTTTCCTTGTAATTTCTTTTATTCATGGGTTATTTAGAAGTATGTTGTTTAATTTCCAAATATCGGTGATTTCCCAGCCTCCTTCCTGCATACATTGTATGATTTCAGTTCCTTTAAATATAAGATGTGTTTTTTGGTCTAATGAATGGTCTGTATGGAGAATGTACCATGTACACCTGGAAAGAATGTGTATTCTGCTATGGTACTCTGTAAATGTCAAATTAGGTCCGTGCGGTTTAAGTCTTTCGCATCCTTGCTTACGTTCTGACCAGATGTTCTATCAGTTATTGGGAGTGATGTGTTAAAATCTCCATCCATCATTGTTGAAATGTCTACCTTTCCTTTCTGTTCTGTCAGGTTTTGCTTTATGTACGTTTGGGTTTTTAGGGTGCATATAGTTATAAATTCTTATATATTCCAGAAGCATTAATCACTTTACTGTCATGAAATGTTCCTATTTGTCTCTTAATAATATCTCCTGTCTTAATGTCTAACTTTTCTGATATGAATATAGCTAGTCTGTCACTCTTGTTTTTTGCATGGTATGTATTTTTTGCAACCTTTTATGTACAGTTACATCTAAAGTGTGCTTCTTAGGGGTGCCTGGGTAGCTCAGTCGTTAAGCGTCTGCCTTCGGCTCAGGTCATGATCCCGGGTCCTGGGATCGAGTCCCGCATCGGGCTCCCTGCTCCGAGGGAGGCCTGCTTCTCCCTCTCCCCCCAAACCCCCGCTTGTGTTCCCTCTCTCGCTGTCTCTCTCTGTCAAAAAATAAATAAAATCTTTAAAAAAATAAATAAAGTGTGCTTCTTAAAGATAACATATTGTTTTTTAGGGCCATCTGACATTCTTGTTAGATTTGCATTATTTTGTTTACTACATTTACTGTAATTGTTGGTATGGATATATTTACATCAGCCATTTTGCTATTTGTATTTACACAACTTGTATCTTTTATGTTCCTCTGTATCTCCTTTATTGCCTTCTATTATGTTAATATCTTTTCATCTTTAACTGGAATGTAATTGACATAAAACATTATATTAGTTTCAAGTGTACAACATAATTATTTGATATTTGTATATATTGCAAAATGATCACCACAATAAGTCAGTTAACATCCATCACCATAGTTATAAAATTTTTTTTCTTGTGATGAGGACTTTCAAGATTTACCGTCTAGGGGCGCTTGGCTTGCTCAGTCAATCGAGTGTGCGACTCTTGATCTTGAGGTTGTGAGTTCTAGCCCAATGTTGGGTATAGAGGTTATTTAAAAATAAAATCTTTTAAAAAAAAAGATTTATTCTCTATAAAGTTTCAAATATACAATATAGAATTATTAACTATAGTCACCAGTGTTGTACATGAAATCCCCATGACTGATTTTATAACTGGAAATTTGTACCTTTTGACCCTCTTTTCCCATTTTGCCTATCCCACCCCCCCCCCCCCCACTGTTCTGTTCTCTGTATCTATGAACTTTTTTTTTTTTAAGATTCCACGTGTAAGTGAGATCATATGGTATTTGTCTTTCTCTGACTTACTTCACTTAGCATAATGCCCTCAAGGTCCATCCATGTTGTCACAAATGGCAAGATTTTATTTTTTTTTATGGCTGACTAATATTCCATTGCACATTTTCTTTATCCATTCATCCATCAATGTATACTTAGGTTGTTTCCATATCTTGGCTATTGCTGCAGTGAACATGGGGATGCATGTATCTTTTTGAGTAAGTGTTTTTGTTTTCTTCAGATAAATGCCCAGAAGTGGAATTGCTACATCATATGATAATTGTATTTTTATTTAATTTATTTCTTGAGGAACCTCCATACTGTTTTCCATAGTAGCAGCACCAGTATATATTCCCAGCAAAAGTGCATGAGGATTCCATTTTATTCTCACCAACACTTGTTATTTCTTGTCTTTTTTAATATAACCAATCTAACAGGTATCAGGTGATATAACGTTGTGGTTTTGACTTGCATTTCCCTGATGATTAGTAAAGTTGAGAATCTTTTCATGTGTCTGTTGTCTGTCTGCATGTCTTCTTTGGAAAAATGTTTATTCCAATCTGCCCATTTTAAAATCAGATTGTTTGGGATTTTTTACTCTTGAGTTGTAGGAGTTATTATTATTATTTTTTATATTTCCCCCTTACCAGATATATGACTTGCAAATATTTTTCCCACTCATACATTGCCTTTCATCCTGTTGATGGTTTCCTTTGCTGTGTAGAAGTTTTTTAGTTTGATATAGTCCCGCTTGTTTATTTTTGCTCTGGTTGTCTTTGCTTTTGATGTAAGATTCAAAAAATCATGACCAAGACCGATGTCAAGGAGCTTACCGCCTATTTTCTTCTAGGAGTTTTATGGTTTCAGGTCTTACATTCAAGTTTTAATCCATCTTGAGTTTATTTTTGTGTATGGTGTTAAGATAATGGCCAGTTTCATTCTTTTAAAGGTGGCTGTCCAGTTTTCCCAACACCATTTATTGAAGAGACTATTCTTTCCTCATTGTATATTCTTGGCTCCTTTGTTGTAAATTAATTGACCATCTATGCATGAGTTTATTTCTGGGCTCTCTATTCTGTTCCATGGAATTATATGTCTGTTTTGTGCCAATGCCATGTTTTTTGATTACTATTGCTTTGTAATATAGCTTGAAACCAGGGGATGTGATACCTCCAGCTTTGTTCTTTTTCAAGATTATTTTGGCTTTTTGGGGTGTTTTGTGGTTCCATACAAACTTCAGGATTTTATGTTCTATTTCTGTGAAAGATGCCATTGATATTTTGATAAGGATTCCACTTAATCTGTAGATTGCTTTGGGTAGTATGGACATTTAAAAAAATTTTTTTTAATTCTTTTTTATTATGTTATGTTAATCACCATACATTACATCATTAGTTTTTGATGTAGTGTTCCATGATTCATTGTTTGTGTATAACACCCAGTGCTCCATTCAATACGTGCCCTCTTTAATACCCATCACCAGGCTAATCCATCCCCCCATCCCCCTCCCCTCTAGAACCCTCAGTTTCTTTCTCAGACTCCATCATCTCTCATGGTTCGTCTCCCCCTCCGATTCCCCCCCCTTCATTTTTCCCTTCCTACTATCTTCTTCTTTTTTTTTTTTTTTAACATATAATGTATTATTTGTTTCAGAGGTACAGGTCTGTGATGCAACAGTCTTACACAATTCACAGCGCTCACCATAGCACATACCCTCCCCAGTGTCTATCACCCAGCCACCCCATCCCTCCCACCCCACCCCCCACTCCAGCAACCCTGTTTGTTTCCTGAGATTAAGAATTCCTCATATCAGTGAGATCATACGATACATGTCTTTCTCTGATTGACTTGTTTTGCTTAGTATAATACCCTCTAATTCCATCCACGTTGTTGCAAATGGCAAGATTTCGGGGTTTTTTATGGCTGCATAATATTCCATTGTATATGTATACCGCATCTACTTTATCCATTCATCTGTTGATGGACATCTTGGCTCTTCCCATAGTTTGGCTATTGTGGACATTGCTACTATAAACATTGGGGTGCACATACCCCTTCAGATCACTACGTTTGTATCTTTGGGATAAATACCCAGTAGTGCAATTTCTGGGTCTTAGGGTAGCTCTATTTTCAACTTTTTGAGGAACATATACTGTTTTCCAGGGTGGCTGCACCAGCTTGCATTCCCACCAACAGTGTAGGAGGATTCCCCTTTCTCCGCATCCTTGCCAACATCTGTCATTTCCTGAATTGTTAATTTTAGCCATTCTGACTGCTGTGAGGTGGTATCTCATTGAGGTTTTGATTAGGATTTCCCTGATGCCGAGCGATGTTGAGCACTTTTTCATGTGTCTCTTGGCCATTTAGATGTCTTCTTTAGAAAAATGTCTGTTCATGTCTTCTGCCCATTTCTTGATTG
Source organism: Neomonachus schauinslandi (assembly GCF_002201575.2). NCBI lineage: Eukaryota > Metazoa > Chordata > Mammalia > Carnivora > Phocidae > Neomonachus > Neomonachus schauinslandi. Next base: position 125,908,603 of record NC_058411.1, on the reverse strand, counting down.
CATTATTTGTTCTTTGGGTGCTGAGTTTGGTAAGTTCTTTATAGTTTTTGGATACCAGCCCTTTATCTGATATGTCACTTGCAAATATCTTCTCCCATTCTGTCGGTTGTCTTTTGGTTTTGTGGACTGTTTCTTTTGCTGTGCAAAAGATAGGGATTGCATTAAATGTGTAGATTGCTCTAGGTAGCATTGACATCTTCACAATATTTGTTCTTCCAATCCATGAGCATGGAATGTTTTTCCATTTCTTTGTGTCTTCCTCAATTTTTTTCATGAGTATTTTATAGTTTTCTTAGTACAGATTCTCTGCCTCTTTGGTTATATTTATTCCTAGGTATCTTATGGTTTTGGGTGCAATTGTAAATGGGATTGACTCCTTACTTTCTCTTTCTTCTGTCTTGTTGTTGGTGTATAGGAATGCCACTGATTTCTGTGCATTGATTTTATATCCTGCCACTTGACTGAATTCCTTTATGAGTTCTAGCAGTTTTGGGGTGGAGTCTTTTGGGTTTTCCACATAAAGTATCATATTATCTTCAAAGAGTGAGAGTTTGACTTCTTCTTTGCCGACTTGGATGCCTTTGATTTCTTTTTGTTGTCTGATTGCTGTGGCTAGGACTTCTAGTACTATGTTGAATAGCAGTGGTGATAGTGGACATCCTTGCCGCGTCCCTGACCTTAGGGGGGAAGCTCTTAGTTTTTCCCCATTGAGAATGATATTTGCTGTATGTTTTTCATAGATGGCTTTTATGATATTGAGGTATGTACCCTCTATCCCTGTACTCTGAAGAGTTTTGATCAAGAAAGGATGCTGTACTTTGTCAAATGTTTTTCTGCATCTATTGAGAGGATCATATGGTTCTTGTTCTTTCTTTTGTTAATGTATTGTATCACGTTGATTTGAGGATGTTGAACCTTGCAGCCCAGGAATAAATCCCACTTGGTTGTGGTGAATAATCCTCTAATATACTGTTGGATCCTATTGGCTAGTATTTTGGTGAGAATTTTTGCATCCATGTTCATCCGGGATATTGGTCTGTAATTCTCCTTTTTGATGGCGTCTTTGTCTGATTTTGGGATCAAGGTAATGCTGGCCTCATAAAATGAGCTTGGAAGTTTTCCTTCCCTTTCTATTTTTTGGAACAGTTTCAGAAGAATAGGTATTAATTCTTCTTTAAATGTTTGGTAGAATTCCCCTGGGAAGCCATCTGGCCCTGGGCTTTTGTTTGTTGGGAGATTTTTGATGACTGCTTCAATTTCCTTAGTGGTTATAGGTCTGTTCAGGTTTTCTATTTCTTCCTGGTTCAGTTTTGGTAGTTGATACATCTCTAGGAATGCATCCATTTCTTCCAGGTTATCTAATTTGCTGGCATAGAGTTGCTCACAATATGTTCTTATAATTGTTTGTATTTCTTTGGTGTTGGTTGTGATCTCTCCTCTTTCATTCATGATTTTATTTATTTGGGTCATTTCTCTTTTCTTTTTGATAAATCTGGCTAGGGGTTTATCAGTCTTATTAATTCTTTCAAAGAACCAGCTCCTAGTTTCATTGATCTCTTCTACTGTCATTTTGGTTTCTATTTCATTGATTTCTGCTCTGCTCTTCATTATTTCTCTTCTCCTGCTGGGTTTAGGCTTTATTTGCTGTTTTTACTGTAGCTCCTTTAGGTGTAGGGTTAGGTTGTGTATTTGAGACCTTTCTTGTTTCTTGAGAAAGGCTTGTACTGCTATATACTTTCCTCTTAGGACTGCCTTTGCTGTATCCCAAAGATTTTGAACAGTTGTGTTTTCATTTTCATTGGTTTCCATGAATTTTTTTTAATTCTTCTTTAATTTCCTGGTTGACCCATTCATTCTTCAGTAGGATGCTCTTTAAGCCTCCATGAGTTCTTTCTGACTTTCCTCTTGTGATTGAGTTCTAGTTTCAAAGCATTGTGGTCCGAAAATAGGCAGGGAATGATCCCAGTCTTTTGGTACCAGTTGAGACCTGATTTGTGACCTAGGATGTGATCTATTCTGGAGAATGTTCCATGGGCACTAGAGAAGAATGTGTATTCCGTTGCTTTGGGATAGTATGTTCTGAATATGTCTATGAAGTCCATTTGGTCCAGTGTGTCATTTAAACTCTTTATTTCCTTGCTGATCTTTTGCTTAGATGATCTGTCCATTTCAGTGAGGGGGGTGGTAAAGTCCCTTACTATTACTGTATTGTTGTCTTTGTGTTTCTTTGATTTTGTTAGTAAGTGGCTTATGTAATTGGCTGCTCCCATGTTAGGGGCATAGATATTTACAATTGTTAGATCTTCTTGTTGGATAGACCCTTATTTAAGTAGGATATAGTGTCCTTCCTCATCTCTTATTACAGTCTTTGGTTTAAAATCTAATTTGTCTGTTACAAGGATTGCCACCCCAGCTTTCTTTTGGTGTCCATTAGCATGGTAAATGGTTTTCCACACCCTCATTTTCAATCTGGGGGTCTAAAATGTGTCTGTTGCAGACAGCATATTGATGGGTCTTGTTTTTTAATCCAATCTGATAGCCTGTGTCTTTTGATTGAGGCATTTAGCCCATTTACATTCAGGGTAACTATTGAAAGATAGGAATTTAGTGCCATTGTATTGCTTGAAGGTGACTGTTACTGTATATTGTCTGTGTTCCTTTCTGGTCTATGTTGCTTTTAGGCTCTCTCTTTGCTTAGAGGACCCCTTTCAATATTTCTTGTAGGGCTGGTTTTGTGTGTGCAAATTCCTTTCGTTTTTGTTTGTCCTGGAAGCTTTTTATCTCTCCTTCTATTTTCAATGACAGCCTAGCTGGATATAGTATTCTTGGCTGCATATTTTTCTCGTTTAGTGCTCTGAATATATGCTGCCAGTCCTTTCTGGCTTGCCAGGTCTCTGTGGATAGGTCTGTTGCCAATCTAATGTTTCTACCATTGTAGGTTACAGACCTCTTGTCCCGAGCTGCTTTCGGGATTTTCTCTTTGTAAGTTTTACTATTAGATGTCGGGGTGTTGACCTATTTTTATTGATTTTGAGGGGTGGTTCTCTGCTCTGGAGGAGCTGAGAACTCGGGCCCCCACTCCTCAGTGAGCCCCCAGAGAAAAGCAGTCAGTCACTCCCTTCTCCCCAGTCTCCGGCTGCACTCCGTGCTCACCCAGCCTGTGACTGAGCATTTCTATCTCTGGCACCCGACACTGTTTGGAGTCTTCAAACCCAGCAGATTCCTGTGGTGCCCTGCCACGCCGCTTCTCCCTGGGGAGGAAGGGGAGTCTACCCGGATCTGCCGCTTGTTGGGTCCCTGCTGGAAGAGCAGTGGCCCGACTGTGCCACGGATCACAGTTTATGGCAACCCCGAGCTGCGAGCACACTCCTGGGCTCCGTCTTTGCAGCCGGCTTCCCCGCTCCTATATCTGGGAGCTCTGCCGCACTTGGGCACCCCCAGTCTTTCTGTGACTCCGAGGGTCCTGAGACCACACTGTCCCAGCGAGGGTTCCACCCCCTCCTTAGCTACTGGAGCAACGTCCCTCAGTGGAGCTGACCTCTAAAAGTTCCGATTTTGTGCTCCGCTGCTCTATCACTTGCTGGTAGTCAGCTGACAGAGGCTCCCTCCTGCCGTGATCTATCCTCCTGAATATCGCCTCGGATTCACTTCTCCGCATGTCCTACCTTCCAGAAAGTGGTTGCTTTCCTATTCAGAGAGTTCCTGCTATTCTTTTCTTTGATCTCCTGTTGAGTTTGTAGGTGTTCAGAATGGTTTGATACCTATCTAGCTGAATTCCTGGGACCAGACGAAATTTAGGTCTCCTCCTCCTCCGACATCTTGCTCCTCCCCTCTCTAGTATGGTCATTTTAACAATATTCTTTAAATTCATGAGCATAGTATATCTTTCCATTTGTTTGTGTCTCCCTCAGTTTCTTTCATCAGTGTCTTACAGTTTTCAGTGTACAGGTCTTTGACCTCCTTGATTAAATTTATTTCTAGGTTTTTTTCTTTCTGATGCAATTGGAAATGAAATTGTTTTTTAAATTTCTGATAGTTCATTATTCTTCTGGATTGTCAAATATGTTGTCATGTTATTGTTCATAGTAGTCTCATATGATCTTTTGTAGTTTTGTGGTATCAGTTGTAACTCTCCTCTTTTATTTCTGATCTATTTATTTGAGTCCTCCTATTTTTTCTTGGTGAGTCTAGCCAAAGGTTTGTCAATTTTGTTTATCTTTTCGGAGAACCAGTTCTTAGTTTCATTGATCTTTTCTATTTTTAATCTCTATATCATTTATTTATGCTCTGATCTTTATTATTTCCTTCTTCCTATGAACTTTGGGCTTCATTTGTTCTTCTTTTTCTAGTTCCTTAAGATATAAAATTAAGTTTTTGTATTTGAGGGTTTTTTTTGTTTCTTGATGTAGGCATTTTTTGCTATGAACTTCCCTCTTAGAACTGCTTTTGCTGTATCTCATAAGTTTTGGTAGGTTGATTTTTCATTTTTTCATTTTTTTAAAATTTATCTTGATTTCTTTTTTTGACTTATTGGCTGTTCAGTAGCATGTTGTTTAATTTCCACATATTTGTGAATTTTCCAGTTTCTGTCTTGTAATTGATTTTTAGTGTTTTTTTTTTTGAGTCACTGTCATCATACTTTTCTTTGAACTTGTTCTTTTTAGTTCATTCGTTCATTCCTTCCCTCCCTCCTTCCTTCCTCCCTCCCTCCCTTCCTTCCTTCCTTCTGTCCCTAGGCCCAGTGTGGACCTTGAACTCATGACCCTGAGATCAAGAGTTGCATGCTCTACCCAACTGAGCCAGCCAGGTGCCACTCTTTTTAGTTCTTTCAGTGTGTTTATTATGGCTGATTTGAGGTAACTGTCTGCTAAATTCAACATCTGGATCCCCTTAGAATCATTTTCTATTTATTCCTTTTTTTCCTGAGTATGGATTACACTTTCTTGTTTTATTGCATGTTTTGTAATTTTCTTAAGTGGGTGTTTTAAATAATATATTAGTAGTAACTCTGGATTCTGGTTTTTCCCCCTACCTGAGGATTATTGCTATTTCTTTTTACTTGTTTGATATTCATAGTAATTTGCCTGGACTAAAAATATGAAATCCCTTTCCTCCACAGTATGTGACCATTGATGTCTCTGTGGGGGTTTTTTTCTCCTTATTTTTGTTTTAATTTTTAAGCCTAGCTTATTAGGAATTATTCCTGTTTCTGTATAGCTTGGCAGTTGAACACCTTGAGGTATGACTTCTATCCTCTGTCAGTAGATCTGTGTGTGGGTTTAAGAAGCCCATTTAACATTTAGGCAGTTTCCAGATGTACCTTATTTTTTTCTGTTGGGCTGTGTCTTTTCTCCTGTATCCATGTGTGCAAGCTCTCTGTAAACCTAGAATTTGTAAATCGCTTGACCCCTCTCTGGTCTCCCCTGTGTTTGCTCATGACTTCCTCTCAGTCTGATATATGTAGAGAGTCTATCAAATATCTTCCCGCTTCATAGCCCATACCTCCTTGTTAAATTTCTGGCCTATCTGCCCAGTTCATTCCTTGCCTCAACCAAGAACATCCCTCAGCCTCATAAAATCATTAGCCTCTCATGTTCACTTGCAACCAAGATTATTACTAATTATTAAGTACTGGGTGTGGGTTTTTCACCTTTTGTTCTAAATCATGTCAGCCCCCTCCAGCAGTGAAGCTGCTGGTTGTTTGCACTCTGCCCTGCCATATTAGAGCTGTTATACTAACCAAGTGGGGTGGAAGGATGCGAGCCACCCCAAGTGAGCTTGTCACATATTTCTGCTCTTCTGATTGGAAGTGTCGTAGTTTTTCATGAATATATGCTTTTCCATTTGTTGAAAACTTTTGGTCAGTTTCCAGAGTACTGAAATGGTTGCTTTTGACAATTTTCTGTAATTTTATAGTTACTTTCTGGGCAGAGGATTTGGTAGCCTCCTCACTCCATCTATTGGAAGGTCCAGCTTTTCTTTTTGTTTCTTTTTTGGTTATGGTTTGCCTGGCATATGTTTTTATCACTTTATATTTAATCTATCCATGTATTTAGGTTTTAAATGGATTCCTTTTATACTAGGATCTTCTGTTTAAATCCAGTCTGGTAATCTCTTCTAATCGGTGTCCTCAGGCTATTTGCTTTTAATGTTATATTGACCTTATTAGATTTAGGCTTACTGTTTTATTATTAGTTTTCTGCTTGTCGCCTCTAATTTTGTCTCTTTATTCCCTCTTTCCTGCCTTGTTATTATTCAAATATATTTTAGTATTCTGTTTGAATTCATTTATTGGCTTTTGGGGCTTATCTCTTTTTATTTTATTTATTTTTTGAAGATTTTATTTATTTATTTATTTGAGAGAGAGCACACAATCTGGGGGAAGAGCAGGGGTGAGCTGAGTTTGGAGCCCAACTTCGGGCTTGACCCAAGATCATGACCTGAGCTGAAATCAAGAGTTGGACACTCAACTGACTGAGCCATCTAGGTGCCCCTGGGCTTATCTCTTTTTAAAATTTGTTTTATTTTAGTTTTTCCATTAGAAATTACATTATACATATCTTTCAAAATCTACTTGGAAATTCCTTTTGCTTTCCTCCACCAACCTTTGTGTTATACTTATCAGAAGTAGTACATCTATATACATTGAAAATCTTATCAGATAATGCTATGATTTTTGCCTTCAGCAGTCATGCATATCTTGAAACACTTAAAAGGAGAAAAGTAAATAGTCTGTTATATTTACTCAGTTATAATAACTCTTACATTTGAAGACATAATGGCTTAACTGAGAAAATTTGGTGAAAGACATAAATTTATAGATTTAAAAAGCTCAGCTAAGAGGGCCTGGCTGGCTCCATCAGTAGAGCATGTGACTCTTGATCTTGGGGTTGTGGGCCCCACATTGGGTATAGAGTTTACTTAAAAAGCTCAGCTGACCCCAACTAGGATAAATTCAAAAAAGTCATTTACAGGTACATCATAATCAACCTGCTAACAACTAAAGTTAAAGAACAAATCTTGAAAGCACCTAAAGAAACAATGATTCAAATAGCTGTAGAGTTTTCCTTGGACATCATGGAGGCTGGAAGACAATAGAACAGCATCTTTAAAGTACTGAGAGGAAAGCATGGTCACCCCAGAATTCTGTATCTAATGAAATTAATCTTTAGGAATCACAGATGATAGGAGGACACTCCCAGGTGAAGGAAAACTAAGAGAATTTGTTGTCAGCATACCTGCTCTGTGAGAAATGCTAAGTTTTTCAGTCTGACTGAACTGATAGAAGGAATCTTGGATTTTCAGGAGTGAAGGAAGAGTTACTTAACGAGCATCCTGTTGTCCTGGCCTTGGTGCCATCTTTAGACTTGACCACTTTTGCTAGATTTACATTTGACTGAGAGTTTTCAAGTTTTTAACTTGAGCCCACACTTTGGATTCTGTTTCTTTATTTCTGCCTGATATATTGCTACCCCAAGCTTATTTCCTATTTTTTGTATTTAAGTTAGAATCTTAGATAAATTTTGACTCAATTGCTTTCTAAAAAGGTACTTCCCCTACCCCCACAAAAAAAAAAAAGAAAGAAAGAAGGAAGAGAGAGGGAAACAAACGATAAAAGACTTAAAGATAGAGAACAAACAGAGGGGTGCTGAAGGGGAGTGGGTGGGGGATGGGCTAGATGGGGGATGGGTATTAAGGAGGGCACTTGATGTAATGAGCACTGAGTGTTGTATGTGGGTGATGAATCACTAAATTCTGCTCCTGAAGCCAACATTGCATATGTTATCTAACTAGAATTTGAATAAAAATTTGAAAAAAAAGTGTATTTTTGTGTTGGCTGAGCTTAAGCAAGTATATTTTTTAATCAATTATTGAAGTTAAGATGCCATATGTAGTCCTAGATTTGCATGACCATGAAAAAATTATGGTTGAGTCTACCTGAGAAGCTATTTAATTTTTATTTCTCTCTTTCCTACATACTTTCACAGTTTGACAAAATCATTAATTTTCCAATCACATTATAGACAGTATTCAACTCAGTACTTTAATTGGAATAATAGCTTAAGTTTTTTTATAACAATTGAAAAGGCCAAAATAGTAAGCTACTGAGAATAATGTCCTTTTGTTGTACTCATTCATTTAATATGTGCAGTCCTGCATGTTTCAGATTTAATAAAATGCTTTTATTCATCTCACACAGGAAGTAAGAAATGTCAGCTTTTCGTTCTCCTTCCCATTCCTCAGTACTTTGACCTTTGGTACTGACATTATGTGTTTCCCTTTTTTGGTCAAAAGTGTTACTAATTTTAATATCTGAAATATGTGTGCATGTCTGCCAAAGCAGAGTGTAAATATTGATCTGTTACCACTGTAAAAAGTAAATCATCACGTTATGGAAAATTTAGACTCATAATCACATATTATTTCCCCATCTCACAATACAATAAGGCAATGCCAAATTGAAATGGTGGGCAGCTGGGGCGCCTGGGTGGCTCAGTCGGTTAAGCGCCTGACTCTTAGTTTCGGCTCAGGTCATGATCTCAGGGTCTTGGGATCGAGCCCTGTGTACGGCTTCCGCTCAGCGCAGAGTCTCCTTGTCCTTCTGCCTTCCCCTCTATCTCTCCTCCCACTTGTGACTGCTCATATGCTCACTTGCACTTTCTTATAAATAAATAAATAAATAAATAAATAAATAAATAAATAAATAAATCTTTATTAAAAAAATAAATGGTGGGCAATTGCAAGCTTTAGTAATTGTTGCAACCACATCAAAACACTTCTTTACACATTTAATTATTTTGTAACTAATGATTAAAATAATTTCTTTTGCTTGCTCCCATGTGATTTTTAATAGATTTTTCAAATTTCTTTCAATATGTGGTTTAATAGATACTGCAATTCAGAAGTATTGATATAATTTTAATTTTTTCATAAAAAAAATTAAGTTTTTAGCATTGGCATCACCATACTTAGAGTATAATAATCTAGAAGCACTAACATTATCTTTGACCATTTTTTTTTTTAAAGATTTTATTTATTTGAGACAGAATGAGAGAGAGAGAGAGCTCATGAGAGGGGGGAGGGTCAGAGGGAGAAGCAGGCTCCCCGCCGAGCAGGGAGCCCGATGCGGGACTCGATCCCAGGACTCCAGGATCATGACCTGAGCCAAAGGCAGTCACTTAACCGACTGAGCCACCCAGGCGCCCCTATCTTTGACCATTTTTTATTTTACTATTTTCTGTTTCTAGTCAAGCACCCCTGATGCTTTTCTTAGAATATCTCTGGAATTCTTTAAATTTGTCACACTGCCTCTGTTCTAGTCAAATGTCTACTTGTTTTCTCAGCCTAGAATCTCCTTCCATTCCACTGCTTCTTGTATATCCATCATTCTAGTTTTTTTCAAAAGAGTGCTGTTATTCTCTGTGAATCTTCAGGAGATGTCATATTCTCACTGCTGTGAGTCCAAGTCTCTCTACCCAGAATTCATTATCACTCACGTCTGCATGAAGGCCTTCATAAGGAGCTTATTTCCTACTCTTCTCCCATGGGCGTCTTTTATACTGGTTGGGCTCCAAATAGCCGGTTGTGCATGCTGCATTTATATTTCACTTACGTGCCTTTCCTGATCTTTCAGCCCCACCCCCAGCCCCTGCTGGCAGCGCTGTATCCATTTTCCTTTTCAGCTTTTCAAGTGCTGGTCTCCTCCAGCACATTTTGCAGAAGTTTCTCCTACCCCTCATCTACCTCTTCTTTCTCCGACCTTCCTTTCCCCCATCATCTTTTTTTTTTTTTTTAGGATTTTATTTATTTATTTTAGAGAGAGATCAAGAGAGCACATGTGAGTCAGGGGAGGGGCAGAGGAAGAGGAAGAGAATCTCAAGCAGACTTTGCACTGAGCCCAGAGCCCAAGGCGGGGCTCGATCTCATGACCCTGATATCATGACCTGAGCCACCCAGGTGCCCCACACATTGTCTCTTATATGTATGGGAATTCTCAATGGTGGAGACCTTGTCTTATTCTCTCTGCACCTGGCCCCGTGGTGTGTAGCTGATTGTTTTTGCACTTCTGTCCCATTTCATTCCTGTAGTAACTTTATAAAGTGAGGTGAGGAAGGTTTCTTGTTGCTATTTATCCAGTGCTAGGACATGATGATCCTTCCCTCAACTCCCTCCCCCCACACATCCCAAATTAGAGGCATTTTTTGTGTGTGAATTAGATAGGTAGATTGACAAGCATACATAGCTAAATGAAATACTGTGCTAATGGAACCAAGAATGAAATTGACTCCTGTGTGCATCAGTTAGGTTCAAATAGAACAAAACTCCAATTAAGCATCACAGACTGTTCCCTGAATCCTTCCTGCCCATATTCAAATGCATATGTTGCTCAGTATTGGGGAAATTGGGCAATAAAGTATGAATTTCCCAGCACAGATCCCTTGTAATATTATAAAAATAATTAGAAATTAATATATTTTGCACTTGTATTACTTCCATTAAAAATAGTTACTAAAAATGCTCTGGGTAACAGTCTCTAACAAAGATTGACAAACTTTTTCTGTAAATGGCAAGATAGTAAGTATTTTTAAGCTTTGCAGGCCACATATGGTCTCTGCTACATATTCTTTTTTGTTTTTGTTTTTGCTGTTTTTTTGCCACCTTTTGGAAATGGAAAAACCAGTCTTAGCTTGCAGACAGTATAGAAGCAGGCCACCAGCCAGATTTTCCTGTGAGCCCTAGTTTGCCAACCCCTGGTCTGTAGCAGTAAGAAAAGGTAGTCTGTGTAATTGGGCATCCAATAGGGCAGAAGATTTTCTGTCCGGTAGAGAAGACATTGCTAATACTAACCCAACCCCTGAACAAACTGGGATGTGCCCAGGGGGTGCAATAAAGTGGCCGGAACATGGGAAACCTTACCCTGAGGGGAATGGCTCATGGAACAAGGGCAGGATTAGAGAAGGCCAAGAGACAGCCTCCGTGGACTTCAACTTGGAAGTTCCATAATGTGGAAGAAGTAGACTTGCCCTACACAGTGCTTCCTTTGGTACCTTGAGTAGATTGTACTGTCTTCACAGAGTAAATGTCCGTTCCCTAGAGATTGCTTAGCAGAGCTTACTCGGCTCAGAGAGGCTTCATGGCAGTGATTTTTCCTGAAAAGGATGAAGTACCTTGTAAAGAACTTCCCAACCTTTAGACTTAGTGATTTGGCGTAATACAGGGACATATTGTAGTCACCATGGAACAGATTATAACTATAGGTATCATTAATGAGGGAATATTAAAATATAAATGGAAGGACTTCATTTGGATGAAATTAAAGTAAATCTTCATAGGATGTGTATACTTTGAGCGGGTTTTTAAAAAAGGAACCACATGGCTGAACAGTATCCAAAAATGTTGCCTACCAACAATTTTCATCTTACTATATTCTTCGCCATTGTGAAAATTTCCAAAAGACATCTTAACTCTCAGTCCAGATACTTTTCTGTCTAGTTCATATAAACAAGGTGCACTTGCTGGGATACTATAATTTGTTTTTAAGGCTCCTACTATTTACTTAGATAGAAGGTAAAATCACAAAAGTATCAAAGACCAGGTACCTAGAGGTGACTGTAATTGTTCTTTTCCCACATGAGCAACAACTTTTGATTCATCAAGCAGCAGAAACCGGGGTAATAGACTTCTCGCTCATATTCACTACTTTGTGTCTCTCCTTTCTCTAGGCGAGCACTCTTCTCCATTAAAAAAAAAAAAAAACTCTAGCAGGCTAATTTAAAGACACCTACCTCTGTTGGATTATTTGCATACTTCGGCATTCATGTCTGTGGAAATTGCTACAGCTACTGATTTTGTTTTGAACTGTTAACAGTATTGATTCATTTTATTTAATTTAATCAAGATGCGATTTATCTTAATTTTGATTTTGGTTGTAGAGGTTGGCGATTTGAAGGAGCTGCAGACACTAGACATTTCTACCAATCGTTTGCTAAGTTTACCCGAGAGGCTTCACCTGTGCCTTTCCCTGCAGTACCTCACCGTGGACCGCAATCGTCTACGGTGCGTGCCGCGTCATCTCTGCCACCTGCCCAGCCTCAATGAGCTCTCCATGGCTGGAAACCGTCTCGCATTTTTGCCACTTGGTAAGTGATCGTGTTCATCTGGCAAAGCAAAAAAGCCAAAGACTAAGACGGAAAGCCTTTGTGTCCTTGACTAGGAAGGATAGGGTAGTTGCCTTCTTTCTGTTTATCCCTGAATTGCCTCTCTAAATCCATTTTTGTAGTGAACAAAGCATCAGTCCCAGTTAACGAAGTTTATTTCAGTCCGGGATTTCATATTTTAAAACAGAAATCTGTGCATAAATGTCGTTTAGGGACAAAATATAGGCGATACGAGATGATTTACTCTTAAAAAGGAATGAAAGCATATGTGTATATATTATATATATGTAAGACCATAAAATTGATGGGGGGTATTGAACAATATGAAAGGACAGCTACTGGTACAAAGATACCTGTCTAGATGTTGAATTCTACATAGAAAAATTTGTATTGGGTATCCTAATGATTAATATTGTCGGATAACCAGACTACACAATTTTAAAAACTTTACAATTGGCCGAACTCCCTGCTGAGCTAGAAATGTCACACTGGCTAACAAATAACATATTATTCACTGTAGGTTTCTGTAGCAGGCCCATTTTAATAAAAGAATACATTTATTTTCACTGAGAATTGAACTATTTTGTTAACTTGTAAGAAACAAAGGTGCCATTTAAAAAAAATTAAAATATGAGGCCCCGCAGAACCCTAAGCTGTCATAGTAAGCCTCCTATGATTTTACTCATAAAAGCATTTTTTATTAATGAATAATTTATCCCTGATGGCAGTGAAGTGAATAATTTACTAGTCTCTGAGAAGAAATATTTTCTACCATAATACAGTACACATATTATTTTCAATTAAAAATAACTGGGAAATGTGAAAATCAATTTGAATAATACCAAATAATTATCCAATTTAAAAAGATTACTTTTCTATAAATATAATTAAATTCTATACTTATAAAATTAGCAAAATGAAATAAAACCATTTCAGAAGCAAGTTACATTTCTAAGAAACCAGAGCTTTCTTTTAAGTGAGAAAAATATCAAATATAAATAGATTAAAAAAATAAAAGTACCTGCTGGTTTAATCACAGGTTATAAAACAATTACAGCAGTGAAGCACCAACCTACAAATCGAGAAATCCAGGTTCTAACCTGGTTCCCCCCACCTCACAGTGCATGACCTGGAGTAAATCACTAAAACCTCTCTGAGCTTCATTTACCTTATCCATATAAACCAGAAATAATAACATTTATCCTGTTGACTTTGGAGTTATTTTGAAGTCCAGTAAGATAGCGTGTATGTAAGAACTCTAAAGCACTGTACAAATGCAGATGACTCAGCTGAGGAGATAGAACTTGTGGATTATCATATCCTGCTTTTTAAAAGTTCCGTCCTCCTTCTCATATTCATACCCTCTGTAGGAACCCCCAGACTTGTATTTACCACTTCTAGGAGCCGTTGCCTGTACCAATGCCGACTCCCTACCAAGGGATGGCTAGGATGGCGCAGTGGATGCTGATCGGTGAATCAGGGAAGGGAGGGGGGAGGGAAGTAAAGGATGTGATGATTTGATCTGCGTGGTGTAGAACTCAGCGGTCTAACGTCAGCATTCAAGGTAAAGCTAGACGCCCCATTACAGGCAACCATGCTTTGACTCTCAGGCATTCCTGGAAACAGATTCGCTTGTTAAGTCTGGAGTTGCCCATACTATTGTTCATAGAATTATTACTATTACTGTTGTTGTTACTACTGGCCACATCAATAAGGAGTGTCTCCATGAGTAATACTACTGCAACTCTTTGTAAGAACAATCATTTATTGAATTAGGTATTCTGTTAGGCACGGTACAGAGGCTCTCTAATTTAATTATTACAGAACCTGTTATTACAAAACCTATTGACAACCTGTTTACAGATGAGGAAATTGAGATTCAGAGAAGTTAAGTAACCCACCCAGAATCACAGCTAGTGAGAGACAGAATTGAGTTTCAGACTCTGTCTGATTCTAAACTCCACATTCTTTCCACCTTGACATGCTATCTCCACATCCCAGGCATGATCCCTCTGCAAAGGGACCTCATTTGCAATAGGGCTGAACTTGGGGCACCTGGGTGGCTCATTTGGATAAGCACCCAACTCTTGATTTCAGCTCAGGTCATGATCTCAGGGTTGTGACATCAAGCCCCACGTCAGGCTCTGTGCTGGGCATGGAGCCTGCTTAAGATTGTCTCTCTGCCCCTCCACCTACCCCTCTCTCCCTCCTCTAAAAAAAAGAAAAGAAAAGAAAAAAGGAATAGGGCTGAACCATACTGAGCATCTTTCTAATTGTATAGCCACCTCCAGTGTCAAATTTGGGCAGCCATTTTGTATTGAAATACTCATATGGACACTCTAGTTGGCCCAATTCAATCTCTGTCTCTACGCACTTAGCAGGGTCTGTCTGCCAGAGGGTATAGCTTTGTCTCACCTACCCATTCTGGACACCAGCCAGGTGCTCCCAGTTACTTATTTCTAATCTATCATCAGCAGGTCCTACAACAAGAAAAATCTTATAAAAGCTTAGGCCAGAGACCTGTTATCTAATTCTTTCTTGGTGTTAGCCATTCTTCTTACTTTGCCTGGCCCCTTCAACCTCCGTGGAGTTCCTGATTCCTTAATTTTATGCTGTTCACAACTTGTTTTTCTTGTCTTCTTGTTTCTTCCATCAGATATGCTTTGTCTCAAGTCTAAACCATTCATCAGCAACTGACTACATCCTGCCTATGGCTATGATCCACAGCCCTGTTCTCACGTCCAGAGGTACACTTACCAGAATGCCATCTAGCTCAAGAGCCCGGGTTCTGCCTAGAATCCCGTGTACAGTCGGACTTTTTAAACTAAATGAATCTTGTTTACCAGTCTTTAGCCTGTGCGTCCTGTCTCAAGTCCAGCCAGGCTCTATGCCCTTCATCTTGCCTGTTCTCCCTACCTCACTGTAGTTCATCCAGCTATGGCTCCTTATTGCCATGGTCATTTGCCACTCTGCTAACCTGTCGTTTTAGCAGTGACACAGCCAAGCACGTGCTGTGGTGGTGGTGGCAGCGATGCTGGGAGAAGAGAGAAGCCATTGCAATAGGAACTTGATGGCTCTTGGTTTGTAGTGCCGAGGAGTAACCTTGTGGATCATGCTGAATGCCTGCAGCAGCAGATGGCAGGCGTGGCAGTGGCTAGTGCCAGGTGATAGAAATGATCGTTAGGTAGAAGGTAGAGTCCACGACACATTGCCTGGCTGCTCTTCTGCTTTGGCACCTCAGTCATTTATTTGCTGGGGCATCTTCTGTGTGCCCTGTGGTAAGTGCTGGTGTGGGCGAGGCTGTGGGCGTCTCTTCTTCAGCACTGGGGTTCAGTGGTGAGTAGAGCCTTGCAGATTGCTCTCTGTCTCTAGGGGTCTTGTCACCCCCAAAACCTTGCCTCTGTGTTTGGAAAGATTTTCCTTTGTGAACTGGTCGATATGGTGTCAAAGAGCATGAGAGGCAGGAGGATCTGCTCTGGGTTCTGAGGAGGGTCCCTCGCATCATCGAGGTGACCACAGCTCTCCAGCCTGGGGCCACGGACAGCCCAGGAGATGGAAGTGGTTTCACATTCCTCACAAGGGTCACGGCCCTGGCAGGACACAGGCCTGTGGGTAAGGGTTGATTTTACCAGAGGAGGTTAAAAATTGTCAAGCAAGAGGAGGAGGTTAAAAATTGTCCACTTAGAAAGAAACAGGCTGACTGAAGCAGTGCTCAGCCCTGGTCTCAGACTGATTCTTTGAGAACAGCAGGAGCCCAAGGTTAGGAAGCAAATACGAGCACTAGTGGCCTTTCTCCCCTGTTATACTGGGTGAACCTTTGTAAAGAAGTGGGTGAGACCACCAGAGAGGGCTTCGGGAAATTGGAGACAGGATAATCTGTGAAGATGATGAAAATGAATCTGACAGAAATATCAGCAATCTTCTTCATGTTGTTTTTCGGTTTTGTGGGAGTTTTTGTTTTCCTTTTTGTTTTTTAATACCACAAAGGTGGTTTTGGAAAAGGGGTTCAATTAGATCTTTCGGAGAAAAATAATTAAATCCATAGCTGTCCTTCCACAGAGTTTGTGCACTTGAAACCTTTCTTTGAACTCCTTTCTGATAAACAAAAGCTGTCTAATGCTATGAACTATGGCGGACAGAGTCAAATGAAGCATGCGGCTGCAGGCACTGCCTTTCCTCAGACAACTGAACTGTTCTTGGAAACCTAGCAAATAGGGATGTCTCTTTACAGTAGTTAGGAGATACTGTGTGTATACATGCACACACACACACAACTAAAGTTTTCAAATAGAAGTCTCTTATGTTTAAACGTGATTCTGTGAGCATAGTACAGGAACTTGAAGGCTTATGAAATGGGTGCTGTAATATCTCTGCCCGGGATTGGACATAGGAATCCTATTTTGGGGAGTTACTTACAGAATTTGGTTGCTCACCAAAGAAGGTTGTCTTAGAAAAAAAGCAAGTTTTTATCTCTGGCTTCATGGGGGGAAAAAAAAAAAGAATGTCATATTTCAGCATCTTCAAAAAGCAACTACAGAAGGTATATATAGGGTGACTTAAATAATGTGTAAGACTAGCTAAGCCATAACACTCTTCGAGGACATTCTTTTAAAGATGAAAAGATACATCAAGAAAGAAGAATGCTCCTACTCTAATGATACCATGATAATTGAGTGACAGATCAGTCTACAAACAGAAGCTTTTTCCACAGTGGTGACTATCGGTGAGGAGGAGAGGGAAACTAATCACTTGAGTCTCATGCTATGATATTTACTAGAGGTTTTGAAATGAGAGTATTTGTTGTTGATTCAATATAGTTCTGCGTACTAAATAGTTCTCAGAGTTGTGACTCACCTCTGGGCTTCTGAAAGGTAGGAAAATACAAAGGAAAGGGTTTTTTTTCCTCTAAGTCTTTTTTACCAGGTATTCCTGGTCTCTCTTGTATAATTAATAAGCCCGATTATTCAGTAATGTTCACAACTTATTTAATGATGAATAAAAGATATAAGTACTGTGAGGTTGCCCAGGCACAAATTGGCTATGGAAGAGCATCCTTTCGTTAGCCCCCAGGAAGTGCTGTGTCATCTAAACTCAATGTTAGTAACTCCTGTAGTTTAAGAAAATGAGAAGACAAAAGTTACCCCCACGTGAGAAGGTAGAATTTTTTTAAAGATTTTTATTTATTTATTTGAGAGAGCATGAGTGGCAGGGAGGGGCAGAGGGAGAGGGAGAAGAAGATTCCCCACTGAGCAGGGAGTCCAGTGTGGGGCCTGATCGCAGGACCCTGAGATCATGACCTGAGCTGAAGGCAGACGCTTAACTGACTGAGCAACTCAGGCGCCCCACCAGGTTGAATTTTTGCCTGTTAGAAAAACAGTGAACGAATTCTTAACCAAGAACATTTGGCAAATGACACTGAGATAAATAGAATATTCTAGTACATAAACTACCATGTACTGAAGCCAAAACTTAGTGGAGAATAGCTTCCTACTAACAGAAAACTATTTGGGTTTCTAAACCAGTCCTAGAGCTGGTCCTTGGAGACTTTGACAGGGAGGTAAAACTGGCCTTTTATCACATAACAGGCGATCACTTCAGTTTTCTGTAGTAGTTGTAGTTGCTTTTTCCTTTATAGGGATTAGATACCTTGTCTAGAAAAAACAAAACAGTTTATGCCAAGTAGGGTGCAGTTTTAAAAAGTAGCTTCTAGGCATTTTCAAAACTTACGCTGAAGTCCCTTCTTTCATTGCAAATGGCGTATTAGACACAAATCTGTTAACTATACTTGGTTTTCCTATTGCTTCTTGTTCTTTTTTGCTCTGTATCAGCTTAGAAAGTCAGGAAGAGAATTGCTCTTTCCTATTTTTTAAGAAAATAATTCAGTCCAAGCAAAGCCAGTATGGAAACTAGATGGAAACCAGGTAATAATTCTGTAATCTCAGACTTAGAGATGAATGTAAACTGTACTTTGCTGAACCATGAATGTATTTGATCTGCAGTTTGAAGAACTACTGCCTTGAGGTCATTGTTTAATGGGAACTGTTTGCAAAGTTGTGTAGCCTTAAATAAGTCTCAGTGCTTAAGCGTTTGTTCTAGTACAGATCAGAAATCCCAGTGGTGG
The DNA here is from genome assembly GCF_002201575.2 of Neomonachus schauinslandi. Taxonomy (NCBI): domain Eukaryota; kingdom Metazoa; phylum Chordata; class Mammalia; order Carnivora; family Phocidae; genus Neomonachus; species Neomonachus schauinslandi. The sequence continues at coordinate 125,890,324 of NC_058411.1, read as the reverse complement.
GAACTAGTCCTGTGTTTGAGTGGAAGTCATGATGACTACTTTCCAAGGAGAGACCCAAACATTCCACTAAAATCTTGCCTCATCCGTGTTCTGTGGGGATTGTTGGATACGTCTCTAATCAAAGGCATAATGAAAAAGGAGAAAAAAAGGGTTTGAAAACAAGGCTCAAAAACTAGTAATGGGAAAAAGTGAGAGAGAGTTATTCTGTTAATTAAAGCCCTTGCAGACCTTGTTTCAGGAATAAAGTTATTATGACTTGTATTTCTTCAAGAAAATGGATATTCAGCGCTCTTTTTTGGACTCTGTCTTCTTGCAAGTATTTGTAACAAAAATTGTTTATTTGTCTTCGTGCTGCTTACTCATCTGACCCTTTTCCACTGTCTTAATGATACCTCTGCTTTGTTTTTCTTTCATCACATTGGGTCTTTGCTGTTGCCTTAAGGTTTTCTTAGGAAGTTAGTATGGTTATTTAATATGGCTTCTGTAGCATGGGCCAACATTGACTGTACTGTGCTAAAGTGTGAAGAGAAAAGTCACCTAGAGTATATTTTTCTCTAAAGTTTTGGAAGAGGATTTGGGGATGAGGAAGTGATTAATGCGAAAAAGTTAGCCCTGTTTTCTTAAATACTAGTTTAAAGCAAGAGAGAACTGCTGCTCATTCTTTAAAGGGTACAAATGTGATATTGTTCTAATGTCCATACCACCCAAAGCAGCCTACAGATTCAGTACAATTCCTATCAAAATACCAATGACATTTTTCATAGAACTAGAAAAAATAATCCTAAAATTTGTATGGAACCACAAAAGACCCCGAATAGCCAAAGCAATCCTGAGAAAAGAACAAAGCTGGAAGTATCATGCTACCTGATTTCAAACCATGTTACAAAGCTGTAGTGATCAAAACGGTTTGGCATGGGCACAAAAACAGATGCATAAATCAATAGAATAGAGTAGAAAGCCCAGAAATAAACCCACACTTACATGGCCAGTTAATTTCCGACAGAGTGGACAAGAATATACAGTGAGGAAAAGATAGTCTCTTCAAGAAATGGTATTAGGAAAACTGTTATAGCAACATGCAAAAGAATGAAACTGGACCACTTTCTTATATCATAAATGAAAATAAACTCAGGGGGCCCCTGGGTGGCTCAGTTGTTAAGCATCTGCCTTCGGCTCAGGTCGTGATCCCAGGGTCCTGGGATCGAGCCCCGCATCGGGCTCCCTGCTCAGCGGGAAGCCTGCTTCTCCCTCTCCCACTCCCCCTGCTTGTGTTCCCTCTCTCGCTGTGTCTCTCTCTGTCAAATAAATAAATAAAAATCTTTAAAAAAAAAAAAGAAAGAAAGAAAATAAACTCAGAATGGATTAAAGACTTAGATATAAGACCTTAAAGCATAAAACACCTAGAAGAAAACATAGGCAGTTAACCCCTTTGACATTTGTTTTGGTGATTTTTTTTTTTTTGGATCTGTCTCCTTAGGCAAAAATAAACAAATGAGATTGTATCAAACTAAAAGTTTTTGCACAGTGAAGGAAACCACCAAAAAAAATGAAAAGGAAACCTACTGAATGGGAGAAGATATTTGCAAATGATGTATCTGATAAAGGGTTCACATCCAAAATATATAAAGAGCTCCTAAAACTCAATATCAAAAAATAAACTGATTAAAAAATGGGCAAAGGGCCTGAATAGACATTTGTCCAAAGAAGACATCCAGATGGCAAACCAGACACATGAAAAAATGCTCAACATCATTCATCATCAGGGAAATGCAAATCAAAACCACAGTTTGATGTATCACCTCACACCTGTCAGAATGGCTAGCATCAAAAAAATAAGAAATAACAAGTGTTGGCTAGGATGTGGAGAAAAGGGAACCCTGCGCACTGTTGGTGGGAATGTAAATTGGTACAGCCACTCTGGAAAATGGTATGGTTGTTCCTCAAAAAATTAAAAATAGAAGTATATATTTATCCAAAGAAAAGGAAAACACTAATTCAGAAAGACATATGTACCCTTATGTTCATTGAAGCATTATTTACAATAGCTAAGATATGAGAGCCACCTAAGTATCTATTGATAGATGAATAGATAAGGAAGATGTAATATGTACATACAATGGAATATTAGTCATAAAAAAGAATGAAATCTTGCTATTGGTGACAACATCGATGGACCTAGAGGGTATTATGCTAAGTGAAATAAGTCAGAGAAAGACAAATACTGTATGAATTCACTTATATGTGGAATCTAAAAAACAACACAAACAGTCTAACAAACTTATAAACTATGTATGAGTTTTGTTCATAAATACAGAGAACATAGATTGCTACAGAGAATAAACTTATGGTTGCCAGAGTAGAGGGGGTGGAGTGATGGACACAATAGGTGAAGGGGATTAAGAGGTACAGTCTTCCAGTAATAAAATAAATAACACACAGTGATGTAATGTACAGCATAGGAAATACGAGATTTTATTTATTTTTGAGAGAGAAAGCGCGCGCACAGGCATGGGGCGTAGCAGGCAGAGGGAAAGGGAGAAACAGGTTCCCTGTTGATCAGAGAGCCCAATGCAGGGCTCCAACCCAGGACCCTGGGATCATGACCTGAGCCGAAGGCAGACACTTCACTGACTGAGCCACCCAGGCGCCCCAGCATAGGAAATATAGTAATACAGATGTGAAGTTTAGAAAAATAAGTAGTAGGAGTGCTAGATCTTTGAGCAGATTCTTTGCCAGCAAAGTTTTCGTTAATTTGATTTTGGAACTCAGAGTTTTTAAAATAGTGACAAGAATGTACAGTCCTAGGAAAATCTGGAAGATGTTGTCAGTGGACTCTAAAGCAAACACCTGGAGTTTCTATCAGTCATAGTTTTCAGTAAAAGTCTTCAGTTTTGGGGGGCAGGAAAAAAACAGGTACAAGTCCAGCTGGGCAACAGCTCAGGATGAGATGCAAAATGAAGACATTGTTTTCTCCACGCCGGCGGCCGCGGCACTCAAAGACTCACTGTTGTAATTCTTGAGTCTGCTGGACAGTCGGCATGAAGTCTCCTTCTCTGGGATCTTCTCTGCGGGAATTCTTGGTATTTCTTGAAATTACTGCTGTAAATCTGTAAGTCAGAACTACCGTTACTAGTTATCTGGTCTTTTAAGGGGAGCAAAGGGGGAAAAAAAAGATCGAAAAATAAAGGAAGCAAAGGGATATTTTGTTCATCAGGTTATCTCCTTGGCCGTATATCCTCACATCACACCTGGATGCTTGGGCACAGTGCCTGTCCTCTGGCACCCACACCACCCACACCCATGCAGCTCGCTGGGGAGTATCGCCTTCTACGTGATGTGGGAGTTCCCTGCTTATATGGAAATGATGTGTTTGGGGAGGCTGTCGAGCTAACGTCATGGTGAACCAGGCCATCTGCTTTTAAATTCTGGGTCTGCCATTTAATTGCTGTGTGATCCTGGGCTTAAAAAGGCTAATTAATCTGTCTAAGTCTTAGGAACAGGGCAAAATGAATACCTGCTTCATAGCACAGTTGCGAGAATTAAATAAGATCCATTTAAAACACTATCACTCATAAGTACTACGTAAGCATGTGGTCAGCATGAGCTATTTTGATTGTTTTGCTAGGCTGTTAGAAAGGGTTGGGCGCCTGGGTGGCTCATTCGTTAAGCATCTGCCTTCGGCTCAGGTCATGATCTCAGGGTCCTGGGATCGAGTCCCACCCACATCGGGCTCCCTCCTCGGCGGGAAGCCTGCTCTCCCTCTCCCACTCCCGCTGCTTGTGTTCCTGCTCTCGCTATCTCTGTCTCTATCAAATAAATAAATAAAATCTTAAAAAGAAAAAAAAGAAAGGGTTGGGACTGTTGTGTGTCTTCACTTTTGTACCCCAAGCATCTAGTACAGTGTCTGGCTCATTGCTCGTTACAATTTCTTTGTCACCTGAACTATGCAACACAAATAGAGATGCTGAAAAAAAAAAAAAGAATTAGAGATGCTGATGCTTGAATATTTAAACCAACAGCAAAAGAAGACTTCAGTCATTCAAATTCATTAAAATCCATTTATTTTAACAGTTGTTGATGATCTATGTAGAAAGCATCTTATTGAATTATAATTCACTGTGAAATCTTTGTACAAGTTGAGTAGATCAGAAAGAATATGATTATGTAAAAGATTTAATGGTGTATGTGTGCATATGTTTAAAGAAAACACTGTATGTCAACTGTGCTTCAATAATTAAAAAAGAAACTAACACTTAAAAAAAGTCATTCTTCTGGGAAAGTGGTTGAAAGGTTCTCTTCATAAAAGCCATGTAGGTAAATTTTTAAACTTGTTTTAAAGACGATTTTGGAATACACTGTATATTACTCTGAATTCATTGTAAAGAAACCCACATTTTACTAGTGTAATCATGACTAGTAATACATCTGACTGATTGAACTATGATACTTGATGTGACATGGACAGTCTTGCAAACAACCTATGTGGGTCTATGCTGTGATGTTGTAGTTTCTGTCACCCCATCATTTTGTGGAAGAGGATACAATACTCACCTTCTGATAAAATAAATGAGTTTCATACTGGTAAGTGTGCAGTAAACAGATCCTATGAAGTTCTGGCCCATGCTGTCATCCCGCGCTTGCTTTTACAGCATAGTTAAAAGAGCAGTAACCTAGATACATAGGAGCTTTTGTTCCATCTTCAGCCATGTGGACTGCATATGCCAGGGCCTTGAAGTTGAAAAAAAAAAGAATTGGAGTTTGTGCAAGACGGCTAGCTTTTGCTAATTTCTAAGTTAACAATACTTTGATGTGTGCGTCTGGAAAAAAAGGGGAAACATTTTAGACACAGTACAGCCCTTTTAAAAGCCACATGAAAAAGTTCTTTGTTGCTTTAGCATCTATGCATATGGACAACTTCCTTGCTTTATAAAGTTCAAGTACTGAGCATTTTTGCACAGGAACTTTAAAAAATATTATTACCTAGAAATTTATTGCAAGGTAGTAGTATATTAAAATTAATGGAAGGAAGAAAACAAACCAGCTTGTTAGCTAGTACACAAATGGTCTCTTCCAAAGTTAATTATTGAGTGAAGATTTTTCTCTCTTAAGAACAGAAGAAATATTTCAAAGCTTTTTCAGACAGAAATACTTACATTTCAGCCTCATTATGATTATAAAATGCCATTCCATTGTGCTTGGGGTTTTGCCAGCGGAAGGGTCTTTGGCCGAGAGCATGCTCTCATGAGACTGTCACAGCTCTGCCCGGACAGCCTGTGATCTTGCCGGGGGTTTAGGGGTCTTGGCCTGGCCAGTAGGCTGTGCTGGGTCAGCTAAAGCAAGAGCTGCCTGCTTCTCTTTATGATCTTGCACTCTGTTTTGTGATCTTCTCTTTACATTCACAGGAGAGAGGTAAAAGACTAAGATATATCGAGAACCAGTTATTATGCAAGGGATCAGGCTTGGTGTTGTATACATTGTTAGGCTTCTTGACAAGCCTGTGAGATAAGTATTACTGTCTGGTTTTGCAGAGGAGGTAACAGGCTAGGAGCGTTTGATTTGCCCCTGTCCCTGTGTCTTGAAGCAGTTAGGAAGTAGAAAGCCAGGATTCAGACTCCGTTCTGACTCCATAGCCCACCACATCCTGTACTCTGTATGAGATTGTGTTATTTGGGAAGGTTAAGTGTCTATATTAAATATTCATGTCCGTGTGGTGTTACACTTACTACTGTGTGATAGATTTGATCACAACTGAGTCATGTTTTCTTTCAGCTTCGGTAGAAAATCATTCATTCCATTAAGGGCATATATAAAAAAGAACATTCCCTAAAGCAGTCAGGAGTTACAAAAAGAATTCTCTGGAATATCGAAAAATCTAAGATAAGATCGAAACCATATAGTATTTTTAAATCACTGACTCTTCATTTTTTCCCCTATAAAACTAGGGTAGGAAAGAAGACAAAACCATGTAGGAAGTAGCCAGTGTCAGCTTTTATTTAATTTTGTATTATGATCCTTGCATGTAGCCTCTTTTCATTTGCACAAGCTCTTTTGTGTGTATTAGAGGGGAGAGGTGCTTCCTCTGTCATGTCCCATTTCGTGTCCTTGACTCAAGGGGATGAATCACTGTCTCTAGAGGCTGTTGCCTCCAACTCTTTTCTGTGCAATTAAACTATAGAAAAGTGTTAGTGCCTTTTGCTGCATGCCAAGGAGAATTCTCTCTTAATTGGCCTTCTGCTGTAGGGCCACACTTCCAAATATGTCACCTATTAATAATGAGAATAATAATAATTGCCATATATTGGGGAAGGTGTATGCCAAGGATTCTGCTTGATAATTTAGAAGCTTTGTTAGTAATTCTCACTGAACTTAAGAGAGAGCATTATTGGGGCGCCTGGATGGCTCAGTTGGTTGAGTGTCCAACTCTTGGTTTTGGCTCAAGTCACGGTCTCAGGGTCGTGGGATCGAGCCCTGTGTCGGGCTCTGTGCTCAGCAGAGAGTCCACTGGGGATTCTCTCTCTCTCTTCCCTCCCCCCACTTGTGCTTTCTCTCTAAAATAAATAAATAAATCTTTAAAAAAAGAGCATTATTTTCTCCTTTATATGGTTAGGGAAACTGAGGACACCCATTTAGTAAATAGAAGAATGGGGATTCAGACCCAGGTTGTCTGACTCCAAGACTGTTCTTACTCCATTAATTAGTATCCTACACTCTTCACTGCTGCAGAAGCTCAAGTAAAGAATCTTTCCTCGAGTCCCATAGGGACTCTGAAAGGCAAATCTGAAACCAGAGCTTTTGCATTTTATCAATGTAGTTTCATTTTTTGGAAAAATTCCAGTTTTCTATATGCCTTTCAAGTCTACAGATGTCTATTTGTGACGACAGGATTTGTAGTCATATCAGAGAAGTAGTGAAGAAATCTAGAAGAGGAATTCTTTGGGTAATGTTGAGGCCTTTTTCAATGCAAGTGGATTCTGGTATTTCTATCTCTATTTTTTCCATCTATGTTCTATAAATTTATAGCCTTTTATGCCGGCAGATGTGTTTCTACAGATTTACTAACGTAAGAGTATACATTATTTACATGTAGTATATTATTCTTATGCTTCAAAAAATATTGTGTAGTGATTTAACTTTCACAGATTACATTCACATTCAGTTGTCATAACAACCTGGGAAGGTTGAGGGGCACTACTGTGACATTTAACGTCTTGCAGACTGAAGCTCTGCTCCCGGGGCTAATAAGTGAAAGAACAGACACATAAACTATGAACCGACAGTTCACAAAAATATATGTAAAAATGGCCCTCGGACATATTTGAAAATGTTCACACTCATAATTAGAGAAATGCAAATGAAGACAATGCCAAGATATCACTTCTCACCTATCAGAATGACAAAAACTTTTAAATAGGATAACATGTTTTGAAAGTTGAGGGTGTGAGAAAGGCAGTGCCTGCATACGTTGCTGGAGGGGAAGCAGATTGGTAGAATCCTTCAGGAGGGAAGTACCAGGAATCCACCCATCTTTTGACCCAGCAAGTGTACTTCGAGGGATCAATACTGCGGGTATGCCTCCAACAATACCGATGTAGATGTACACGCAGATGCTTATTCTTCCATATGTTTTATAGGTCTGTCCGTTAAGAGATTCTAGAAGGAATTGCACTCCCATAGTAATGAGCACACACAGTGCTCAGATCATGGTTTATAAACACTTATGCCCCAAGAAAAGGAATCAAGACTCCTTGGAGAAAGTAGTTGATGTCAGGGTTAGAGGAGGGAAAATACAAGCTGAGCTTGGGACATCTTGGACCAGAAAGTAAGGAAGTGCTCAAAAAGGGATGAAAACTTGTTAAAAGAACATAAGAACCAACCTTAAGCTGCTCCTAGTTGCCAAAACTGGAACATTTTGACCGATAAAATCATAATGGTATTGGGTTTTTAGTCCTTATGATAAAATAAATATCCATGAATCCATACTGATATAAAAAATAAATGAGAAGGAAGGGAAGGCTCTTCCTTACAGAAAGATGGTAATAAGAACTCACTGTTAGATAAATACCATACCATAATTATTGCAAACAAGAGCCATTGGTGGATGCTAAAATTAATATGCAAGATTTTGAAGAGGAACAGAATATTTACATAGGCTTGGGGCTGTAGTAATCAGAATGCTTGACCTGGGGTGGAGGTGGGGGGCTGCTTCCAAGATGGCCCCATTTCCTCTCCAGACATCTGTGGGAGGGCCCTCCTGACCAGGAAGTTGTCTTCTTCCAGAATGAGTGATCCAAGGCAGAGAGCAAAGAGGAAGCCACGTTGCCTTCTGTGGTTTACTGTCTGAAATCACACACCATTTCTGCATGTTCTGTTGGTTAGATCTTGTTAAGCCACCACACTGGGGAGGGGCATCTCTAGCCAGTAGCCCGGAAATTATTTTTTCTCCCTGAGAGTTGCCACTTCCCCTTTTGATGCCTCCCAGCACTCCCAGCTTTGGTTCCTCTTTTTGGGTCTTGCTCCTGTGCTAGTTCTGGACAGGAGTATCAGGATCGTTGTGATAGGACGAGCAGTGGGAAGGAGGAGGCTATGTGGACCCTTCCCGCCCTCTTCCACGAGGAACCCTTCTTCACCTCAGTCTTCTGTCACCCCTCCCCACTTTCTGTAACAGATTGTCCAGAACCCACTGTGAACCCATGAGACTTTTTACAAGCCTCCCTAGAGCAGTGATTTTTATCATTTTTCCTGCCTGTCTACATCTATATTATATCGTATTCGTGTCTCTATCCTTAAGGTCCTTAATGGGTGAATGGGTTTCCTTTTGAAATGTAAATATATTTAAGAACCTCCTAATTCAGCTATCTGGGCCTCTGTATTTTCCCAAACTGCAGGTCTAGAGGGAGGAGATGTCCTTCAGCCTACTGCCTGTTGGCACAAGCAAAACTGCAGAAGATTTTTCAAAGATTGTGTTCTTGCTTCAGGGAGTCGAGGGTTTAGCAAAGCTGCTGAGGACTCTGTTCTGTGGCAGTGAAGACAAAGAGCCCCACCCAGTGAGCGCTGGGAGTGGAGAGGAAAGCTAGTGGAACATTCTGGGGCACACAGTAGGCAGGAAGGGATGACCTCAACACTTGGAAGTGTCTCTGACTGCTGCCTGTGCTGGCCAGAGATCGCCTTCAGTACCCCATGCTTGTCCCTTCACCGAGTCCTCCTGCAGCCATTGCTCCCCCGTTGCCTGCTGCTTCTGGAAAACATCTGGATTCTCTCTCTGGCACACCTGTTCCTGTTGCAGACCCCTCTTTTTGGACCCCCTTTCTCACCTCTTCCCATTCCTCCTACATACTGTTAAATAACAAAAAGTCAACTGAGTGCATTTGAAGAGCTAATTGGCTTTATTAAGTGATAATGGGGCAGCATCCCACCTAGCAAGTCGAAAGGAGCTCCGTCAAGCTGCAGAAAAGGGAAAGTTTTTAAAGGCAGAGAGGGAGCAGTGAAAAGGAAATTATTAGGAAAGAATGCATTGTTTTAGGCAAGGTAGCCCTGCTGAGGGGAACGGATGGGGTCTAGCAGTAAATTTCATAGTGCTTACCAGGAAATTCCATGTTGACCGGTTAAAGGTTACATTCCTGAGGGAGGTTGAAACTGTAATTAGGTTAGGTATTAAGGCCTGGTTTGGTGACGTGGCCTAGCATAAGTGACTCCATTCTGGGCCTGTGGTTTTCTTTGTAGCAATACCCATTCCAGTTCTTACTCACTGGCCTGCAGGAATTGTCCACCTCATCTTCACCCTTCACTAGAGGACTGGGATTTAGGGTTCCCTTTGCTTCTTCCTCCCCCTACAGCCTTGGGCAGTCTATCCATTCCGACATTGACCTAGCTCCAGAGACTTCAGCCCAACCAGGGCCTGATCCCTAGCCCTCCCTCACCTCTGCTCCCCTCACTCTACCCTGGGGGAGGTGAGACGCAGTAGGTGATACAGGGGTAGAACTAAGCCGGGCTAGGCTGACTTGCCAACTTTGTTTATATCACCTTTTTTCCATTGGAGAAAAATGAAACTGAATGCAGACCTACAACAACCATTATTTTTAAATTAAAATTGTCTCTAAAAGGTCACAGAATTTTTAGGTGGGAAGGAAATCTAATCATATTCTCTTCCCAGTTATCTCATTTCACAGTTCAAGAAATCAAAGTCCAGGTGGGTTAAGTTATTTTTCTACAGTCACGTTTTCTGATGCAGAATCTAATATTCCAGCTGACATAATTTCACACTCAGAGTTCAGTTAAATCTATAACAATTTGTCTTCCAGAATAGAAATTTTGACTTACTCTAATATGGATTACATTTTACATTTCACATTGTACTGGTACGTATTTCTAGGAATTATAGTACTTTTCTTTCCAATCCAGATTTAGGTCGATCTCGAGAACTACAATACGTGTATGTGGATAACAACATTCACCTGAAAGGCTTGCCGTCCTATCTGTACAATAAAGTCATCGGGTGCAGTGGGTAAGGCTGATTTCATGTTTTACGCTATAGCTAAACTCTTTGCCACGTTCATTTCGATTTTATTTTTTGGTCCTGATGTAACTTAGAAATAGGTGAACTACTTTGGGTCATCCTGTTCAATTCTGTCTTTGGCCTTACTTTGCTAAACCAAGTACCTTTAGAAGCTAAGAACATTGGGCAAGTGATTTACAGTATTATAGGTTGAGTTCAGTTAGTATGCAAGTTGTTGAAAATTCCAGTCAAAAATGAATCCGTGTATACCATTATAAACTCCATAGTATCAGTCACTGAAACTGGAGGAATCAGCATGAACTTAAAAGCTTTCCTTCTCTTCACTCCACTATGGTGACAATTCTGTAGGAATAGCTTTAGTATCTAGAACTTGACCATTTTGAAATACTTAGAATGCAACATTTGAAATATCCTCTTAATACGAATCATGACTGTAGCAACCAAAACAGATGTTTCAGTTCAAGGGAAATGATAGGCTTTTATTTTCAGAGCAGCAATAAACTTTCCTTCTCAGTCAGGCTTCTAGAAAGGTGGCTTCAGCTTCTCCTTCTATAACGTTGGGACAGAACCACCTTAAAGTGTTTCCCAGGGTGTTGTGAGATTAATAAAAGACAACTCAACCTCCAGAGCCTGCTTTTAACTGGCCTGCCTTTCCTCACATAAACAGCCAAAGGATACTTGGGATACGTTCAAGGCCACTTAGCCAGCATATTTACTCTGTCCTTGTGATTCCAACACCCTGCATAAGCCGGCTCATACTATGTGTAGTTCTGGCAAGAAGAGAGCTGACCATAAGCTTGTGTGTAGAGGACAGCCACTCCCCTGTTGGCCTGGCTCCAGGGGATGGGCCCTGAGCAGCTATTACTCCAGAGAGGGCATTCCTTGGAGTAGTGGCCTTCCCTTAGGAAAAATTATACCATTGTTATCTTGGAAGAGCCTTCAATGACGTTTCGAAGGGCCCATATAGGCTGACAACCCCAGAGATGTATTTCAGAACCTTCTGTAAAGCAGAGGTAATAGAACATGCTGCGGGGTTTTTAGCTCAGTGATTTTTCGGCAGCTGATTATGTGACTGCTGTGGTACTCAGTAGTACTCAGGCATTAATCCTAATGAGTTCTTAAAGGATCTGTAATACAGCCTAATTCTTCCAAGTGGTAAGTAGAATACCCCCCCCATCACCAAGATACACGGAATGATGCAAGCAAGCTCCAAGACTGAAGGCAGTTCTTCCCACATCTAAGCCTTCAGAGACTGCACTGAAGTCTCTACCACAATTAAGGAATAGCTTTTACTTAAGATAAAGAGCCTTCTACTTTGTCGTGTAGATATGGATGTTATCGACTGCCAGAAAGTTCTATATGTGCTGAGTAGAGAGACATTTTTTAATCCTTGACTTGGTATCTGGTAGCAGGAGTAGTGAATTTTATAATTAATTTTCTTTGAGAAAATAAATAGTAGGACAAAATATGCAAATTATTACCTAGTAGTCTAAAATTATTATTATAATTTATTATAACATCTTCCTTTGGAAGTAGTAATAAGAAAATAAATAATTATTCAAAGAACAGTATCAAACAATTGGTTTTGTAATATTAGTCGTTTTTGGAATAGAGGCAACCCCACTTACAAATGAACTGTGATCCAAAAGGCATTTTTAGTCTTGTTGGTTTAACTCCGAATGCATTTCTCTTTAGAAGCAATTCTGGTGGTTGTATTCCTGGCCAGCTCATTAAAACATCATTTAACTCATTTTACACCCCCAAAATTATATTTCATGGCGAAACGTACTCTGAATTCTAATAGATGGTGGCTACTGAAGGCTTGGCAACAGAATTAAGGGGCCTCCTTCTTTGATCTCCTTTATCTCTCTTGAATATATGCAAAGGGAATCCCCCCATTCCAAGTCAAAGTGGGGGCCGCTTTGGGAGAAGGAAGGGCCAGGAGTAGAACAAGTTTCTGAGGTAAACCTAATAATGAAGAGCAAAAGGGTACTTGAGGCCTAGAAAGTGCGCTTCTTGATTCTGAACAAGGATCTTGGTTCACTTAGTTCTTTAAGTGAATATTTACTGAGCAACTACTCTGGTCACTATGTTAGACAATGGCCATACAGTGATGAGTAAAGCAAATTCTTAGTACCTGGCCTTGTGGACCATATAATCTAGCCAGGAATCCAAATAAACAAATAATTGATCAAACCTGGTGTCAATTCTCTTTAAGGAGATATTTAAGCTGAGAACCTAAGGGTCAACATACTTGGTTCTCCACTGCTCTCACATGTTGCTTCTTAGATGTAGGCCTGGAATATAAGAACCCTCTAGCTTCTTCTCCCTTAGAGCAACAGAGCAAAATAAACACAGCTTTAGGGACTGTGGCAGAATATGAAAAGTCTGCTGTATGTATAATTTCGCATCTTCGAAGGAAAATGCAGAATCAGATATAAAACTGTAAACAAGTATAAATATAGCAAATAACAAATGTTGTACAGTTTCAAGAAATCTTAGAAGTCTCACATAATTATCTTTGATATTCATGGAAATAAAGTTAACACCTCCTTATTACATGTTCACTTATTTGTCATATAATTATTGAGCATCAGCTAGCAAGTCAGCACTATGCTGAGAATTGTGGAAAAGACAAAGATAACTTAGATGTTTATCCTAATATATAAAAATAACTGTTAATACAAAAAATAAATAGCCTAAGAGAGGTAGAATGATAGAAATTTAGAGCATGGGACTATCTTTTATGACCTAGCCTTGAAGTTACACACTGTCATTTCTGTTATACCCTGTTGATTACACAGGTCAACCCTATTCATTATGGGAGGAGACTTCTTAAGGGAGTGAGTACTAGGAGGGGAGGATCATGGGTGCCATCTTGGAGACTGGCTGTCACAGCTTCCTTGCATCCAGTGCTCTTTGCCAGCTTCACAGAGAAGTAGGATTTTTTTTTGTCTTTGTCTTTCTTACTGTTACTATAGGAGTAAATGTCTTTAGTTCTTCTGTATTTTACCCAGAAAGAGAATTCCTTCCCGTTAGAATTTTAGAGAATGGTAATTGGCACATTTGCTTACTTAGGAGAACTTAATGGTAAAAGTGATCCTATACCAGTTATTTTTTTTAGTTGTCTGATTTTTTGAAGAAAAGAAAACTGAGCCATTGCTTTACTTTTTCTTATGTAAATAAGCAATTACAGCTGGATTTGGTACAAATTGGTTAAATGACTTGATTAAATGGTTTGTTAATATAACCACTTAAGGTAACAAAGTTGTTTATATGAGAAATGCATTCTGAGTTCTGAGTTAAACCAGCAGTCTGAAAAAAATAGCCTTGGGGCACCTGGGTGGCTCAGTTGGTTGAGCATTGGACTCTTGGTTTGGCTGAGGTTATGATCTTGGGCTCGGCACTCAGCGCAGAGTCTGCTTGAGATTCTCTCCTTCTCCCTCTTCCCTCCTCCCCCTCAAATAAATAAAAAAATCTTTAAAAATAAAATATAAATAAATAAATAGCCTGTACATCATAGTCTCTTTTTTTGTGGGGGCTGCCCCACATCTAATAACAAGCAATATTAGATACCTGAACCCGAACCACACCTCGTGGGGCAAACACAAAGCAGTGTGGCTACAGATAAAAATACCGAAGTGTGACTTGAGCTGTCAATCGAGAGACAGAGTTTGCAGTTTGATTCCAAACAAAGTAATTGTTTATTAAAACAAAAATATTAACACTCCTTTTAAGAAGAATGTAACAGAATCTAGCATCTTTACAATATAACTTTCACAGTGTACAGGATGCAACCCAAAATTACAAGACATATGAATAATAAGAAAAATGTGGCCCATGGGGCGCCTGGGTGGCTCAGTTGGTTAAGGGACTGCCTTCAGCTTAGGTCGTGATCCTGGAGTCCCTGGATCGAGTCCCACATCGGGCTCCCTGCTCAGCAGGGAGTCTGCTTCTCCCTCTGACCCTCCCCCCTCTCATGTGCTCTCTCTCTCTATCATTCTCACTCTCTCAAATAAATAAATAAAATCTTAAAAAAAAAAGAAAAATGTGGCCCATTCTCAAGGAAAAAGACAATCAGCAGACACTGACCTGAGAGGACCCAAACTGTTGGTATTGACAGATGAGGATTTTAAAACAACTATTCGCAATGAAGTAAAGAAGAGTAAGTTTGCAGTGAATGAAAAGACCAGGAAAAAAAAAAAAAGAAACTGTAGGAAAGAAATAAGTGGGGATTCTAGAGTTGAAATACAGTATCTGAAATAAAAATTCTTCTTGATGGGGTTAACAACCGAATGGGTATAACAGAGGAAAAGGCAGTGAGCTTGGAGGTAGATCAATAGAAATGATTCAGTGTGAAGAACACAGAGAAAAAAGATTGAAAAGAAAAATGAACCCAGCATCAGGGATCTGTCAGACAATATAAAAAAGCCTGATAGCAGTATAATTGGTGTCCCAGAAGGAACAGAATTTTCTTAATTTTTCTCTTTCCTAAGAGAAATGCAGCAAAAATGTTTGAAGAAATAACGTCTGAAAATTTTCCAAATATGATGAAAGACTTAAGTTTACATTTTCAAGAAGCTTAGCGAACCCTAAGCAATATAAATTACAAAGAAAATGATGCCTAGGCAAAGCTGCCAAAAACCAAAGATAAAAAGAAAATCATGAAAGCAACCAGAGAAAAATGACAAATTATGAACAAAAGACTGTTACCTTCTCATCAGAGACTATGAAGGCCAGAAAACAGTGGAACAACATTTTTAAAGTGCTAAACAAACAAACAAACAAACAAAAATTGTCAACCTAGGAGCCAGCAAAAACACTTTTCAAGAATGAAAGCAAAATAAATGTGTTCTCAGACGGAACATAAGTAAGCCTTAAATGAGGCCCTGCCAAAATGGCAGACTCTTCATCCAGACCAAGGCCATCCTCTGGGTGGCATAGTGTCTTTCCTTCTCCCTGTCCACTTCTCCCATTCCTTTTCCTGTAACTTAAGCTGAAAAAAAACCCTTTTTGTTAAAAGGGAGGGTAAGTCTAGTAGGAGTTCCCACAATAATGAACAAACGGATGACTTCATGTGCTTTCTGAAGAATTAAAAGATAGTTATTCGGGTGCTTTCAGTAAGAGTATTTAATTCTTTTAACATGCTGTTAGGTGAAATGGAAAGTGTGAAAACGCACATGAGTTAATGTGCTAAATAACACATGTTCTGGAGCACAATCTTGGTGGCAAAATGTTGTCACTATTCACTTTGCTTTTAGGGTTAAATGTTGAATGGCAGCTCTGAAAACATTGAGTTGAAAGAAAATCGTGTGATAATTGTTATAAATTATTCTGCATAACTAAGCCCAAAGTACTAACATTTGTAACAGATTTCAACTCATTTTTATAACTCACTTAAGGATTCAGATGTACAATTTTTTGGTAACTACCCTGGCATTTAATCTAAAGTCATAAAAACTACCGAGTTAGAAGTCAAAGACACCAAGGCTCAGTAATTGCCTGCTGATAATGATGTCAATTCATTGTGAACAGAGGCATATATGGGGCTTCCATCCCTCCTTGCTAGCAATTCATTTCATAACTACTTTTTCTGGAGATGAGTGACCCTAGCTTCCAAGGCAGATACCTGTCCGGCCTGCTCCCCCACTTGTCATTCTCTTGCATGTGCCAGACACTGGCCAGTAGGAGCTGTTTAACCCCCTGTACCCTGCGCATTCACAGAGCTGAATCCCTGTTCCGTTTCCCTGGAATATCATCTGTTAATGTTAATTCGTAACAATAGATTCCTTCATGGCAACATCTTAGACCGGTGTTTTGTTTTGTTTTTAAAGATTTTATTTATTTATTTGAGAGAGATATATAGTGAGAGAGACAACATGAGCAGGGGGGAGAAGGTGAGGCAGGCTCCCTGCTGAGCAGGGAGCCCAATGTGGGACTCGATCCCAGGACCCCAGGATCATGACCTGAGCCGAAGGCAGATGCTTAACCGACTGAGCCACCCAGGCGCCCCTAGACAGGTGTTTGACCAAATGTCTGTGTACTGTGATCTAGGCAAGTTGAATCAGAAGTTTAACCATCACACACTATATTGTAGCAGATTAGCAAAAGACTCATTTACTGTAACAGTAGAAAACAAGAACAGCTATAAACTGGACCTAACCGTTACTGTGTGCAAGGCAATGTGCTCAGGGATTTATCTGCATATTGCACGTAATCTTCCCAGCAATCCTTGTGATGTTGTCCCCATTTCAGAAATGAAGAAACTGAAGCTCAGAGAGATTATGTAAACTGTCCCAGCTCACCAAGCTGGGCAGTGGTATATTTGTCATCTGCTCCATTGTCCATACTCTTAACTGCTCTCTCCTCTTTGGTCTAGAATCACCTCTGTATGTTTGAGCCCCTCTGCTAGCTCCTTGAGAGCAGAGATGGAAAATACCTTTCTCACACCCCTATTTCGTGTAATGGGGTGGATATTTCATCTCTGATGAGGTCGAGGGCAGTTGGCCATGCCCAGCAGAAAGGTCCCCTAACTCGTGTGAATTCCTCCCTTCCAGTCTGCCTTCCTCATAGCTGAGGCTCTTCTCCACTGTGAAGCAGAGAAGGCATTTAATAGACATATCCTAAAATGAATTTAATTAGCCCTTTATATCCAGTGGTGAAGAGTAGGAACTTCTGCTAAAGGAATTGTCAAAGGGAAATTAGACCTTGTATAAAAAGAGAATCCACTTACTTGTTAATGTGAACCTTTTCAGTGGTTTTAGTCAGACACCTGTCTTTTTAATTATGGGAGATGAGGAAAGCATTAGGAAAAATCTGGCTTTCAGTTCCCTCAACCTTTATTTGTTACTCTATATTGTTAAATTCCTTGGGCAGTGTCCATGTACAGTTCATGCACAATTGTATTAAGAAGCAGCAGCTGTTAAGGCAATAGCAGTATGAAGTAAACATTCACAAATGACTTGCTTGGTTTTTATTCTGAATTTTCATTGTTTTATGGTTTTGCTCAGGGTTCTTACACTACAGCGTGGCTATAAAGTTTGAAAACAAATAATATTATTTTACCATGTACATTAGTCAGGGTTCTCCACAGCAACAGAACCAATAGGATGTATGCGGGGGTGAGGGGGAGAGGGAGCTTGATTTATTTTGAGGAATTGGCTCATAGGATTGTGGGGGCTGGCGAGTCTGAAATCTGCAGGGCTGGCTGGAGACCCAGGGAAGAGTTGATGTGACAGCTTGAGTCTGAAGGCAGTTTGGAAGGGGACCTCACTCAATCTTTTTCTCTGAAGGCCTTCAGCTGATTGGTTGAGGCCCACCCACATGGTAGAGGGTGATCGGCTTTATTCACAGTCTACCGATTTCAGTGTTCATCTCATCCAAAAACTACCTTCACAGAAACATCTAGTCTGGTGTTGAGCCAAATAATCTGGCTACCGTGGCCTAGCCATCTTAATAGAAAAATTTAATCATCACCCCATGGGTTGTAGTAGGTCATCAAAAGAATCATTTATTGTGTGTTTGCCTGTGTTTCCACACTTCATGGCCACACTGCATAGTAGCATTTTGGATATTATTCCTTCATTGTATTATGAAAGAAACAGTCATTATAAAGTGAACTTGAGATTCATTTCCTCATCTTCACAAAATGGTTCATAAGGGTAATATCCTTCCCACCCATGGAAATATTAATACCAAGCCACAGGTGTGCTTCTACAAACTCATGCTGATGTGATCACATGGGCTGAACAGAGGTTTTGAAAGTGAGAGGGATAAAGGCAAAGTCAACATCAAAGGCAAAAATCGCAAGAATTTGTAAACTTTGACATGATTTGACAGGCCAGTGTGTAGCTGGTTTGCCCCGTGCACCCATGCCAGCTGTTAGATTATTGACAGTACTGACGTATTTCTACCCACGTTGGTGAAGAGCTCTTGGGCTAAGTCCCCGAGTCCCCCAGCTTCCAAGTCGGCCTCTCCCTAAGGTCTCATAATCCACAACAAAAGGCTAATGACTAACAGAGCAGAGGGCTCCAGGACCATGCCCCAGCAGCATGATACTGTTTGTTTTTGTTTGTTTTAATAAGGTATAATTTACAGACAGTAACATTCACACTTTTTAGCGAACATTTCTGTGAATCATGACAAATGCATGCAGTCATAAAGCCACAACTATAACCAAGACACAGGACAGGTCATTCACCTCAAAAATGTCCTCTGTGTCCCTTTGAAATGAACCTCCCCCCTTCCACCCCAGCCCCTGGAAGCCGTGGTCTGTTTTGTGTCCCTATATTTTACCCTTTCTAGACTGTCCTATAAAATGAAGTAATAGAAGCTTCCATAAACATTCATATATGGGGTTTTGTGTGAACATAAATTTTCATTTCACTTGGATAGAATTCCTAAGAATGCATTTGCTGGGTCATATGGTAAGTGTATGTTTAGTTTTGTAAAAAACTGCTGGACTGCTTTCCAACGTGGCTGTGCTATTTTGTATTTCCGTCAGCAACTTAAGAGAGTTCTTGTCAGTTTTTTTTAATCTTTCAGACATCCTAATAGGTGAGTAATGATATCTCATGGTTTTAATTTACATTTCTGTAATGACTACTGATGTTGGACCTCTTTTCATGTGCTGATTTGCCATCCATCTATCTTCTTTGGTCAAGTGTGTTCCAATTTTTCACTCACTTTTTACAGATTGGATTGTTTTAAATTATTGACTCTTGAGAGTTCTTTATATATTCTGAATACATGTCTTTCATCAGATATGTGATTTGCACATATTCTCTCCTGGTCTGTGGCTTGTCTATCAATTTATCCGACTTAACTGGTGTATATTGTGGCACTTCATAGTACCCACCCACCCAACACACACATGACTCAAGATACATTTCATTTAATCCATAAATAAGACATTTTCCAAAATCCTGTTTGACAGATTACTGTCATTTTTCCTATATAATCATTTCCTGAAATGTAGTGATCTTGTAATGTAACCAAATATAGATATTTGTAATGCTTAGGAGGTCACTAGCACATCTCCTGGTCCTGAGACTTCTAATGGACCCCTGCAAGTACCCCCAGCTTATTTCCTTTTTGGCACCATGTAGATGCCTCGGTATTCTTTTTCCCATTTCCTTTTTATCTTTTCTCTTTCAGACTTCTTTATCTATGTGTGATGACTCAAAACAACCAATCTGTGTTTGGAACTGCTTAGCTATCGATATGGAAACTGCTAGATAGAAGAGAAAATTGAACACGTTAGATGAGTTCACAGCGGAAGAACGCCTATAATACAGTTAGAAAATGTGTGATAGAAACTTCAAACGTTGTGGTAGATCATTGGTAAGAGAGGATATCAGGGAAGACTATATAAAATAATTAGATTTGGGGATGAGTAAGATTTGTATTTGGAATGCCCCAATGTAGAAATTTTCAGGCCCAATTTGGCCTGTAAGCAGGAGGGGCCATGGTGCATTTTAATAAAGACAGCATTGCCTAGAATAAGGCGTATGATTCAGAATCCACAAGGAAACGGTAAGGCCACACACATCCATAGGCACCTCTCTGCTTACGTTTTCCTCCTTTTGAATCAACTAAGGGAAGAGGGTCATTTCTTAAAATTTGGTTAGAAGGCTTCCATATTTTGACCCTGCACATCAGTGTAAATTTCATTAGCTTACCAAAGGAACATTACCAATAATTTTGAAGTTCCTGTATGCCCCTTTCTAACTGTACGCTCTTTCCCAAGGTTAGCCACTATTCCGAATTTTATATTTATCATTCATTTATACTTAGTTATGATTTTGATATATGTGAATATCTCCCCATATAGTATATTGTCAAGTTTTGTATCTTTGTGTAAATGGATCATGCTGTATGTATGCTCCTGTGACTTGCTTTTTTTCATGTAACATTTTGTTCTTAGTCTTCAGCTTCTTACCCATTTTTCTGCTCCTTTTTAGAGAAAAACTGTTTGAAAGAGACATTTATACTTACTGTCACCACTTCCTTCCATTCTCCCATCCACCCACACAGGTTAGGCTTTGATAACCCAATTCTACACCAAAGCCAGCATTTTCAGTGTCACTAGTCCCTTCCACGTTGCCAAATTCACTTCTCAGTTCTAATCCTTCTTGGCCTGTCCAACACTTGATCAGTTTCTCCTTGAAACACCTTCACCTCACTTTCAGAACACCTGGCTTTCAGAACACCATCTCTCTGGTTCCACTCCTCTGCCACTATACACCCCTTCTCAGCCTTCTCTACTGGTTCATCCTCATTCCCTCGTTCATGACATCTTGGGCTCAGGACTCAAAACTCTTCTCCATCTGTATCCAAAAATTGCAGTTCTCCACTCCAGGGTATTTGGAAATGTGTATAAGTTGGGGAGGGGGTTGGCTTTAAGACTGGGTCTCTACTGACATTTGGTGGGATGCTAAATATCTAGCAATGCACACAGAAGTTCTAAACAATTACGAATATGTGTCCCCCTAGAATGCCAAGAGCATCCCCGAAGAGAAACATTTCTAGGTTGGTTATTTCATACCATCACAATTATGCTTTAAATACTACGCATGCATGACTCCCACATACAGACATCCAACCGCATCCAATTGGCATTTCCACATGGATGTGTACAATTAAATGTTAACATATCCATAATCAAATCCCCCAACTCAGTCTTCCACAATCTGCTACACATCAGTTGATGGAAACCATTCTTCCAGTTATTCTGCCTAAAAGCTTGGGGGTCGTCTTTGATTTCTCTTTCTCTCGCATCCACAGCCAACTCATTATATAGCCTGTTGGCTGTACATTCAAAAATAGATTCGGGCTCTTGCCACTTCTCACCACTTCTATTTACTATATCTCCTTGACCTAAATTACCATCATCTCTCACCTGGATTAAAGCAGTAGTCTTCTTCTGTCTCAACCACCTTGAGTCTATTTTCTACATAGTGTCTGGCAATCCCAGCCAGGTCATAACCCAGATCCAGTTATCTCTATTCAGCCATCACCCTTGGCATTCCATGTACTTAGCATAAGAGCCAGAGCCCTTCCACTGACCTGTGAGCCTGTACATGACTTGTCTTCTAGGTCGTACCTTCAAATTCTTCTCCTACCACTCTCTCCCTTCCTGCCTCCACTTCGGCCATATTTACCCCCTCCCTTCTTCTTGAGCATACCAGACTCCTGCCTCTTTGCACCTGTTTCTCCTCTATCTGAATATTGTTCTCTCAGATTTCTTTGTGGTCTTAACACCACATGTATTACAGCTTCCATCAAAATTCTCAATCTTAGAGCTTATTAGACATATTAAGAATGGTTATTGTAAAATTTGTATCAGATAATTCCATCATCTGGCATCTTTTTAAAAATTCTTTTTTTAATAGCTGTTGTTTCTCTTGATTTTCTCTTAGGCTGTTTTATCTACCCTTATACCTCGTTAGTTTTGATTGCCTACCAGATATGGTATATAAAGAACGTTATATTATCTTAGGCCTCAAATTATATTCTCTCCCTGTAGAGTGGCCTCAAGTACATGTGTCTTTTTATCAATCTGTTGCTTCTCAACTCTGAATCTACCCTTTTTCCTGGAACTGGCTCCTATAGAACTTTCTCCTTTGTCATGTGGATTAATATAAGGTTTTTTCAGTAGAGGGCCATGGAGGGATACGTCAAGGTCAGAAGAGGAGGAAAGCATTTCCCTTCCTGCTTCCGGGCTGCTGTTTTCTGCACAGTGGCTGGCAAAGGGAGACCTGGGAACAGTGCCGCTGAAACCCACACTCTCCAGCCAGTTTCTCTGTTCCTTGGCGGACCACTCTTGCAGACTACCTGGTAGTCTGCCACCCAGGGAGCTGATTCTGTGACCCAGCTCTAGCCCCCAGCATGTTTTCCACCCCCCAGCAGCAGGCCAGCTTCTCCAGCAAGTTTCTCTGCTACCCGATGGGCTGCTTCTGTGGACTGCCTCCACAGCACTGCGTGTTCCTGTGGCAGTCATGCCCCCAAATAGGTCTAGAGGGGGGAAGCTTTCCAAGTAACTTTCTTGTTCATGCTCCCTACATTCTGGAGATTTCTTTCCGCTTAACGATTCTTATAATTTTCCCTCTTCAAATTCCCAGTGTGGTTTTGCCTCCCGACTGGACACTGACCGATACAATGACCTTCTGGCCATTTGCGAGGCTCTTTTCAGTGGCTGGCAATTTCAAATCCATTTCAGGAATTGAGAAGATTTGAAGTTAGGCTTCAGTCCTTGAGATGGCCTCTACCTTCAGTTCCTCCTTACTCCAGGGGCCCTTTGTGTGGATGATTTTTCAGTCCTGCATCTGTCTTAATGGGCTCTGGATGCCAGTATTCGTCCCTGTGGGTCCCTTTAGGCAGTTAAATGCTGCTCTGCTTCAAGCAGTCTTTTCAGTAATTGACAAACACCCTTAGGAAAGAAATAGCCCCAAATGCTGGTTTGTTCCTCAGGTTCTGTCTTGTCTTGGATCTTGGCTCTATAATTTTTCCTGAATGCTCTCCAAGGCCGTAAAGCGGATATTTCATCCAGCTTTTGATACTGTCTTCAGTTGGTTACTGTTACCTGGCTTGCCATCACAAGAAGTGAAACTTCTTTATAAATCTGTTCATCTCTTTCATATCTGTCTTACTAGTTCCTCTTTTATTCTTTTTTTTTTTTTTTAAGATTATTTATTTGAGAGAGAGTGTGGAGAGAGGACAGAGGGAGAGAAAATCTTAAGCAGACTCTGCCTTGAGCGTGGAGCCCAACACGGGGCTCCATCTCGTGACCCTCAGATCATGACTCTGAGATCATGACCTGAGCCAAAACCAAGAGTTGGGCGTTTAACCGACTCCACCACCCAGTTGCCCCAGCTGCTCTTTTATTCTAATGTTGTATATTTTTAATTTCTCTCTTTAATCAGTACATGCCAGGCATATTTTTTATTTGAAAGAATGAGATTTTGGGTTTATTTATTCTTTCTATTCTTTGTTTCCTTTTCACCAATTTCAGCTCTTAGGTTTTTCAATATCCTATTCATACTTTGTATTTATTGTGCTTTGCTTTTCCTGGTATATATATATAGCACGTGCGCATGCACACACATACACACATCTCTGAAACCATCAGTACAATTAAGATAATAAACATATCCATCACTCCCAAGGTTTTCTCATGCCCCTTGGTCATCTTTCCTTCTGCCCCCATCCTATGTCCAGACAACCACTGATCTATGTTCTGTTACTGTACATTAATTTGTATTTTCTAGAGTTTTATATGAATGCAATCAAACAATATATTCTCTATTTTGGTCTGGCTTCTTTCACGCAGCATAAAATTTGGAGATTTATTCATGATGTAGCGTGTATCAGTAGTTCATTCCTTTTGATTGCCATGTAGAATTCCATTCTACGGATATACTACAGATTACTTCCATTCACTTGTTATGGACATTTGTGTTGGTTCTAGTTTTTTACTTCATTACAAATAAAGCTGCTGTGGACATATGTAGACTGTCCTTTAATGGTCCTAGTCTTAAATTTACTTGGATAAATAGTAGTAGAGAGTCTGGATCATAGATATCCTTAATTTTTGAAGGAACTGCCAACTTTCAAAAAATAACTACCATTTTGCATTCCCACCTCAATATAAGAGATTTTCAGTTCTTCCCTATTTTTGCCACTTTTGGAATAGTCAGTCTTTTAAATTTTATCCATTCTAATTGTTCTGCAATGGTATTTCATTATGTTTTTAAATTACATTTTTCTAGTGAATAAGAAGATTAACATAACATAAAAAAAAAAAGAATGCACGTCTTTGCTTGTCTTATTTGCCGTCCATATATCTGCTTTGACATAGTGTCTATATAAGTCTTTTCCCCATTTTTTTCTTGGGTATTTGTGTTCTTATAGAGTTTTGAAAGTGTTTTTTTATAGATTCTGGATACAAGTCTTTTATCTTATATATACTTTGCACATATTTTCTCCCAGTCCATGGCTTGTCTTTTCATTGTCCTAATGGGGCCTTTTAAAGAGCAGACATTTTTTATTTTGATAAAGTCCATTTTACCAATTTGTGCCTTTATGGATCTTGCTTTTGGTGTAACCCAAATCACAAAGGTTTTTTCCTGGGTTGTCTTCTAGAATTTTTAAGGTTTGGGTTTCTATTTTGATCTATGATTCATTTTGAGTTAATCTTTTATATGGTACAGATATGGCTGAAGTTCCTTTTTTTTTCACATACGGATATACAGTTAGTTGTTCCAGTACCATCTATTAAAAATACCATTCTTTCTCCACTGTATTGCCTTTGTACTTTTGTTGAAAATTAGTTGTCCTGGGGCGCCTGGGTGGCTCAGTCGTTAAGCGTCTGCCTTCGGCTGAGGTCATGATCCCAGGGTCCTGGGATCGAGCCCCGCATTGGGCTCCCTGCTCGACGGGAAGCCTGCTTCTCCCTCCCCCACTCCCTCTGCTTGTGTTCCCTCTCTCGCTGTGTCTCTCTGTCAAATAAATAAATAAAATCTTTAAAAAAAAAAGAAAAAGAAAATTAGTTGTCCTTAAAATGTATGGGTCTATTTCCAGAAACTCTCTTTGCTCCATTAATCTCCCATCCAAGTACTAACCAGGCCCGACCCTGCTTAGCTTCCGAGATCAGACGAGATCGGGCGCGTTCAGGGTGGTATGGCCGTAGACTGCTCCATTGATCTATTGGTCTGTTTTGACACCAATACCACATTGTTTTGATGACCATAGGTTTACTGTAAATCTTAAAATTAGGTAGTGTTAGTCCTTCAAATTTTTTTTCAAAGTTGTTTGGCTATTCTAATTGTTTAGCATTTCCCAATAAATTTTAGAATCAGAGTTTCAATTACATTTTTAAAAAAACCTGTGGTTTTGAACTGTGTTGAATCTATAGATCAATTTGAGGAGAATTACTATCTTAGCAGTTTTGAGCCTTTCAATCCATGATCACAATACACATCTTCATTTCTCAGCAGTATTTTGTAGTTTTCAGTGAACAGGTTGTGGGCATCTTTGGTCAGATTTCTCCCTAATTATTTTTATATTTTTCATTCTGTTGTATATGGCATTTAAATTTTTTTTCAATTTCCAATGATTATTGCTACCATCTAGAAGTACAAATAATTTTGTATATTGACCTTGTGTGCTCCAAACTTGCTAAGCTCACTTAATAGTTCCAGTAGTTTTTTGTTGTTCTTGTTGTTTTGTTTTGCTTTTTGTTGTTTTTTTTTTTTTTTTTTTTGTAGATTCTGTTGGACTTTCTACATACACAGTAATGTCTTTTGGGGAATAAAGGCAGTTTTACTTCTTCCTTACAAACCTGGTTGCCTTTTCTTTCTTTTTCTTGCTTTATTACCCTGGCTATAAGCTCTATACAACGTTAAATAGAAGTAGTGAGAGAAGACGTGTTTTTCTTGCTGAACTTACTGGGAAAACAGTCTTTCACCAAGTATAATATTAACTGTTGTTTTGTCATAGATAGCTTTTATCAGATGAATAAATTCCCTTCTTTTCCTAATTTGCTAAGATTTTTTTTGAATGGGTGTTGAATTTTGTTAGACAACTTTTCTGTATCTGTTGAAATGATTATGTGATTTTTCTTTTTTTAAAGTTTTAGTAAAATGAATTACATTGATTTCTAATGTTAATGCAATCTGAATTGGCAAGATAAACCTCATTTGGTCATAGTGACTTGATACATTGTTGAATTCAATTTGCTAAAATCTTGTTTAGGTTTTTTCCAACTACGTTCAACAGTGATGCTGGGTTTTTTGGGTTTGTGCTGGCTTTTTCGGGGTTTTTTTCTCTTGTAATGTGTTTGTCTGATTTTTGTATCAGGATAATGCTGGCTTCATAGATTGAGTTGAGAAGTATTCCAACCTTTTAACTACAAATTCAACTTCTTTAATAAATATAGGGCTGTTCATCTTACCTCTCTCTTGAGTGAGGTTTGGTAATCTTTGCCCTTCAAGGACTTTGTATTGGCATAAAATTGCTTATTGCCTTTTTGTTATCTGTAGAAATCGGGCAATGTCTCCATTCTCATTCCTGATATTAATAATTTGTGTCTTCTCTCTGATGAGTCTTGTTAGAAAATTTTCAATTTTATTCATTTTTTCAAAGTTCTACCTTTTAATTGATTTTTCTTTATCATCCCATTTTCTATGTCATTAATTTTTTTAATTCTTTATTTAAATTCAGTTTAGTTAACATATATGTATTCTTAGTTTCAGGGGTAGAATTTAGTGATTCATCAGTTGCATATAGCATCCAGTGCTCATTATATCAAGTGCCCTCCTTAATGCCCATCACCCAGTTACCCCATCCCCCCACCCACCTCCCCTCTAGCAACCCTCAGTTTGTTTCTTATAGTTAAGGGTCTCTTATGGTTTGCCTCCCTCTCTGTTTTTATCTTATTTTATTTTTCCTTCCCTTTTCCTATGTTCATCTGTTTTGTTTCTTAAATTCCACATATGGGTGAGATCATGTGGTATTTGACTTTCTCTAACTTATTTTGTTTAGCATAATACCCTCTGGTTCCATCCATGTTGTTGCAAATGGCAAGATTTCATTCTGTATGATGGCTGAGTGGTATTCCATTGTATATATGTATATATACACCACATCTTCTTTATCCATTCATCTGTCGATGGACATCTGGGCTCTTTCCACAGTTTGGCTATTGTGGACATTGCTGCTGTAAATATTGGGGTGCGTGTGCCCCTTCAAATCACTATGTTTGTATCCTTTGGGTAAATATCTAGTATAGTGTCATTGATTTTCTTGATGCTCTTTATTTCTTTTCTTCTATTAAGTTTTAATTTGCTCTTTTATTTCCCAATTTCTTTAGATGAGACCTCTGTATGTAACATGTCCTTGTTCTAGGCAGTAATTATAATTATTATTATAATGACCTTTACTGCCAGTTCTATCAGTTCTTGGTTGATTTCACTTGCATGATTTTTCTCATTATAGGTCATATTTTCCTGTTTACTGGAAAGTCTGGTAATTTTTTATTGGATGCTGGGTGGTGTGAATTTTACCACATTGAGTGCTGGATGTTTTTGTATTCATACAACTATTCTTGATATATGTCCTAGGACACCATTAAGTTCATTGGGAACAGTTTTAGCTTTTAAGATAGGGCTTTTAGGATTTGTTAAATGGGAGTAGAATAGTGTTCAGTCTAGTGCTAATTATTTCCCACTACTGAGATAACACCCTTCCATGCACTCTACCTAATGCATCATGAACTGTGAGGTTCAAGTCTGATTGATAAGAACAAGCACTGTATTCAACCTTGCATGAAAAAGATAAACCTTTCATCTTTTCAGCTGGTTCTTCCTCCAGCCTCAGACAGTTTACTCACATGCCTGTGCTGATCAGTACTCATCTGAATACTCAAGGGGGACCCTCTGCAGATATCCAGAGTTCTTTCTTTGTGCATCTCTCTCCTCTGAGGTTCTCTCTCCTGCAACCTCTAGCTGCTTTGGACTCCCTGAGCTCTTAGTTCCTTGTCCTCAATTTAAGGTGCCTGTCATCCTGTGATGGAGTTCCTCTTCCCTGATTCAGCTGTTCTCTTCAGTTGGGTCTCTGCTCAGATGTCACCTCCTCAGAAAGACTTACTTTGATTAATACAGCTCTCACTCCCCTCTCACTCTGTTTTATTATAGATTTACCTTTTCATCGTCTGGCTCTCCTCACTATAAGAAGCCCAATTCTGATCTTACATATGTACCTAACAGGACTGTATGCTCATATGTATCACATAATAGACACAAAAATGTTCGTAAGAGCACAACACTGGAAACAGTCCAAATGTTTATCAGTTACTACACAGCAATGAAAATGAATAAACTATATAGTACATGCAGCAACATGGATGAATCCCAGAAATATAATGTTGACAAAAGGAGCCAGATACAGAATGCGTCATGCTGTTGAAAAAGGCAAAACCAAACTATAATGTTCACATTTGAAATAGTGGTTCCCTTTTGGATATGGGTTTTGCTCAGGAGGGTGTCCCAGAGTAGTCTTCTGAGGTTCTTTCTTTTGAGCCAAGGGAGAAATTGGTTGGGTGAAGTCAGTTGTGTCAGATATTGTCTCCTCTGCAAAATCTTCCCTAATTCCCTGGGTGGTCGGTCACTGCCTTCGCTGACCCAACATTAGAGCAATGATACTGTAATTATTACATTTTCCAAGGGAAGGAGTCATTTTGTTTTGGTTTTGGTTTGGTTTTTGTTGTTTTACTTTAAGTATCTTTAACTGGCTGGTATAGAGCTGATGCTCTGGAGACATTTTCTGGTGGAAGGAATGAGCAAATGAAGGAACCTCAAACAAACGAGCCACGGCTTCTGCAGCCCAAGCCTGTGCCCTCTCCCTCATTGCCAGAATTCTAGTGGAGGGCAGAGAGATTAGCTCATATTGTATCTGGAGAGCCAAAGTTTGTTGGCACCTGTTTGTCGTTAGAGAAGAAAAGTCTTAAGACTTTTAGGTAACCTGGTGGTCTTGGAGAGGAGGTAGGATGAGGTTGGACTCCTTAGTTTTGGCAACCATGCAGCTGTAGGAACAAAGCTGCCTCCGCCTTCTTCCCGGTTATGAGTGGCTACAGGGGCGAGGTCATGACGTCATGTATTCAGGGGGCTTCACTATGAATCTTTTCCCACCAGTTTATGGAAGGATCCAATAAAGTTATCTTATACCATTAAAAATCAATTTGCTTTGTGGGGTTTCTTCCCCCGCCACAAAAATTCAGTTAAACCAGAGTGCTATAACTTAACAGAGTACTCTTTTTTCCTTTTCATTTTGAAAATTTCAATAAGCATGAACTTGGAAAGGGTAATAAAATGAGGATAAAGGGAGCTTCCAGAGCAAATTGTGTAGATCTCCTGAAGGAAAATTCCTTCAGAGTTTGTCCTTACTGGAAGGAACTGGCCCTCAGCAATGCTGTAGCTGAGTTCCAGCTGATGAGTTTACATTTCTGTGCCAGGCTTTATTAAGGAACCCAGGCTAGCATCTGTTCACTTTGAAAAGAATTCTGGCAATTCAGCAGTGTCTTAAAATTTTAAACGTATATTTTGATTAACACATTTTTATTGGCACATATATTCTTTTCCTATTTTGCTAATACTACTGTGAATGTGCCTCTCTAGCTGTGGTGCTCCCATTCAAGTTTCCGAGGTGAAGCTGCTTTCTTTTTCATCGGGGCAGCTCACCGTTTTCCTCCCTGCCGAGGTGAAGGCCATAGGGACCGAGAATGATCGCGTCCTGCCTCTGCAAGAGTTGGCCATGAGGAGTCTCCATCACACCTACCACAGTTTTCTTAAAGGTACACGGGACTTTCTCTCTTTCTGCCTCTTACTCAGTGACCTTAGAAATTGTGCTTCGTGCTGCCTTGTTGGGGTGTCCGTGTTTGTTATTGTGGTGAAATATACATAACATAAAATTTGCCATTTTAACCAGTTTTAAAATGCTCGTTCAGTGGCATTAAGCACATTCACATTGTTATGCAATGGGACTTTTTTTCATTTAAAAAAAAAGTTTTAATATTTTATCAACACTGATCCTTCCGCACCAGCCCTAAAGGACCGAGGTTAGAAGTTAAACCATGTGGTTTAAATGGAGGAAATTGGTGTTTGGGCACGTATCTGGGGGAAGTGAGAAGGCTGGCAGAGGCACTTTCTTGAGGAGGGAAAAAAAATGCCAAAGGCTTATCCTTTTTAAAGCAAAGTTGGGTCCCTTCCAGCAGAGCAGGTTTTCGCCATGCAGCCTCCTCACATCTGAGAAATTACAGACCTAGAGGGGAAGAAATACCAGGAGTTTCAGGCAGTATTGTGGATCTCAGAGATGCTTTAAGAAAGCAATAGGCAATTTTAATAAGATACGTTCCAAGTGTTTTCAAAACTGCTAAATGTTTAATTTTTGCTTTAAAAAAAAGAATAAAGATCCATTCAAAACATCTCCTATTAACCTTCTAGGAATGCCTAACACAAAGTTATTTTTTAATACTAAAAAAAAACTGTAATTATTCACCTATGGGGAAATTCCATTTTTATAAATGGTTATTGATAAAGTCCAGACAGGTATAAAGGATGATAAGATCATTTGTATTTCCTTCCCAAAGATGACTCAGTAATTTTTTTAGGTTTCACCTCAGTGTGACCCATTTCCCTCTCTGTCTTCTGGATGTTTACCATCCATGGCAATCCAGTGGACACTTGTGCTCAAGATTGCCTAGGCCACTGGGATGTTTTGCTTTAAATGTTTCTCTTGTATAGCTCAGGCCAGGCTGACAAGGAGGCACCCTCTCTATATATAAATGACAGCTTGCAGGAGTGAAACAAGGAGAAGCTTGGTTTCATTCTTTTTCCTTTCCTTTGATTTCTTTGTTTCCCATTTTCATTCTTTTCAGTAAATATAATTTAGCTTGAGTAATGCTAAATGCTCAATCGATTTAGGTAAAATTTAATGAAAGTCAGTGTTAGTCTTTGGTGCCAGTCCTTTTTTATTCTCAGTCTCCCATAGAAAGTTTTACAAACCTCTCTGGGTAAATTAATGCCTTTTTAAAAAATCTTTGTTCTTAAAGAATATTTGGTCATATTCTTTTCTTGCTTCTACCTCAGGACAGCTTCTGTTTGCGCTTTTTTTTTTTTAAAGATTTTATTTATTTATTTGAGAGAGAGAATGAGAGACAGAGCATGAGAAGGAGGAAGGTCAGAGGGAGAAGCAGACTCCCCGCTGAGCAGGGAGCCTGATGCGGGACTCGATCCCGGGACTCCAGGATCATGACCTGAGCCGAAGGCAGTCGCTTTAACCAACTGAGCCACCCAGGTGCCCCTCTGTTTGCTCTTAAAAGAGTAGATTTAGGTTTTTCTCTTAGTATCAAAAAAGTTAAAAAAATCTTTCATTTCCAAATAATTCAGTGCCTATCAGATAACAGTATTTTCAACATGCAATACTTTTTAACTAACTGAACTGACTTAGTAACAAAGAAACATTTTAAGCGGAATTGAAGGAAATCTGATTATTTTTTTATGCATGCATGTTTTTTCTCTTGTGTTCCAGATTTGAACTTTCTGTCTCCAATCTCGTTACCCAGAAGTCTCCTGGAGCTGCTGCACTGCCCCCTGGGGCACTGTCACCGGTGTAGTGAGCCCATGTTTACGATTGTCTACCCCAAGCTCTTTCCCTTGAGAGAGACGCCGATGGCAGGGCTGCACCAGGGGTAATGACGCCTAAGTGGGCACCAGGGCTTACACCTGGGCGAGGGGGGAGGGAGGCCATGCATGAAAGTATTGTTAAGTCAGCAGCTGTCAAGGTGCATAGAACGCTTCCTGAGATACAGCTGAACGAAACAAAAGCACATTTTCAGCATCACGAGAAAACTGGACTTCCCTTTATTACTTTTTTGATCATATGCAGAACAGTTTTATTGTATATACTATTTAGAGTAGCTCATTCTTTGTAGGAGTGTTTTCCTGCTATTCCCCTATTCACAATAGGCTTTAGGCAATAAGGAATGTAAGAACAAAATATTTGTTATATAATGGGACCAGCCCAGCCCTTCTATTTAATTGGCGTGGCTAACTGAAAGTGCATGGCTGAACATCGTGTGTGTGTGTGTGTGTGTGTTTCTGTTTTGAATTTCTAACACTTCCAAATGCCATTCTCTTGCCACTCTCTATTTCTTGGCACAGTGCCTTGAATTTGCTAAGAATGTCCACCAAGTAAAAACCCCTATACTGGTAGTTTAAAAAAAGAAAACCAGACAATTAAAATTAGGACATCAAATGAAAAATCCCCCATTGGCACAACCTCAGCATATAGATATTCTAAATTTAGGATTTTCTAAGTTTACATTTTTTAAAGTTAAAAAAAAAACACTCTAACACCTCACTTATCCATCAGCTGGTATTTTGGGTTAGTAACTTTTTCATATAACTTGTTACCCTATTCAGTGCCAAGAAGCATTTCCTTTGTAAGCATTTTTATAGCATGAGGAGGGAGCCTGGGCGGGGTGCTGAACCTCTCTGAGCCTCAGGATGGGGCTAGAAGAGCCTGCTGGGTGGGGCCATCGTGAGGATTAGCAGACGGTGAAGGTAAAACCTTGACCTATAATGGGTGTCCAACAAACGGTAGTTCCTTCTACTGTCTACCCCACTCCCTTGCAAAACTGCGTTTATCTTGTTCCTACCCTGAATAATCCTGTTTTGTCAGACTTTTCAGTTCCTGTTTCCCCTTTCTGTATTTTTAATGTCTCCTGCTTCGTTGTGCCTGCCCACAAGAAGCCTTCTTCCAAACCTTTCTAAATTTGCTAATTCCAGTCCGAGGTGGTCACATCGCCAAATGTGGTGGAATGCCATTTAGAATAGAGTTAAAAGCACTGAGTCAGCGTCTGAGGGTGTCACTCCACAAATAAAAGGAACAGATGAAATCGGCATGGTGCCTAGCGGTCAGGTGCACACGCCCTGACTCCCACTCCTCCACTGGGAGCCCTTGGGCCAGGCACTTAACATCTCTGAGCTTCAGCCTCTCATTAATAAAGTGAGCATAATAATAATATCTACTTAATAAGGTCATTGTGAGGCTAAATGAAATCAGTCATGGAAAGAGCCCAGGCATGTAATAAATACTAATATTAACTATTGTAATCAATTTTTTTTTGTTCAGAGACTTTTTGAAATTTCTTATGTGTGTGTGTTTAGCAAGTGCTCTTCATATCAGTAAGATACCATCCTAGGATAATCTTATCTAATTCATTAAACAATAGTAAAACCCTTATGCATTATTGTATAATTTTCTATTGAAGACGTTTTCTTACTGAAAATATGAAAATGAAGACAATTCCATATGGTCAGGATACTCTATCAGTAGCTGATAAAATTCTGAATACCTATTCAAAAAGTTAGACTCTCTTTTTATCATGGTAATTAATTTGTGAAAATAAAGTAGATCCTTCAAATGAAGTCATTTTTTTGTGTTATCTTTATGTGAAATTTGGGGAATGTATTCAGTATTTGAATATTTTATTTGCTGTTACTTATTTCTCTGCTACAACCTAGAAATTCAGTGTGAATAATCTTATATTGTTTCAGAACATAAATATAATAGTATTAGCTTAATAAAATGAATATATCCAGTACATAGGACTTAGGCAATGCCCGTTTGTTGAGCAAAGCCAGAAGTGCCTGTGTTTATAGCAAAGATGAAATGCCAAGATATAAACATGGCTTTCTGTGGTGAGTTAATGCTAGGGTTGAAATTGAGAGTTTGTGGCTTTCATTTGGTCCACCAGACTTTGTTCCTTCCCATGTTGCTATGGAGATTGTATTAAAAGCATTGACATCAGTTTCTATCATAGTCTTTAAAGTACTTTCTTTTGTAACTGAAAACCAAATACTTGAATTCAGTAGCTTACTGCTGAATATAAAATCAGCATTTTTTAATATCATAAACTCTAAAAGGTCTTGATAATAATATTTTTAAGTTTTATAATATATTCAGTTTAGTTTGCATTGCTTGTCATAAAATAATACATTGTATCAGCCAATATCTAAATTAATGTGGACATCTGGCATTATTTTAAAAGAACATATTGGATATTCTTCTAAAATACCAAGCCCCATACAAGTGTTAGTTTCAACCTCAATTTAATACAGAGTGCAGTAAAAAGAAATTATAGTATTTTGCCTAAACAGTAAATACCCAAACCTTCAAATATCCGTAACAGAGAAGAATGACTAGTATATTCATGATTTTGAATCCTAATAGTCATGGCAAATGTTCATTCCCCAAACTTACGTTCATTTATTAAAATGGAGAACATTAACATAGAGGGTTATTTATTATTATAACAACGTGTCTGGCATCTCCTCACACAATCATGGTTTACACAAGTTCTGTATTTCCCATTAGGAATTCAGCTTACTCAAGGTTTCTCAGACATATGCATTCGTTTGCTAGGAATGCCACAACAAAATGCCACAAAACTGGGTGACTTAAATAATAGGATATCTGTTGTCTCACAGTTCTGGAGGTGAGAAGTCTGAAATCAGCATGTTGGCAGGGCCAGTTCCTTCTGAGGGCTTTTGAGGGAAGGGTCTGTTCCAGGCCTCTCTCCTTGGCTTGGAGATGGCCGTCTTCTCTCTGTGTCTTCACATCATCTTCTCTCTCTGTCTGTCTGTATCTACACCTCCCCCAGTTCTAAGGACACCAGTGATACTGCAGTAGGGCCCAACCTACTGACTCATCCTCAGTTAACTGATTACACCTGCAATGATCCTGACTCCAAATAATGTTACCGTATTACTCTTCTCAGGCTACCATAACAAAATACCATACCTCAGTGGCTCAACCAACAGAAATTCATTCCTAGCAGTTCTGAGGCTGGAAGTCTGAAATCAGGGTGAACGTGGTCAGAGTGTGAAGAGAGCTTTCTTCTTGGTTTGCAGATGGCTGCCCTTTTGCTGCCTCGTGTGGCAGAGAGAGTGTGAGCACACACACACAAGCTCTCTGGTGTCTCTCCTTTTTATAAGGGCACTCATCCCATTACCCCTATCCTCATGACCTCCTCTAAATCTAATTATCTCCAGAAGGCCCCAACTCCAAATACCATCACATTGGAGGTTAGGGCTAGAACATATGAATTTGGGAGGATACAGTTCAACCCATAACAATCTGGTCCAAAAATTCATGTCTTTCTCACATGCAAAATAAATTCATCCCTTCCCAACACCCCCAAAATCCTAACCCATTCCAACATCAACTCGTAAGTTCAAAAATCTCATCTCAAAGATCTAAATCAGGTATGGGTAAAACTTGGGTATAATTCATCCCAGAGCAGGACTCCTCTCCAGGTAATGAACCAAGTTATCTGCCACAATATGTAATGTTTGAACAGGCACAGGATAGACATTCCCATTGCAAAAGGGAGAACATCGGAAGGGAAAAAGAGGTAATGAGTTCCAAACAAGTCCAAAACCTAGAAGGGCAAATTCCATTAGATTTTTAATGCTTGAGAATCACAGTCTTTGGCTAGATGCTCTGTCCTTTGGGCCCACAGTGGTGCCTCCTCCCCCCCACCCCAGCCTTGGGGGGAGCCCTGCCCTCTAAAACCAAGAAAGTTGCCCCATCCCCGGACCCATTCTTCCCTTTCCCCGATAGCTCTCTTGCCCCTTTCCTGCTGGGAGAATTCCAGAAGCCTGACAGCCTTTCTTCACTCTGTCCCATCTCTGTCCCCTTCAGTCCAAGCTGTCAGCATTTCTGCTGACATGGTTGATCATGTAAACAGTTGTCCCTTGGTGTTCTCCCCAGAGCAAGCTTTCTCATTATTTATAATATGGATAGGCTGAGAATTTTCCAAATCTTCAAATTCTGCTTCCTTTTTGCATAACAGTTCCCTCAATTTTAGCTCCCTCCTCTACCATTTTACTGTAAGCAGCAAGGAGGAACCAGGCCATTTGCTTTTGCTTAGAAATCTCCTCAGCTAAACATCCAGTTCATTGCTTACAAGTTCTGCTTTCCATCCAGCAGAACACAATTCGGTCAAGTCCTGTGTGCTTTGTAACGAGGTAACGAGGGTCATCTTTCTTTCAGTTTCTAATAACACACTCCCCTTTTTGCCCAAGACTTCAGCAAATGCATCTTCAACACAGCCTTCTGGTGATGACAATGTATGTATTCTCTAGGACAGTAGAAGCTCTGTCTACAGCTCCCCCTTCCTTTGTGAGCCTCACCAGATACTCTTTAATATCTGCATTTCTACCAACAGTTTCTTCAAGGCAGGGTAGGCTTTGTCTACCATGCAGCTCAGAATTCTTCCACCCTCTACCCATTACCCAATTTCGAAGCCACTTCTAGATTTTTAAGTATTTGTTACAGCAGCTTCTCACTTCCCAATAGCTATATCTGTATTAGTTAAGGGTTGTCCAGAAAAACAGAACCTATATCTATATCTGTATATATAGAGATCAATTGATTTTAAGGAATTGACTCACACAGTTGTGGGGGCTGGCAAATCCAAAACCATAGGGCAGCCTGGCAGGCCGGAAATTCGGGAGTTGATGTTGTGATCTTGAGTCCAAATTCTGCAGGGCATGGGCTTGAAACTCAAGCAGGTCACTGTCTTAAAGAAACGTCCTTCTACCTCTTTACTTTGTCCTTAAGGTCTTCAACTGATTGGGTGAGGCCCACCCACAATATGGAGAAGAATCTGCTTTATTCAAAGCCTACTGAATTAAATGTTAATCGCATCTAAAAACTACTTTGGCAACGGCATCTAGATTGGTGTTTGACCAAACAACCGAGCACCATGGCCCAGCCGAGTTGACAACTAAAATGAATCATCATAGACCTTCAAAGGGTTTCATTTAAATCTCCAAAATGTTTTGGGACAGGAATACAAATGGCCCCAGAATCCCAGTGGTTCTTCGCATACCACTGGGGGAAGGTTTAGCTGTAGCAGATACTACAGTGCACACTCAGATAGTGGTGCCATCGCATCTCTGCTTTTGTACTTTGATGCTAGAATGGAAAGAACTTCCTGCCCTTAGGGGTCAGGAGATCCAGCTTGGAAGCTGAGCTGTGTTATTTCTCTAAGTACTATAAGATAGGTCTGTTATTAGATGGAATCATAAAAAAAAATTTTTTTAATAAAATTTAAAAACTTGAAAACAAGATTAGATCATAGCAATCATGTGCCTTGGCACTTACATGTGGTTCAACCTAATATCATCTCCATTCTATAGGGGCTGGAGGGAGGTGGGACTGAGGTCCAGGAATATTAGAACCTGTGCCAAGGTCTCATAGCAGAGCTGGAATTTGAACCCTAGCAGTGTTGCTTCAAATCTGTGTTTCAGATGCTATGCTGCAGTTAGCTAATTGAATTACCATATAGCATGAAGAAATGTTGAAGTGGTACTCAAATACAAAATGAAGATATGCTCTAATATTCTGAACAAGATAACTTTTGAAAGATGGGTGTGTGTGCACTAAGAGGTCCAGCAGGATATATATCTAACTCTTAACTATGGTTGTCTTGGGTGGAAGGAATGTGGGGTTATAGTGTAGTTAGGGGGGACTTTAATTTTCAGTTCTATATACTATAGAATCATTTGAATATTGTTAGAGAGGGTATATTTTTACAAATACACAAAACCAACGATTTGAAAAATATATCTAGATAGATTTTTAAAAAAATCTTTGGCTTAAAACTTTATACAGGTTAAAGAAGAAAAGATTCTTTAGCAAAAATTTTTCAGTTTAGTTAAAAATGTTTTTTAGGGGCACTTGGGTGGCTTAGTTGGTTAAGCATCGGACTCTTGATGTTGGCTCAGGTCATGATCTCAG
The DNA here is from genome assembly GCF_002201575.2 of Neomonachus schauinslandi. Lineage (NCBI taxonomy): Eukaryota > Metazoa > Chordata > Mammalia > Carnivora > Phocidae > Neomonachus > Neomonachus schauinslandi. The sequence continues at coordinate 125,852,445 of NC_058411.1, read as the reverse complement.
GATGGTGAGATTGAGCCCCGAGTCAGGCTCCACATGGGGCGTGGAGCCTGCTTAAGATTCTCTCTCTCCCTCTGCCCCTGCATCCCCCACCTCCCCTTCTTTAAAAAAAAAAAAAAAGTTTTAAACAGGTTGCATAGTGTGATCCAATGTTTGTCAAATAGGGGTATGAATATATATATACTATATATAGTAAAACGTGCTTTCAGTGTAAGTGGTTTCATTTTAGTAGAATTGAGTTTTTACAACAAACGGGTATTGCTTTAGAAATTAAAAATATGTTTAATTATTAAAACATTAGTAGACTGGTTTCATTTTTATTTTTATTTTTTGGGTGGGGACAAAGTATCTATTCAATTCATACATTATCATTAAAGCAAAATTAGAAAATACAATTTTGCAAAAGGAAACTATTTCAAATGGAACTACTACCACTAGAAATGACCATTGGCAATATTTTAGGTTAAAGTAGAATCTCTCTAAATTGACTTCTTTTTTTTTTTTTTTTTTTTTTAAAGATTTTTTTTTTTTTTTTGAGACAGAAAGAATGAGAGAGAGAGAGAGCACATGAGAGGGGGGGAGGGTCAGAGGGAGAAGCAGGCTCCCTGCCGAGCAGGGAGCCCGATGCGGGACTCGATCCAGGGACTCCAGGATCACGACCTGAGCCGAAAGCAGTCGCTTAACCAACTGAGCCACCCAGGCGCCCTCTAAATTGACTTCTTAACTAAGAATCCATTGAATCAGATGATTGGTACTCTCTCTATACTGTGGGGTTTTTCTGTTTTTTTGGTTTTTTTTTTTTTTTTGCTTGTGGTAAGAACATTTAAGCATGAGATCTACCCTCCTAACAAATTTCCAAGGGCACAGTACAATATTATTCAACTATAGGCACTCCATTCCACAGCAGCATTCTAGAACTTGTTCAGTTTGCATAACTGAAACTGGACAGCTCCCATTTCTTCCTCCCCCCAGCCCTTGACAACCCCCATTCTACTCTCTGCTTCTATGAGTTTTGCTTTTTTAGATACCTCATATAAGTGAAATCCTGTCCTTCAGTAGCTGGCTTATTGCACTGAGCCAACATCCTGCAGGTCTGTCCCTGTTGTTGCCTAGGCCAGGACATCTTTCTTTTTTTAAGCCTAAATAATACTCCATTGTATATTTATATCCATGAAGACGTTGTCTTACACTTAAGTTGTTTTCATACCTTGAATATTGTGAATAATACCATAATGAACATGGGCGTGCAGGTATTTCTTTGAGACTCTGATTTCAATTCTTCTGGTTATGTACTGAGAAGTAGGATTTCTGGATCATATGATAGTTCTATTTTAATTTTCTGAGGAACTGCCATACAATTTTCCATAGCAGCTGCACCATTTTACACTCCCACCAAGAGTATACACAAGATTCCAGTTTCTCTACATCTTTTCCAACACTTGTTATTTTTTGTTTGTTTGTTTTTTTGGTTGGTTTTTTGTTTTTATAATAGCCGTCCTAACAGGTATGAGGTGAGATCTTGTGGTTTTGATTTGTATTTCCCTGATGATTAGTGATGTTGAGCACCTTTTCATATACCTGTTGGCCATTTGTATGTCTTTGGAGAAATGTCTGTGTAAGTCCTTTGCCCATTTTTAAATCAGAAATTTGGTTTTTGCTATTGAGTTATAGAAGTTTCTTACATTTTAGATATGAACCTGTTATCAAATGTGGGGCCATTAAATATTTTTCCCTATTTCCTAAGTTGCTTTTTCCTTTTGTTGATTGTGTCCTTTGCTATGCAGAAGCTTTTTAGTTTGATGTAGTCCCCCTTGCCTATTTTTATGTTTGTTGCTGTGCTTTTGGTGTCCTATCCAAGAAATCATTGCCAAGTCCAATGTCAAGGAGATTTCCCCTTATTTATACCACATTTCTTCTAGGAGTTTTATCATTTCAGGTCTTGCATATGTCTTTGGTCCATTTTGAGTTGATCTTTTTATGTACAGTGTAGGATAAAGATCCAGTTTCATTCTTTTGCATGTGGGTGTCCAGTTTCCCACCACCATTTGTTGAAGAGACTGTCCCTTTCCCGTTGTGTGTTCTTGGCTTCCTTGTGAAAGATCCGTTGACAGTGTATGTGTGGGTTTATTTCTGGGCTCTGTGTCCTGTTCCATTTGTCTGTGTATATGTCTTTACGCCGATACCATACTGTTTTGATTACTGAAGCTTTGTAAAATATTTTGAAGTCTGGAAGTGAGATGCCTCCAGCCTTGTTCTTTCTCAAGATTTGTTTGGCTATTTGGGATCTTTTGTTGGTTCCCTGTGAATTTTAGAATTTTTTTTCTATTCCTGTTTAAAAAATGTCATTGGAGTTACTTCCAAATAGCTCAGAATAACTCACCCACTCGTTTATTAATTTGTCCAGTCAGTCAGCAGATACGCAATGAACCTCCCCTGCAAGCAGGTAGGTAGGTAATGACACCGTGGCTTCAGTCCGCTGCTTTCAAGCTCAGAGTTAGAGTTCGGTTTTCTTCAGGAATTCTCCTTGGTCTTTTAGGCCAGAGTGATGACATGAGAGAGCCAGATGCCTGGGTGACTGTTGCACCCTGGGATAGAGGCCTGTTTGTGAGAGGCATGTAGAACTCTTTGTCTTATGGCTTCCCTCTGTCTTTAGGAACAACTTAGCATTCCCTTCTCCCACGTACTATAGTTTATCTGTAAATAATCTCTTCAGATTCTTATATGGTCAAATCGCTTATGAGATGTTTCTCATTTCCTTACCCTTGCTTTTTATGGCTATTACTTTCTAATGTGAAACAATTAACATCAGTAATACTGACATTATTTGCTCACTTGTGTTTGGGATTTCTGTGTTTCTCTCAGCTTCCAGAAGTCTTCATTGGCACTCTCTTAAGGTGACTTACGAAATTTTGCACAGGCAAAATATTCTTCAAGAAATGAAGTAAATTGTTCTTAACTGTTTTTTCCTCCTTGTATCACTCAACAATTATGTATTGACCATGTGCTATGTGCCAAACTCAGTACTAGGTCCTGGGGATTCAGCTATAACCAAACCAACTGATACTTCTTTCCCCATACATATTTCACCCCTAACGTTCTAGGGCATGGACCCATCAAGTAAAGAAGCCAATATGTAATATGTAAGCCTCTAGTTCTGCACACAGGATCTTCCCATGAGAGGCAGTCACTGTTAACATAAATATAACAAGCAGTTACATATATGTAACAAGTTACAAATGTAACAAGCACTGTTAACACAAATGTAAATATGTCGTAAGATGATTCTCCCTTAAGTTAATATGTGCGCAGCCTTGGGATGTCATCTGATAAATTCTGTCTAATAAGTATTATTTTTCTTCTGGCTTGAATTTCTGTATGAGTCAAGGCTATGCTTTTTGTTTCTAATCAGGAAACACGTTTGCAAAGAAAATACCATATTTCTTATGATATTTTGGGCTCCAGTATGTGCCAACCACATTGTGATTTTTTTTTTTAAGAATAGTGGTATTTCTGTATTTTAAAACTAAGCTGAAATGCTCTTTTTCCTGCCTCGCCTATAAATAAGTTCAGAGATTCTAAAGCAACAAATGTCATGGCTGATGTTCTTTGTAGAATTTACTAGCATCTTTTTCCTAACTATAGAGTTTATTGCTTAGCTCAGAATTTCTCCCCTAAAACTATCATGTCTCTGGTGCCACAGCTCTGGAATTTTAAAGGATCAAACCAGCACACATCCATCCTTAAGGCAGTAGATTTGGTGTACTTGTAACAACTTAGATCATTAATGCAACAATCAGTACAATGGGTTGTTAGATGAATCTCCCAAAAGTAAGTAAGAACACAGAGTTGGGATTTTTTTATAGCACAAATATTACACCTCCATGTTACCCACCCTACTCCCTTGAGCATTGTAAGGAGTTAATGATGCCAGTGGGCATGATGCTTCAGTAAGTTAAAAAAAAAAAAAAACATCTTTATGGAGTTGGATTCTTTTGCTTAGAACCTTTTTTTAAAAAAAACTCAGTGGCGTGAAATATATTGCTTCTATGAATGATTTTCACATAAATATTTTTTTAAAAAAACAAGGAGAGTTAAGTTTGATTAGATGATCCTCAAAAATCCACTTACCATTTAAGATCATTTTGTGTCTCAGTTTCATTTCAGTTGTGATGTATACAAATATATACATTCTGGTATAGCAAATTATCTGAAATAGGGTTCTAACCAACTTTAATTTTTTTAAATTAAGGTAATACAATGTATCTAATGACTTAAAATTTATATAGTTTCCTGAATTGAGGAAATCTCAACAGTGTTGCTTGCCTTTTCATTTTCTTATGAGTGTAATTTGTAAAGCAGAAGGTTTTAATTTTGATTGAGTCAAATTTTTCCATTTTAATTTTATATTTAGTGCTTTTTGTGTCCTAAGTAATCTTTACTTACCCCAAGATCATAAGGATGCTCCCTATTCCATTCCATTGATCTGTGTCTGTCTCTTAGTGCCAAAGTGTTGATTCTGTAGTTATATGTTAGGCCTTAATATCAGATAAAGTGATATTTCTACCTTATTCTTCTCTTTCCAGATTGTATCAACTATTCTAGGGCCTCTGCATTTCCATATACATTTTAGAATAAGCTTATCTTTGTCTCAAAAAAAGACCCTTGTGCTGGATTTTGAAAAGAACTGCATTCAATCTATAGATCACCTTGGAGAGAATTAACATCTTTGCTATGTTGGTTCTGCCAGTGTATAAATACTATGACTCTCCATTTATTTAGGTACTCTTTTATTTCTCCCATCAGTATTTAATAATTTTCAGCACTCAGGTCCTTAAATGCTCTGTTAAATTTACACCCAAATATTTCACTTTATTTGTGAGAATAAATGATATTACTATATTTTTAAATTCCAACTTCTATGTGTTCATTATTAGTATGTGGAAATGTGATTTATTTTTGTGTTTTGATCTAATGTGCCTGCAACGTTGTTGAACTTGCTTAAGAGTCTAGGAGTATTTTTTGTAGATCCCTTGTATTTTCTATGTAGACAATCATATCATGCCATCTGAAAGTAGAAATAGTTTTACTTCTCCCCCTTCCAGTCTGTATGCCTTTTAATTCTTTTTCTTGCCTTATTCCAATGGTTAAAACTTCAAGTACTACGTTGCTTAAGGTGGTGAAAGTAGACATTACTTTAAAGTGTGATGTTAACAGTAGGATTTTTTTTGTAGATTCTAATTATCAAACTGAGAAAGATTCCCCTCTGTTCCTAGTTTGCTGAGACCTTTTATCATGAATGGATGTTGTATTTTGTCAAATGCTTTTTCTGAGTCCACTGATATCATACACATTTTTTTTCCATTCACCTGTTGAAATGGTGGATGAAATTGATTTTCAAATATTAAACAGCCTTACATACCCAGGATAACTCCCATTTGATCATGGTCTGTAGTTCTGTTTCTACATTTCTGTATTAATTTAGTTGAGGATTACTTTGTTGAGGTTTTTTGTATCTATGTTCATGAGAGATATGGTCTGTAGTTTTCTGGATTTGTACTCTTTGGCTTTAGAGTCAAAATAATACTGGCCTCATAAAATGAGTTGGGAAGTGTTCCTCCTCTTCTATTTTTCTGCAAGAGATTGTGTAAAAATTCCTCTTAGCTCTTCTTTAAATGTTTGATAGAATTCTCCAGTGGAAATTTCTTTTTTTTTAAGATTTTTATTTATTTTTCAACAGAGAGAGAGTGACAGTGAGAGAGGGAACACAAGCAGGGGGATGGGGAGAGGGAGAAGCAGGCCTCCCGCGGAGCAGGCAGCCCGATGTGGGGCTCGATCCCAGGACCCCAGGATCATGACCTGAGCCGAAGGCAGACGCTTAATGACTGAGCCACCCAGGCGCCCCTCCAGTGGAAATTTCTTTTTTTAATTACAAAGTCAGTTTCTTTAATAGTTATAAGACTATTCAGGCTGGATATTTCATCTCGGTTGAGTGTTGGTAGTTTGTAGTTTTCAAGGAATTCATGTATTCTTCCACAAATTTATGACTATGAAGTTGTTCATAATATGCTCATATTTTTAATGGCTTCAGGATCTATACTGATATCACCTGTTTTATTTCTTATACTAAGAGAGTCTTTCCTCTGTTTATCTTTGTCAGTCTTGCTGAAGATGTATCAATTTTATTGATCTTTTTAATCCTAGTGAAATTTTCAGTTTCATTGATTTCTTTATTATTTCTTCCTTCTGCTTGCTTTGGGTTTACTTTGCCTTTTTGGGGGGGGTGGGGGTTAGAGTAGAAGCTCAGATTATTGATTTGAGACCTTTCCTTCTTTTTAACAAGCATTTAAGCACTCTAAGTTTCTCTCTCAGCCCTGCTTTACTATGTCTTAAAATTTTTAATATGTTGTATTTTCATTTTCATTCAGTTCATGTAAATTTTTATATCCTTTGAGACTGCCTCTTTAATCCATGGGAAAGTAGTCATTTGACCCATGGGTCAGAGAAGGTCAAAGAACTGTGTTATTTTATTTCCACATTTGGAGATTTTCCTGTTGTCTTTTTGTTATGGATTTCTAATTTGATTCCATTATGGACAGAGAACATGCTCTGTGATTTTTACTTACTTTCGACTTCCTTCATAAATTGTTCTTCATTCTCTGACTTCCTGATGGAAGCTCAGGTTATTGATTTTAGAGCTTTCTTTCTTTTTTTTTTTATTCTTATGTTAATCCCCATACATTACATCATTAGTTTTAGATGAAGTGTTCCATGATTCATTGTTTGTGCATAACACCCAGTGCTCCATGCAGAATGTGCCCTCCTCAATACCCACCACCAGGCTAACCCATCCTCCCACCCCCCTCCCCTCTAGAACCCTCAGTTTGTTTTTCAGAGTCCATCATCTCTCATGGTTCGTCTACCCCTCCGATTTCCCCCGCTTCATTCTTCCCCTCCCGCTACCTTCTTCTTCTTCTTTTTTTTTCCTTAACATATATTGCATTATTTGTGTCAGAGGTACAGATCTGAGATTCAACGGTCTTGCACAATTCACAGCGCTTACCAGAGCACATACCCTCCCCAGTGTCTATCACCCAGTCACCCCATCCCTGCCACCCCACCCCCCACTCCAGCAACCCTCAGTTTGTTTCCTGCAATTAAGAATTCCTCATATCAGTGAGATCATATGATACCTTTCTAATAGATGTGTTTCATGTGCTATGAGCTTCCCTTTAATACTGCTTCTGCTGCATCCCACAATTTTTTGATCAGTTGTATTTCATTTTCATTCAGTTCAAAATATTTTTTTAAAGATTCTTTATTTTATTTTTTTGAGAGAGAGACTGCACACAAGCTGGGGGAGGGGCAGAGGCAGAGGGAGAGAGAGAATCTTAAGCAGACTGCACGGGGCTCAATCCCATGACCCTGAGACCATGGCCTGAGCTGAAGTTAAGAGTTGGACACTTAACCAACTGAGCCACCCAAGTACCCCTCAGTTCAAAATATTTTAATTTCTCTGGAGACTTGTTCTTTCACCCATGTATTATTTAGAATTTAATTGTTTAATTTTCAAATATTTGGGGATTTTCCACCTGTCTTTCTATTACTGATTTCTAGTTTAATTCCAGTAGTGCTCTGGTAACAGAGTTTGTATGATTTTCTTTAAAATTTTAATGCTGTGATTTTATGTCCTAGAATGTGGTCTGTCTTGCTGAATAATGTTACACGGGAGCTTGAGAAGAATGTGTATTTCTCTGTTGTTGGATAGAGTATCTATAAATGTCAGGTCCGGTTGATTAATGATGTTGAGTTCAACTGTATTTTCTCTTATTTTCTGCTTTCTGGATCTACCAGTTACTTAAAGAGGGGTGTTGAAATCTCCAGCTCTAATAGTGGGTTTGCCTATTTCTTCTTAGAGTTCTATCATTTTGTGCTTCAGATGTTTTGATGCTGTTATTAGGTTCATACACATTGCACATTGTTATGTCCTTTTGGAGAATTAACACCGGTATCATGATGTCATGCCCCTCCTTATATCTGATACTTTTTCTTGTCCTGAAGTTCACTTCATCCGAAATGGATATAGCTATTCCATCTTTCTTTTGATTAGTGTTAACATGCTTTATCTTCCCCCTCCCTTTACTCTTAACCTGTCCGCATCTATATGTCTGAAGTGGGTTTCTTGTCCACAGCATATAGTTGGGTCTCATTTTTTCATCCACTGATATAGTCTCTGTCTTTTAATTGGTATAGTTAGACAATTCAAATTTAAAGTGATTATTGATTTAGTTGGATTAATTCTACTATGTTTATAATTGTTTTCTATTTTTTATATTTGTTCTTCATTTCCCCCCCCCCCCCCCCATTTTCTGCCCACTCTGGTTTTAATTGAGCATTTTACATGATTCCATTTTATCTCCTCTCTTAGCATACCAATTATACTCCTTTTTCAAAAATGTATAGTTGTTTCCATAGAGTTTGCAATATACATTTTTTCACTAAAGCCCATCTTCAGAGGACACTATATTATTCAATGTGTAGTACAGGTGTCTTGTAACAGAACATTCCACATTCCTCCCTGTCATCCTTTATGGAATTGCTGGTCGTTCATGTCACTATCCATCTGCGGTACTCATACTATACGTTGCTACCCTTATTACTTTAAGCAAATTATACTTTAGATCAATTGAAAATTAGAAAAAGAAAGTATTTTATGTTACCTTTATTCCTTCTCCAGTAGGCTTCCTGGTTTTTTTTAGATCTAAGTTCTGACCTATATCGTTTTCCTCCTCACTGAAGAACTCTTTCCAACCTTTCTTGCAGGGCAAATCTGCCTGGTAATGAATTTTCCTCAGTTTTATCATTTTGTCTGAAAAACTCTTTATACTCCTTTACTTTTGAAGGATAATTGTACTGGGTATAGAATTCTAAGGTAGTGATTTTTTTTTTTCCTTTGAGCACACTAAATATTTTACTCCACTCTTTTCTTGCTTGCATGCTCTCTAGTAAGTCCACTGTAGTTCATACACTTGTTCTTCTATAGGTATGGGTTGTTTTTTTTTCTCCCTCTGATTTTTTGAAAATGTCCTTTTTCTTTTTTTCTAGTTTGAATATGATATGCCTATGTGTTGTTTTGAGGTTGTTTTGTTTTTGATATTTGTCCTGCTCAGTGCTGTTACACTACTGGATCTGTTACTAATTTTATAAAGTTCTTCACCATTACTACTTCAAGTTTCTTTTCCTTTCTGTCCTTCTCCTTCTTGTATGCTAATTATGCATTATGTTGCACCTTTAGAAATTGTCCCCAAGATCTTGGATTTTCTGTTCTACTTTTCAAAATTCTCTGTTAATACCAACATCTGTGTCATACCTGGCTCTGGTTCTGAAGTTTTGTCTATTCAACATGTGTTTTTTCTTGCCTTATGTCATGTCTGTAATTTTTTGTTGAAAGTGAGACATGTTGTATTGGGTAAAAAAAACTGAGGTAAATAGTTATTTTCGTGTGAAATTTTATATTAATCAGGCTAGGAGTTGGGCTGTGTCTCACATTTGCTGAAGGTGTAGGTGCCAGAAGCTTCAAATGCAAGTTCTTTTAAGGTGTCCTTGTTTAGTCTCCTCACTTGACTTTGGGCTGCCCTGTGCACTCCTCAGACAGTCAGCATGTTGCAGGTGTTTTATCTGTAATCCACTGTTCTTATGCTGGGAACCATTGCTCCAGTGCTAAGGTGTGAGGTAAGGAAGCATCCTGAAACTTTATGACTATATCTCAGTATTTTAGTGGGCCTGTATATCTGGGCTGTAACTTTCACAAGTCTCTCTCGTGTTTCATAGCTTGCTTTTCCCCCTTAGGTGATATGGGTAGACTAGAGGGGGCTGGAGTAGGAACAGTGCCCTTCTCCAGCTGGGACAAGGCTCTGATAAACTCTTTTCCTCTGGAGAGCAGTCCTTTGTTCTGGACGATGCTCTGGGCATATTACACAGTAACTACTTCTTCCCTCCTCCTGACTGAGCTGCGAAGGTTTGTTTTTTTTTTTTTACCATGACAGCCTATAGGGTTTCTGTAGGTAAAACCCAGGAATGTGTGGGACAATGCTAAGATTGCAGCCCCAGTACTGTCTGATTCCCAGGCTAGCCCACATTTAGCCTCCATGAGTTCTAGTGTGTTCTGTCCAGGTGAGCAAATCTCAGCTGTGACTCTCCAGATTCACCTGTCTCTCCAGACTTTGAGGTTGCTCTTTGCCCTACACCCTCAACTCCCTGGTGGCTGAAAGGAAAGCTGTTGATTTTCAATTTGTTCAGCTTGTTCTTGTATGAACAGGAGTGACGACTTCTACACTCTTTATCAGGGATGAAACCTCATGTGTCCTCTGTATAATTTTAGTCCTTTCCAAATTGTTGAAGTATGTTTTATAGCCAAGGATACAGTCTATCCTGGTGAATGTCCCATGGACATTTTTGGGTGGTGGGAAAGTGTATTCTGCTGTTGTTGGGCGGAGTGTTCTATATACATCAATTAGATTCTTTGGTTCAATTGAGTTGTTTGGTTTTTCTGTACCTTTGCTGATTTTCTGTCTGCTAGTTCTGCCAGTTGCTAAGAGTGGGATGTTGAAGTATCCACTCTAATTGTGGATTTGTCTATTTCTCCTTTCAGTGCTCTTATTTTTTAAACAGCTTTAATGAGATGATTCACATGTCATACTGTTTAAAGTATACAATTCAGCAGTTTTTACTATATTCATGGATATGTGCAGCCAGCAGCACAGTCCATTTTTTTTTTTTAAAGATTTTATTTATTCATTTGAGAGACAATGAGATAGAGAGCATGAGAGGGGGGAAGGTCAGAGGGAGAAGCAGACTCCCTGCCGAGCAGGGAGCCGGATGCGGGACTCGATCCCGGGACTTGAGGATCATGACCCGAGCCGAAGGCAGTCGCTTAACCAACTGAGCCACCCAGGCGCCCAGCACAGTCCATTTTAAAATATTTTTCTCACCCTACAAAAAACCTTGTACGCTCGAGCTATCACTCTCAATCCCCCCATACCCAGCATGAAGCAAGTACTTACTTTGCCTCTAGAGATTTCTCTGTCCTGGTCCTTTGGCTAGGGGGAAAAAGGCTTTTCTTGGAGATTTTTTTTTTTTTAACCTGTGCCTGTTGGTGGTTCTGGGTTTCTACAAGCATCCTATCTAGCTTATCAGGGAGGCAGTAAGAAAACCTAGGGAACTCACCACTGCTGTGTTGCCCCTCAAGTCCCAAGGTTCCTAAGCTGTCCACCTTTTTTCTATTCTTCAGAGCCTTCCTATACTTCTTTGTTGTGTTATGGCCAGTTTATTGTGTTTTAATGTAAGAGGAAGGACCTGGAAGAACTGGACTACTCCATCTTGGCAGAACCAAAAGTCCCCACCCAAATACATTTTGCCCCGAAAATCCAAAGGGACCCACAGTGTGTATCTGTTTCTTCATAGTGCAGTTTCAGATGTCACTCTTCTGAAACTTTACCAATGCAGCAGACACCTGACCTTTCAGAGGATTTGGAGGATTTCTCTCTCACCTCTAGTAGGCATGTGTCATACTAAGTATCAAGTGTGTGTGCCACTTCCCCTCATCTATACATACTTTTGTGTCTTGGTGAAGGAAATGCCTTCCTCGCTCTCCCAAAGATTTTCAGGAGGTGGCTGAGCAAGCTGCACCACATTGGATCCACTTCAAAGTTCCCATTTCTCTAAATCTTTGATCTCTTCCCTCTAGAGTGTGCAGTGGGAGTTTCAGCATCGCTGTCCCCTTGCCTGTAGGCCTTTACTGACTCAGGACTTCTGTCAACCATAACAGGTGCTCAGGCTAACACGTTAAATCCTGAGGCATATGTGAACACTCTCGTTGGCCTGATCCAACCTTAGATTTAGTCTTGCTGGCTAATTTACTTAGAATCCATTTGCATGCTTGCTCTCCAGGCTCCTGCTAATAAAATTTGGCAAGATCCTGCCACTTCTTGGTGTATATTCTCTCCCCCAGTAGCAGGCCTTGCAATGAATTCTCTGGATCGTGCTGGGATTTTACACCTTTTGTGGCCCTAGAGACAGTAACTGTTGTTGGTGGTGGGCTCTGAAGAGAATAGGCATTTCCTTTTTAGGTGAACACCCCAGATGAAGTCAATGAAATATTGTTATGCAAGGAAATGCTTGTTGTGTCAGAAGGTAAGAAAGGCTATTTCTGATGTGAAGAAATGTGTAGAGATATTAGAAGTTCAAGGTTCTTAGCTTTGTGTCTGTACAGAGCTGTCAATTTCAAGTCTCAAGGTCCTACCCCTTCCCAGCCAGCACCTTTACCTTAGTATAAGAGACTCCACATAAAGGTATTCTTACCCGGATGGCATGGGTTCTGCATGCTGTATGTTCAGGCTTCAGACATGTCTGTCGCATAGCTTCACAAAATAATTCCTTTAGAGCCACCACAGAAATGTTGACTCTCTACCTATGGCTTGAGTTGAGAGTTCAAGCCACTGTGCTTAATTGGGGGTGGGGATGGAGATGGGGGCAGGGGAGCGATCATCTCATTAGCCGTCAGCAGAAACCATCTCATGCACAATCTTTGAATTCACTGTGATGCCATAACAATCAAGTACCACAGCCACTTGACCTCCCAGCGCCTTACCCTCCCTTGGCAGTCTGCTTAAGTGATACTTTGAGTGTTCGTGATGCCACACCATACTGCATGCTAGCAGTGTCCCATTTTTCCCTAGTAAGAAGGCCATTCATGCATTGACCAACCCAATTCCAGAATTCCATCTGGATGGACTGTTTTCTTAGGCCCCTTCTTGTAACACTTACTAAATCAGTTGGGAAACTGGCTGGAAAACACACATTAGCTGGGATTTTGAAGAGAAAAGAATGGAGAGGGACTATTTGCAGAAGCTGAGGCAGGATTCAGAGCACCCACAGGATGATAAAGCCCCTGGAAACTTACAACAGTAAAAAGCTTTACCATCCTTATCCTCTAGGCCTGAAGGACAAGGGGCTCTGGAGGCTGCTGAGAACCAGAGCCAACAGAAGGACTGCCCAGTAGGAGCTCTAGTCAGAGAAGTAGAGATGGAGTACAAATTCTCAATCTTTCCACAAAAGCAAAGAGAAAACCAGCAAAAATGGTCACAATCCAATTTTCCAGAACTCTGGAAATTAACAAAAGCCTTAAACAGCAATCTGGCATGCATTTACTCAAGAAGAGTGGTGAAATCTCAGAAAAGAGACCTTTGTGTTGTGATAAGCTCTCATAGCCCCATCTTGTAGTCTTAACCTTGAAAAGTCAGAATCTGCAATCACAGGTAAAACCAACCTTCTGGCAGCAACTGAAAAGGGGCAGAAGGGGGCTAGGGCTTCTTCAAAGGTCCATGGCCAGAGAGCACTGTCCTTGTCCTATCTGGTGGTTCACTGACAGCCTATCTTTATTTGACTTCAGTCAAAGCTCACCAATGTAAAAAGCCTCTTCTCTGAGGGTGTTTGTCAAAAATTGTCAAACCAATTATAGGCAACTGCTTCACATCACAGCTGCCGGAGGCAGTGAAGAACTGTTGGGGCCAAAAATAGACTAACCATAAAGCTGAAAAGGGGAATTGGGGAAATAAGGGTTCTGTAGGGGCTTTAAGAAGCACTAACATATCCTTGGGAGTCTGGGTGGCCATATGCATGCATATGGGGGTGCGCATGCTCAGGGAAAAGCCAGGAAGGCCCTGAGCTCTTGCTGATGTTGTGGCCCTTTGCAGGCAGGAGGCAGGGTGGGCACCACGCAGCTGGGTACTGAAGTGTTACTGGAGCCATACAAGAAGGGCCACCCAGGGGAGTGTTATCCTCCCAGCCAAACCTAGCTGGAAGCCAGCTGGTAAAGGAATCCAGGATTGACCCAGAAATATAAGACAAAAGTATCCACAGAGGTAGGGCTAGCTCTTGCCTTGAAGGCATTTATCAATCAAGATGAAAATGGTAGCAAAGCTTCTTTTGGAAGACTGTCAGAGCGAGCCCAGGGAAAAGTAAATGAAAACCCACAGAGAAACAAAATGCCCAGTGGTTGCCAGAGACTTGGTGGGGAGTGGGTTGAGGAGGGGGGATGGCAATTGGCTGCAAATGACAACAAGGAACTTTGGGGAATAAAAAATATTTCCTATCTTGATTTTGGTGTTAAATAATTGCATATTTTTCAAATCTCATTCAACTGTGTACTTAAAGCAGGTGAATTTTCTTGTATGTTTGTAATGTTAATATACCTCAATTAACTAGACTTTAAAAAGAGGAAGAAAAGAAAAATATTCAGCTTTTCTCTCTTCCTGCCCTTCATCCTCTGCTGACCTAATCTGGTCAAAAACCAGCCATCAGGCTGCTTTCCTGATAGGATCTGTAGAGGTGACCTTCTTGGGCAACAGAGAAAGGCAAAGACTGGATTAAGGGGTGGGGAAACAGAAGACAATCAGCACAGGAGGTCTTGTGGAAAACAACAGTAAACTATTTTCTCCTCACCAGAGAATAGGACTTCTGGTGGGAAAACCAGGCCTCTCGTAGCTGGAGCTGTCCAGAGCGGGTCAGAGGGCTCATGACTTGTATGGAAAGGTGCCAAATGGGAGTTTGAGATGGGATTCCTCCGCTTTCTGGGAAGAAGACCCTCAAATTCTCTTACTGAGATTCTGAAATTACCTCTACAAACAATCCTGTGCTGGATAAAGTCCTTAAAATCATGTTGTTGTTGTTTTTTAAGTTCTTCAGTAATGTTAAGTGTTCTAGCTAAATTGGTGATGTTTTCTGTGATGTGATTTTTAATAATGTATTTCAAATTCTATTATTGCATTGTTGATTCTAATAAGCAGAATTCAGACCATGACATGGAAAAAGCTAATTTTTTTTTCCTTAGCTGCCCACTTGGGGGATATTATGTCATTTGAAAACCGCTGACAAAATGAGTCCACGCATACCTCACCTGATTCCAGTGCTCAATTTTAAAAGGAAATTTACATTTCTGTGGTGTACTTTTTTTTGGCCATGCTTAATCCTTTAACAAAGAAAAAGACTGCCTCTAATGGAAAGAATCCCGAGACTGGAACCGCGGCCTCACAGTGTTCTCTCCCTTTTCTCCCCTTCCAGGAGGACACCAGTTAGCTTTGTGGCTTACTGCTGCTCCGCCCAGTGCCTGCAGACGTTTGACCTACTGAGTTGATAAGCACTCAAGAGCTTCAGGAGTTTTGCCAACTTGACACTGCAGTTGCCTGCATATCGCACACTGTTTGTGTGGCAGAGGGACGGGACAGTCCAGCCTAGCGGAACAGGCCCTCACATCCTGTCCTGTCGAGGGCGGGGGGCGGGGGGGGACTGCAGAACTCTCTGGAAATGTCATGAGTGAGCTTCAGAGCTGACATGCATTCTCCCTTCCCCCCCAAGTTGGAATATATCCTCCCACAAATTAAGGACCCTTTGTCTTCTGTGTTTTTCTTTTCATGTGAGTGTGTCTCATAAGCAAACTATTAAGTGTGATGTGCCTCGCCAAATCTTGAAAGCCAAGTTTCTGTTTCCTGAAGAACTCTAATTTGATAACAGAGCCAAATTAACTTTTGAACACGTATACCTTCAAGATACTTTTATTCTTTTCCTCTCTTTTTTTTATCCAAGGAATTATTTCCCCCAGAGATTATCCTCCCATGTTTTTGCCGAAGTTCAGCAAACTCTATGGCCTCCATAATATTGAATAACGGGCCCGGGGGGGGGGGGGGGGGGTCAGGGTGGGGGGAGCCTGAGTTGGCAGCCAAGTTAGACTCCAGTGGAGGCCCTGCTAGGGCCCTAACGTACACCCTCCAGAAAGTTACAACCCTGTTTGTAAGTTTTGCAGCACATTAAGAGAGCTTTGTGAGGGTTTTTAAATATAAAAATGTAGATGATAAATGAAATACACTCTTATTTTGAAAGGCTATTTCGAAATGATTTTTTTTTTTTATATGAGAAGAGTTAGAGGAATATTTGAGGCTTTACAAGATCTGATCTTCTTTCTAGATTTAAACATTTTTCTGGCTAATGAGAAAGGGAGAGATAAAACACAAAATATGTCCTCCGGTGCTTCTTCCTAGATGCGCTTATGATTAAATTTATATTAACTTTGAAATATTTTTGTTACATGTGAAAAACAGGCCCCAGCTACTTCTGCTCCCAGTTTTTCACCAGGTGATTCTAAGTACAACCTGTGCACATTTATTTAAATACCTGGTGCATTAGATTATCTTCATTTTGACCCTAGATTTCTTATGTACGTAACACACTATTGTCCAGATACCATTGAGAAAATACAGAAAAATTGCAGGTCCAAATTGAGCCTTGGACTTAAAAAAAAAAAAAAAACAAAAAACCATAAATGGAAAGTCTGTGAGCTTATTCTCTGACAGAAGAAATGCTCTTAATGGAAGAGCCACATATTTGCTCTTCCTTTGAAAGGAGAGCATTTTAATGTGGCTTTGCTGCCAGATGTTCATCTGGTTGCTGCGAAGCGATTCTTTTTTAATTTTAATTATACAGAGTTTTCTCTAGCGCAGAACTAAAAGGGGAACCAAGAAGACTTACTTGGTAGGAAAACGATTTCCAAAAAATTTCAGACTTGTCAAAAACTCGGTCTCTGGAATTTTATTAGCTGCCCTAAATCTGTAATGCTAAGCTCTAACAGTGCTAAAAATCCTACACGGTTCCTGACGAATGTGTGATCTTTTCAGTCACACCACCTGCTGCCCGGAAAGCAGACTCCCTCCCTGTAGAATGGTGAAGACAGAATGTTACCGTGTGTTCCCACTGCATTTCCACTGTTCTTCCTTCCTCTTGTCCCTTTCATAACTTGGCCTGGTCAGCCCTCACATTTCAAAGGCTTTTAGTATAATAGGAACTGAAGATCTATATCAAAATATAACACTTCTTTCATCTTTGGGATAACTGAAGTTTTAGCGTAACCTCTACATGGATATAAGTTGGCAACGGAAAAATGCGGCATGAAACTTGACAAATGTCACTGGGGCCTGAGTGGCGGCTGCCTTCTCATTTAAGCGACAGTAAACACACCGCAACATCTTCTGTTTCGCCCTCGATGATCCTATGTCTTAAAAACGGAGCTCTGAAAGGCGCTAACCCAATGTTCAGGAGGCTTGATGAGGTAAGGATACGTAATACTTCTGCCTTAACTTGTTTGAAACTTTACAAAGACGCTCAAACAGTCCGAGCATCCTCTCTGTACCCGTTATGTACAGTGCGCATTCACCAACCTTTTAGGGCAGTCTCAATTTCAGTCCTCGGTGCAGCACCCAGCCTAACTGATGAGAAATGGAATTTGTAATCTGGCTTCTTCCTGGGTGCTGTTGATTATGAAAAATTTTGTATCGCAGTCACTGTCATTCTGAACCCTCTGATACTCTAAAGGAATGTTGGAGACTGGAGAAAAGTGGCCCATGTGCTACGTCTTCGAATTGAGTCCAGAGCTTTGCAGAAAACTCTAAAGTTAGTATGTATGTGTTTTCTTAAGTAACAGGTATACTAGGTGGAGAAATACTTTATGCAATTATAGGAATGCAAAAAAAAAAAAAAAAGGTGACTTACTTGGAAAATATAGTCTGTTCGGGTAAGTTTACCTCAGTAATCTGAGGTGTGGCTTCACGTGGGGCTCAAACTCACGACCGAGATCAAGACCCGAGCTGAGGTCAAGAGTCAGACGCTTAACTGACTGAGCCACCCAGGTGCCCCTTAATGGTAAATTTTTAAATCTAGGATACCCTGATGGGTATAGGCCTTCTTATGACACAGTGCAAGGCGGGTCCATTTTAAGTGGATTACCCTATCAGTGTTCTTCAAAATGCCTAAGTGTTATCACACCAAAATCCTTGATTACATAACATTGTGTAGATGAGATATTGCATCTTCAGTGAATAAAATATATATTTTGAGCACACTTTAAAAACTTTTAGGGGCACCTGGGTGGCTCAGTTGGTTAAGCGGCTGCCTTCAGCTCAGGTCATGATTCCAGAGTCCTGGGATCGAGCCACACATCGGGCTCCTTGCTCTGCAGGGAGCCTGCTTCTCCCTCTGCCTGCCGCTCCCCCTGCTTGTGATCTCTCTCTCTCTCACTATCTCTCTCTCTGTGTCAAATAAATAAAATCTTTAATAAATAAATAAATAATAAAAACTTTTAAAACAGAAGAGCTCTGGCTGGTGGACGATCCCCTCTGGTTAATAGAGAAGAGTGATGACCTCCTTTGTTATCTGGCCCTCCTCTTCCAGAAAAGTGAGGTTCACATTAAATATCTTGGTCAACGTACATACCACTCCCTAAAACCTTTCACATCTGGCTTGTCTGACTAATTTAATGTGCATCTCACTTCTTTTCCACATTTAGCATTACGAATTAAAATGTTTACAGTCAGAAAAATGACTTGAACATCAATTAGCTATGAGGCTTTGCATATAGGTTTTCCTAAAATACATACCTATTTTGTAATCTCTGGGGACTTTGACAGCCAGCTTAAAAAATTATTAATAGTAAAATTAGGTTTCTCTTTCCTGAATTGAAAAATCAAACATTTTTATCTTTACTGCAGAAAGCTTAAAATGATGCATTACTTTAGCAGAAGTCAAAACATTTTTATTCAGATGATTTATGAACATGGACTCCTAACTGGGCCAAAACTAATGCAACCTGATGTAATTAAATATTGAGATGTAAATTCATTTCACAGACTTGTAAACATACTCTTTTGAGGAATCTTATTTAAATACGTATCCTTACATAACCTTGGCCATTTTACTATGCTTTTATTATTTTTGTGGTTTCCACTGACTCCTGCTTACTCCTAATGAGGTTCTCCTACATTTCTCCAGGAATTCAGTGAATATCTTGCTTGCCTTCTCTTAAACAGAGGGAATTTTTTATAAAGTCTGTATTTTTGGAAAATAGCTCCATGTCTATTTACAAATCATTCAAGTCTCACTGTCCCTACCCAGAAAGTACCTCCCTGTGTCATCAGCTAATAGAACTGAATGTAATGCAAATGTCTCTAAAAAAGGGACTAATCATAGCTCAGTGACTGGTATCCTTGGTCAGGAAAAGAGATTGCTTTACAGCTTTAAGATGTTCTCTTTGAAGCATAACTATGTGGTCCCTCGTACTTTGGAGACACAGAAGTACTGGCTGCCCAGTATGGTGGCTGGGCAGAAGGTAGAGCATTTAGAGATCATTTCTATATGTAGTTAAGAGACGTGCAAGGATTGACAAGTTTTGTTTTGTTTTTTCCATTCACCTTACAGTAGAGTGTGGAGTATTCTTGCTACCTGTGTTAAAGAATATCAGGTTTTGTTTCTCATAGGATTTTTGAGACTAATAATCCATGATTGATCAATCTATCTATCTTCCTTCCTTTTTTTTTTTTTTTGCATAATGAAAGGATTTTTTAAAACTCTGAGTCTGTCTACTGCAAAACTATGGCAGTATTCACTTGGACTGTGGACATTTGCTAAAACTCATATTGTATCCAGTTTGGTTGTTCTCACAGCTATTTCTGTTTATAGAATAGTTGAGCTTGAATCATGTGGATGCCTAGAAATGTTGATGATGGTGGCTTCATTGTTTTAGCCAGATTAATTTTGTTAAAAATAAAAGGGCATTAAATGCTTAAAGCCAGCAAAAATGATGGAGTAAGGACCTCCAAAAATTCTCCCCTCCATAAAAGCAAGGAGGAAATTGTCAAAACATGTCAGAATCAACTTTTTTTCAGAACTCTGGAAATTAACCAAAGGTTTACAGCAATCCAAGGAATATTTATTCAAGAGAAGTAGCTGAATCTCAGTAAGAACAGTAAGAACATTCTGATTTGCCCATTTTCCATCCCACCCCCCAACTCTGCTGTATTCTTGAAAACCAACAATCTACAATCAAGGTAGAAGCACCTGCATAGAAGCCACTGGAGGGGACAAAAGGGGGTTAGAGCTCCTTCAAAACCTCATTTCCAGAGAATTGTCACTATTTAACTTGTCTGGTGACTCCCTGAAAGATCTCATTTGCAAGGCTGTCTTTATTTTGCCTGAGCAGAGCTTGCTGGGTGTGAAAAGCCTCTTCCACAAGGACATTTATTAAAAAAAAAAAAAAAATCAGAGATGGGGCATGTAGGTGGCTCAGTTGGTTAAGTGTTTGCCTTTGGCTCAGATCATGATACCAGGATCCTGGGATTGAGACCCACGTCAGGCTCTCTGCTCAGCGGGAGCCTGCTTCTCCCTCTCCCTCTACCTGCTGCTCCCCCTGCTTATGCTCTCATGCTCTCGCGCTCTCGCTCTCTACCAAATAAGTAAATAAAATCTTAAAAAAAAAAAAAATCAGAGGCAGTTGTGGCTGCCTAAAGCAGTGGATAACCATCCCAGCAAACACTAGGCTAACCAAAAACTTAAAAGGAAAAGCTGAGGAATGAGATATCCATAGCAACTTTGAAAATCTCTGACATTCTCATGAATTTGGATGGTAATGCTCATGCATGGGACTTTGCACAAGCCAAAGGTTATATGCCTCAGGAAAGACCTGAGAACATCCTAAGTTCTCACCTGAGGTTTGAGGATCTGCACAAACAGAAAGTGAAGCCTAAGTGAACATTCCCGGCTGAATGTTGGAGGGTGTCCCAACATGCACACAAAGCCCTCAACAAAGACTAGGAGGATTATTCGTTTCAGGTTCCAAACATTAGCTCACCACAAAACCACTCGAGAGAAACATAAGTGACCATCATTACAAAGAATATAGACTTACAGAAATGAGTCCCTATACAAACAAAACCCAACAACTTCATCCAATCCTTGGCAAAAGGGTAAACAAATCTAATTTTCAGAGTTCCCCCATTATTATTTAACATATCCAGTTTTTGTCAAAAAATCATGAGACATGCAAAGAAACAAGAAGCTATGTCCCATATACAGGGGTAAAAGTAGTGAATAAACTGTACCCGAGGAAGTCCAGACATTGGACTTTGTAAACAAAAACTGTAAGTCAGCTATTTAAAATATGTTTAAATAGCTCAAGTATGGAAATGATGTCTCACTAAATAGAGAATACGATAAAAATATAGAGATTATAAAAAACCAAATATAAATTCTGGCATTGAAATATAATAACTGAAATGAAAAATTCCTGAGAGGTACTCAGCATCAGATTTGAGCAGGCAGAAGAAAGAATACACAAACTTGAATATAGGTCAATTGAGATTATCCAGTGTGAGGAACAGAAATTTTAAAAGAATGAAGAAAAATGAATAGAGCCTTAGACGCCCATGAAATACCATCAAATGTACCAACAGGTATAACGAGAGTCTTATCGGGGAGAAGAGAAAGATACAGAATATTTGAAAAAACAATGACTAAAGACTTCAAAATTTAGTGAAAAACATTAATTTACATACCCAAGAAACTCAATGAATCCCAAGTAGGATGAACTCAAGAGATCCATGCCTGGACACATAATCACACTGTCAAAAGATAAAGACAAGGAGAGAATCTTGAAAGCAGCAAGAGAGAAGCTATTCATGTACAGGGGATTCTCATTAGAAATCATGGAGGCAGAAAGCAGTAGGATGACATACTCAAAGTGCTAAAGTACATGACTATCAAACAATTCTATATCCAACAAAACTGTCTTTCAAAAATGAAGGTGAAATTAGGACATTTCCAGTAAACAAAAACAGAATTCATCATTAGCAAGCCCTCCCTACAAAAAATAATAAAGAGAGCCCTTCCAGCCAAAATGAAAGGATAATAGACAATAACTCAAATCCACATGAAGAAATAAAGAGCACTAACAAAAGTAACTACATAGGTAAATATAAAATACTCCAGAAATGCATTTTTTGTTTGTAACGCTTTTTTTCTCTGATTTGAGACAACTGCAAATATATATCTGTTGATGGGCACAAAGTGAAAAAACACAAAATTTGTATGACAATACCAGTACAAAGGAAAGGGGAGGGAACAACCTTATATGGAAAAAAATTTTTATATACTACTGAAATTAAGTTGATATTAATCCAAACTAGATTGTTATACATTAAGATGTTAGTTGTAATACTCAGGGAAACCACTAAGAAAATAACTAAAGAATATATAGCAAAAAATACAACAATGGAGTTAAAATGGCACTAGAAAGTATTAACTAGCACAACAGAAGGCATGGAAGTAATGGGAGAATAGAGGAACAAAAAGACAAAATGGCAGACTAAATCCTATCTTATCAGTAGTTCCATGAAATATAAATGGACCAAGCACTCCAGTTAAAAAGCAAAGATGGCAGAATGTGTAAAAATCATGATCCAATAGGAGATACATTTTTTTCAATGACACAACTAGGTTGAAAGTAAAAGGGTGGAAAAAGATCTACCATGCAAACTAAAAGCTGGAGTGGGTATATTAATATCAGACAAAGTAGACTTGAAGACAAAAATTGTTACTAGAGACCATCATTACATAGTGATAAAAGGATCAATCCATCAAGAAGTAATTATGCACATATATGCATCTAACAACAGAGCTCCAAATACATGAAGCAAAAACTGATAGAATTGAAGGGAGAAATAGGCAATTCAATAATGGCATTTGGAGACTTTAGTGCCTCACTTGCAGCAATGGATAGAACAACTAGACAGAAAGTCAACAAAGAATTAGAAGACTTGAACAACACTTTAAGCCAGGTAGGCTTAACAGACATCCTTAGGACATTATACTCAATAACAGTAAAATGTACATCCTTTTAAAGTGCACATGGAACATTCCCTAGGACAAATCATATGCTAGGTCAATAAACAGTCTTAATATTTTTAATAGGATTTCAGATCATACAAAGTATGTTCTCTTACCACAATGGAATGGAATTAGAAATAAATAGAAGAAGGAAATTTGGGAAGTTCACAAATATGTGAATATTAAACAATGCATTCCTAATTTAACCAATGGATCAAAGAAGAAATCACAAAGGAAATTAGAAAATTCCTTAAGATTAATGAAAATGAAGACACGACATATCAAAACATATGGGATACAGCTAGAGCAGTACTTAAAGGGTAAAATATAGCTATAAATGCCTATGTTTACAAAATAAAGGTCTTAGATAAATAACCTAAGCTGCAACCTCAAGAAACTAGAAAAAAATAGCAAACTAAACCTAAAGGAAGCAGAACAAAGGAATAATACAGATTTTAGTCAGAATAAATGAAGTAAAGAGTAGGAAAAATAACAGAAAAGTGAAACCAAAACTTCAATAAAAGAATAAATAAAAAGAACAAAAGTTGGTTCTTAGAAAAAAATCTACAAAGTAGATATGCCCTTAGGGACGCCTGGGTAGCTCAATAGGTTAAGCCTCCGACTCTTGATTTCGGCTCAGGTCATGATCTCAGGGTCATGAGATCAAGCCCCACATCAGGTTCTGCACTCAGTGGGGAGTCTGCTTGAGATTCTCCCTCTCCCTCTACCCTTTCCCCCACTTGTGCTCTTTCAATAAATTAATTAATTAATTAACAAATAAATAAAATCTCTTTTTTTACAAAAAGAAATGCCCTTAGCTAGACTAGAAAAAAATAAAGAAGACTCAAATTACTAAAATTAGGAATGAAAGGTTACTACTGACCCTTTAAAAATAAAAGAATTACAATGGAATTTGTATGCCAACAACTTAGGAAACTTAGATGAAACAAAGAAATTTACAAAAAGACACAAACCACCAAACTGACTCAAGAAGGAAAAAAATTAAATAGATTGAAAAAAGATCAAATTAGTAATCAAAAAGCTCCCATAAAGAAAGGTCTAAGAATGAATACATCTTCACTGGTGAGTTCTATAAAACATCTGAAGAATAATTAACACCAGTTATTCACAAACTCTTGTAAAAAACAATGTAAAACACTGCATTAGTAGAATGAAGGAAAAAACAACATGATTATCTCAATAGATGCAGAAAAAAACATTTGATATTTGACAAATGTTTTAACGTTAAGATATTTAACAAAGCAAAACTAGAAGGGAACTTTCTCAACCTGATGAAAGACACCTATGAAATACCTATAGCTAACATATTGGTGGCAGAATGTTGTAAGCTTTCACCCTGATATCAAGAACAAGACAAAGCTGTCACCTCTCACCACTTCTAATCAACTTTGTTGCAGAGGCTCTACCCCAGGCAATAGGCAAGAAGAAGAAATATAAAATCCTTTTGGAAACAAAGAATTGAAACATTTTCAGATGACATGATCTTGTATATAGAAAATCATAAGAAATACACACACACAAGTAGAGCTAATAAAAGTTCAACAGGACACAGAATTAACATATGAAAGCGAATTGATTTTTACACATTAGCAATGAACAATCTGAAAAGGAAATGGAGGAAATTAAATTATATTTACAATAGTATTAAAAAGGATGAAATACCTAG
The DNA here is from genome assembly GCF_002201575.2 of Neomonachus schauinslandi. Classification (NCBI taxonomy): domain Eukaryota; kingdom Metazoa; phylum Chordata; class Mammalia; order Carnivora; family Phocidae; genus Neomonachus; species Neomonachus schauinslandi. The sequence goes on along the minus strand of NC_058411.1, from coordinate 125,828,003 downwards.
AAATAAATTAACGAAAGTAGTATGAGACTTACCCACTGAAAACTACAAAGCATCACTGAAAAAATGAAAAACCTGAATAAACATAAGGAAGTGCTATGTTCATGGATTGGGAAATTGCCATATTGTTAGGATGGCAATACCCCCCAGATTAATCTACAGAGTCAATGTAAATCCCTATCAAAATACCAGCTGCCTTTTTTGCAGAAATGAATAAGCTGATCCTAAAATTCATATGGAAATACAAGAGACCCAGGACAGCCAAAATAATCTTGAAAAGAGGAACAAACTTGTAGGACACACACTTCCCAATTTCAAAACCTCCTACACAGCTACATTAACTAAGACTGTGTGGTCCTGGCATAAAGATAGACATGCACATCAATGGAATAAAATTGAGAATCCATATAACCATTACATTTATAGTTAATTTTTGACAAGAGTGCCAAGACAACTCAATGAGGGAATGAATAATCTTTTTAACAAATGATGCTAGAACAACTGGATATTCACATGCAAACAAATTAAACTGGACGATTACTACACACCACCTGCAAAAATTAACTCAAAGGGATTATCGACCTAAATGTAATAACTAAGATAAAAAACTCTCAGAAGAAAACATAGGTATAAATCTTCACAATGTTGGACTAAGCAAATTTCTTAGATATGACACCAAAAGCATAAGCAACCAAAGAAAAAAATAAATTATACTTCATCAAGATTAATAACTTTTGTTCCTCAAAGGACACTGTCAAGAGGATGAAAAAACCCCCACAGAATGGGAGCTATTATTTCAAATCACGTATCTGATAAGGGCCTAGTATATAAAGAAGTCTAACAACTCAACAATGAAAAGAACTCCAAATACAAATTAGGTAAAGGATTAGAATCAGCATTTCTCCAAAAAAGATATCTAAGTGTCCAATAAGCACATGAAAGGATGTTCCACATCATTAGTCACTGATTTTGACATGCAAGTCAAAATCACAATGAGATACCACTTCACACCCACTAGGATGGCTATAAACAAAAGGGTGGCCAATAACAAGGGTTGCCAAGGACATGGAGTAACTGAAACCTAATTGCTGGAGGAGATTGTCAACTGTACAATGCTGACTCATCTGTTTTGGAAAACAGATCATCAGTTCCTCAAAAGGTCAAACACACAGCTACCCTATGACCCAGCAATTCCACTCCTCTGTACCTAAGAGAATTGAAAACATACATCCACACAAAAATTTATACATATATGTTTATATACACAAGAGCCAAAAAGGAGAAGGAATTCAAATGCCCATCCATGAATGGACGGATGAATACCATGTGGTCTATCCATGTGAGGAAATACTACCAGCCATGAAAAGGAATGAAGTTCTCACACATGCTACATCCATGGCCGAACCTTGAAAACAGGACAAAAGCCAGACACAAAAGACCACATATTGTATGTTTCCATTTATATGAAATGTTCAGAATAAGCACATTCATAGAAACAAAGGGGTGCGGGGGGGGGGGGGGGGGGGGGAAATGGGTACTGACTGCTAATGGGTGTGTACTTTCTTTTTGGGGTGATGAAAATGATCTGGAGTTAGTGATGATGGTTGCACAACTTTGTGAATATACTAAAAGCCACCGAGTCTCACAGTTTAAAGGGGTGAATTTATGGTATGTGAATTATATCTCAATTTTATGTATTGATTGATTTTGAAAGAGTGCGCGCGTCGGTGCGCAAGGGGGTGGGGGATGGAGGGGCAGAGAGAGAGGGAGAATCTTCAAGCAGCCTCCACGCCCAGCATGGAGCCCAACTTGGGCTTGATCTCACAACCCTGAGACCATGACCTGAGCAGAAATCAAGAGTCCTGACACTTAACTGACTGAGCCAACGACTGAGCACCATATTTCAGGCGCCCTGAATTATATCTCAATTTTAAAATCAAAGACAGTGATGCAACTTTACAAATCTGTCAATAAACTATTTTTGGATAGACCAGTAATCCTTCCAGAAGCCATGAATGGGAGTTGCTGTCCCCATGGCTGTGAAATGGATGGACACTCAGCATTAACAACGTATCAGGTTTGAGAGTCTGTCCTTACTGGTTAACACCGACATCAAGCCACTGCTGCAGTAATTAAAAAATTATAGTTGGTAAGCCTTCCAACTCAATTCATTGATCAGCCACCATTCCAGCACGGGCCCCTCAGACCAAAGCCCAGTGCAAGTAAAACACCATGAAATTAATGTGTGAAAATACAATCACGTGGAAAATTCTGTAAAGTACTAGGAAGTCCTATTTGCTTTTTTCCTGGTTTGCAGTACTGTCTTGGTACCATTCTTTACCTCGAACAAAAATGTACAAGGAGGTATCTTTCCTAAAGGTCTTATCTTTTAAATATTTGTGTTTATTTTATCAGGTATTCCAAAAATACCTTAATCCAAGGCTGTTCATAATTCTCTGAAACTGATAAAAGGCACTGTTAGATTTATTGGCCAAATAACTATCCCCTCTTTGAGGATATGCAGTCTAATTTAGTAAACCAAAACTATGTCTAAATTTTAAATAAAATATAGGGAGTTTTAAATGCTATGTAAGGAATAGTACTTACATCTTGCTCTCTTCGGATATATGCTCTTTATTTTTAGTTGACTGGACTGGTAGAGAAAAAAATAGAAAATCCAGTTGTAATATTGTTAGTATGATCTTACTATTTGAAATAATCTGGGTAAATTGTGTTTTGAGCTATTACTGATGAGTCCTGTACATTGATTAGTTAATTCAATCACGCATAAAAGCACTTGGTAGACTTTCCTAAAAGGAAAAACCTTCTCTTTTTTACTTACCATAGGAATACCCCTTAATCTCAGTCTTCCTGAGAGAATCCTCTATCCATGTAATTTTTTTATAGTTTATAATTCATATTAGTCTTTTTCTGATTACAAAAGCAACATGACAGACTAAAAGGAAGCATGAAGAACAAGCGTCCCATCCACGGAACCCTCCAACCCACGGCAATCTTTGGATGAATATTTGTCTACCTTTTTATTCAGAAATTGCCTATGAATCCCACACATAACATACGGGCTTACTTACATGGCATCTTAGTATACATACTATTTTATAACTTGCTTTCTTCACCTAATATATTGTGAAAACCCACATCGATAAATACAGATATATATAATCACTGACTGTATAGTATCCCATTTCTACCAATATTATGTAATGTAATATACATATTTAATATGAGACAAAAAATATATTTTTGTTTCTACTGTAGTTGAAAATAAAACACTTTTTTCAGTTTCTTTAGGACCAACTCATTTGGGAAAACACAGAAAGTGACCCTTGTCTAAGCAAGCATTCGATTGCTACTAGTCAGTCTTATAAGCACACATTATCAGTTTAACTCTTTGCAACCAGAGCAATCTTGGAAAACTTCACCCTTTTATTTAATGTCACATTGTCTGGGACTAGAGACCTGAAATAGGGTTTAATTCAATATGTGCTTTTATTTGTGTCACTAATATGCCACAGCCACTTACAGTTTTCAATAAAGAGGTTTCTCCAAAACATTTCCATGTGGCTTATTTTGTTTAGAACAACAACAAAAAATGAGCTGGAATTTGACCAATTAAGCTGTTGTTTCATATGAAATTCACAGCCTTTACATCCGATTCACAACCAAAATATTTACAGTTAGCCTAATAATCTGGGGTCACTGCAAAAATAAGATCTGGAATCCGGCTTTCAAACCAGCAACTTGCAGACAGAGTTGAATTCCTGGCAGTGAGAAAATGGCATCGAAAAGACCAGGTAGGGGCGCCTGGGTGGCTCAGTTGGTTAAGCGACTGCCTTCGGCTCAGGTCATGATCCTGGAGTCCCGGGATCGAGTCCCGCATCGGGCTCCCGGCTCAGCGGGGGGTCTGCTTCTCCCTCTGACCCTCTTCCCTCTTGTGCTGTCTCTCATTCTCTCTCTCAAATAAATAAATAAAATCTTTAAAAAAAAAAAAAAAGAAAAGACCAGGTAGCAGCAAGAGGGGCGTGAGTCAGACGCGGAGGAGCAAACCACACCCTTTGCGGGAGTTTTCTGGCTCACGTCCAAGTGACAGGAATTCTGGAGACTTAGGAAGTGTAAAGAGCAAAGAGATTAGAGTAAGGAGAAAAGAAAGCGGAGAAAATGATGAAAAATACCACCGTGTGGGGAAGAAGGCATTACTTAAAATGTGGGCATATGGGCATCATTTTACCAGTACCTATGTTTTCTTCTCATACTCTTTTTTAAAAAATATTTTATTTATTTATTTTAGAGAAGAGAGAGAGCACGGCGGGGGTGGGGTACAAGGAGCAAAGGGGGGAGGGGGGAGGGAGGAGGAAGAATCCCAAGCAGACTCCCTGCTGAGCATGGAGCCAGACCTGGGGCTGGGTCTCACCACCCTGAGATCATGACCTAAGGTGAAACCAAGAGTCTGATGCTTCACCGACTGAGCCACCCAGGGGCCCCTCTTCTCATCCCTTTTTGCTTTAACAATATGTACCCTGCTTAGTGAAATAGAGTCCACATTTAAGGAAGGAAATTGCATTTAACACCACTGGTATTCTCTACCTCTGGCAAACCATGGTGCTGCTAAGACTCGCAGGACCCTGCATTTGCTGGGGCCAGGTGCTCCCCTCCCTGAGGCTGAGACTGCTTACCCGTGGGGGTGGGGCGTGGGGGGTGCCCTGCAGGATGTCTTGCTGGCTCTGTGGGTGGCAGCGGCTCTCCTGAGTCACTTGGGTTCTGTAATTCACCTTAGACAGAAAGGGAGCGTGTCTCTGTGTACCCTGGAGGAGGCTAAACCAGGGGAATATCTGAAGATGAGGAGAAGCCCTGACGTTTTTGCAGGTCTGTGAAACAAGCCCTAACTGAATGCGATCTATGATTTCAGAAGAAAAGGTGCATGATCCTTTCCAAAAGGTTCCTGGATTTGTAGCGTTCGGCAGAGGAAGAGGGACGGGTGAGTTCTGAAACATTCTAAAGGCAAGCGTGGGGGGCGCCCGGGTGGCTCAGTCGGTTAAGCATCTGCTTTGGGCTCAGGTCATGATCCCAGGATCCTGGGATTGAGCCCCATATGGGGCTCCTTGCTCAGGCACCTGCTTTTCCCTCTGCCTCCCCCTCCCCCCTCGCTTATGCTCTCTCTCTCTGGCAACTAAATAAAATATTTTAAAAAATAAAGGCAAGCGTGGAAATGTGGCTTTCAGGAACAACAGTATCTGATACCATAAATATCAAATAGAACAAGAAACGACTTGAGTTTTGCGTGTGCCCTGTGGCCACCTCAAGGAGTTGTCTTCACATGCCACCTTCCGTTGGGACAGTCCTGCCCAGTCGCGTATCTTTATGTGGATCTCACGGATGAATCTGAACCAGCAAACTCATTTCAGAGAATGTGGAGAATTCCTTAAATAGAATTCATCGCGTTCCGCCCCGCCCCACCCGCAGGTTTCTCGCACGTTCTTCTCAGCCCCGTTGCCAAACTCGTGGATGATTTATGCCAACGTGGATCACGTCTACTTCAGATCAGTTACTCTATTTCTGTTAGATGATTCCCATTATTTGCACAGAAATATTTCAGCGATCCTAACCAGGAGTTGTAGTGGCCATAATTTGCAAACTGCATTTTCCACATTATCAATACTAAAATCACCTTTACTCTACTTGGATACCAGGAGCCTTTGCGACAAATCTGAAAGTTTATTTTGGGCCACTGTTTATGTCCTGTTTTTCACTAGAGGCTGAAAGATCCAATCTAGCTCGAGCCTTCATCTGAAAACATGCCATCTGGTACTTTGTCACCATAAGTTGCTGAGACACCGCACACTTCGTAATTTCATTTAAGTGGCTGCTTTCTTTTTAACCAGCAGTTCCCTCAGACCAAAACTTTTTAATGTTATTTTTACTATTCGAAGTAACAGACAAAACATTTGCCTCTACGTGATATCCTGGTTCCTCTCAATAAAAGAAAAAAAACCAAATGAGACAGAAAGCTATGAAGGGAGCTCACCCAGACCAGCAAACCCAGAGGGAATTGGGAAAAAAAAAAAAGAAAGAAAGAAAGAAAGAAAGAAAGAAAGAAAGAAAGAAAGAAAGAAAATAAAAACAAACAAACAAAAAAACATTCAATGCCGGCCAACTTTGTAAATCATTTATAAAAATTCTCCTCTCAACCCCACCCCATCTTGTACTTAGGAAGAAAGAATGCAGGGTATAAATAATGAATGAATGGAATGAATAGATATGACGATGATGAAGTGTGTAAAAACAACTGGTCATACTTGCAGACTTGTGAAGTCAACTCTTCAGTTATGTTTTGCCCTAGATAGAGGCTTAAGAATATTCAGATGTGTATCTGTTACGCGAAATAATCACTTTAGTTCTAAAAATACTCTCCTGCTACTAACTCAATAAAAAAAAAAAAAAGTGCAGCAGGAAAGCTTAATTAAGCTTTCTAGTTGTTAAAACTCTGCTTCCAGAAAAAAATATACTATTCTTAGAGTCCCACAGTCCGATTGCAAAAAACAGCTAATGTATTATCAGTCAAGAAATGGTTCCTTTCTTGTGCTTAGCACTGAGACCATTGCCTGGGATTTTAATCGAGTAATCCCAGACTGTGCTGGGCTGTGGACGAGAACCTTGTTCTACCAGTAACGTCAGCCTCAGGAGAGGAGAATTGACGAGAGGCCAAATTCCTTCAGGAAATTTGGGACTAGTTGAAACCATTCTACCCCACCTTGCTTTGATGATCGCGACTGATGATAAATTTAATTTTTCAGCACCTGGTGTTAAGAGCACAGACTCCACTGCTCCAAAACAACAACAAAGAAAGAACTAAGACATCATTGACAGATGGGCAACACGTCCCAGAATCCACAGAGGGAGCAAAAAGTGGCAGGATGAGGAGAGAAATTTGATTCCCTTTCCAGACATCAGAAATGAGAAAATCCAACCTGCTGTAAAACCACACCAAAGGGTCATGAAGCGAGTTGTCTGGGGTTCTGGGAAAGAAACCCCCAGGCAGGGCTGGAAATGGCTTTGGGTGGCTTCAAAGGCCATGTGCCCAGGAGATGCAGCCTGGGGGACAACACCACCTTTGGGTTTCAGGCCAGACCCCCTGTGGCGCGGGGCACAACTTGGTGTGGGATCCACACAGGACCAAGTCTGCGAGGACAAAGAGCCCCAAGATCAGAAGAAAGTCAAAAGGCTTTCCTGTGCCCTAAAAAGCCAGCCAGAGCCACATAACAATACTGCAAAGAACCCTCTTTCCTTAGCGGTCCTGAGAGATTGGGAGGGTGGATATTTTGGCCCACATTTGTGATAACAGGAAAGCGGTGCCAAGGAAAACTATGAGATACAGTTAAGGTTTCTCCATCCATTCAATGGATCGCAGGACACACTTCTAAGGGGCAGGCAGGGCGCTAGGGGGATTCAAGCCTGAACAGTCTGGAGCTGGGGTCTGTCTCCAGGGAGCTGATAGTCTAGAGAAAGAAAATAGTAAAACAAAAATATACCCAAATGGCAAGTGTCAGGAAGGCATACGGAAGGTACCAGGAAAGGGGCTAAATGGACCAGTCCCGGCCAGGGAGTCTGAAAGATGAGAAGAAACCAGCCATGGGAAGAGCTGGGGGAAGAGCGTTCCAGTCAGAGGAACTGCATGGTGGGGAAGCGCCTGGCTCGCTCCGGGAGGGACCGAGGGAAGACCGGCGACTGGAGTGCGGTGAGCAGACTGGGCAGACTGGGCAGGCAGGCGGGCGGGCCGGGGGCCCACGGAGAGGCAGGACCGCTGGGGTCTGGCAGAGCGCTACTAACGCGACTTAAGTTCTCTCCCGGGGACCGTGAGAAGCCGTGAAGCGGCGTTTGGGGCAGGCTGACATGTCATCACACTTCTGGATGCCACGCTGCGGACAGTGGACTGGAGGAGGCCTCAGGGAAATGGGGCGGGCCCCGGAGTGGGGGTGGGGGCGGGTGGCGGTGGTGACGAAGAGGCCGGTTGGAGATGAAGGGAAATGGATGGAGGGGAGAGGACAGGAGGAGGGAACTCTGCCAGGACTGGTGACGAGGGCGGGGCGAGGGAGACCGAGGTGCCCAGGTTTCTATGAAATCTTCCTGTTCCTGCTTCGTCTCCATCAGCCTCTCACTCTGCTCTCGGTGGGGGCTGGCCGCCCACCTCCCGCACTGCAGCCACCCAGCCCTCTGATCTTCCTTCTGCATCACCTGTGGTGTCACCCTCGGGTCTGTGGCCCGACAGGCTCCTCCTCCTACCTCTCTCTGTCTTTGGCTCCTCCTTCCCCTTCCACTCACTAAGTCAACACAGTGCCCAAGGCGTTGAACTAAGGGTCTGCTCGGTACTCTGTCTTGACCATTCTGCATCAACCCCCGCAAAGAGCTTCCACCTTGGCCTTAAACAAAGGACCTTCTCAACTCCGCATCCACCCCGGACCAGGTCCCTGAGGCCTGACCTGACCACGCCCCGAGGCCTAGGCCTAGGCCGACCACGCCCCCGAGGTGGGCCTAACCTTGTCGCCAGACCACGCCCCTGAGGCAGGCTTGACCACGCCCCCAGGCCTGACCAAACTCCGGGGTCTCGGGAAGGCTCCAGGGCTCATTAAAACAAGGTTGTGGTGATGGCCGCGCAACTCTGTACATACACTAATAACCGCTGAAAACACTACACTTGAAAACAGGCGAGTTTTATGATATGTAAATTATCCTTCAGCAAAGCTTTAGGAAACAAAGGGAAAAGTCCAACAGTGCCGGGCTCTGGCCCCCCTCCCAAACTTCCATATCCATGCCCTTGTCACCAGGGAGCCCCCCCCCCCCCCCGCTGGCCTCAGACATGAATGACCCTTGACTCCTCCCTCCGAGTAACTTCCCAAGTCCAGAAAGTTACCAGCCAGCCAACTCTCACCCACCAGGATTCCTCAAATCCAGGTCCGCCCCCATCCCCATCCCTCCTGAGCCCCCACCATCACTCCACAAACTCCCCGCCCCCGCCCCAGGGAGTGGTGGGACTTTTGGCAGAGTGCTTCGGGGTTGTCCCGTGGATCGGAGGCGCTGGGCTTTAGAGGGTGGGAAAGGAGGCTGGAGAGCTTCAGGCATCAAACGTCCGCTGTCCTGCAGGACTTGAGACTGTCCTCGCCACTCTGTTACCTACACACAAATCTGGCCGGCTGTTACTTCTCCTAATGCTAAGTCATTCTTGTATCGACTTGTTCTTCTGTTCTTTGTTTTCCTGAATTTCTTGTGCAGAATGCCTTCTTATCCCTTTATTTTCTCAAATTCAAAATTACTCACTCTGTCTAGATGTCAGCAGCTGATGACCTCACCGTGTCTTTACAACGAAGGAGCAGGGCAGTCGACAAACACTCACGCTCTGCTGCTTGGATCTGGAGCCCGCCGGGCCCCGGGCCCCCTTCTCCCAACTGGAGGGGCTGCCCCCAGGGCTCGGCCCTTCCCGGGGGACAGGTGGTTTCTCTGCACCTTTCCCCAGGCCCAGGATCTCCAGTTGCCAAGCAGCTGGTGCTCCCAGCCTACTCCTACAAAGAGCTGGCCCTACAAACCAGACTTCCTGGCACCAAGAGGCCTGGGGACTCCCCCTATAACGAGGCTCACATGGGCCCTATAAAAAGGGAGAGTAACAGGAGGAGGGAGCCTCCACCAGCACATCCGCTGGCCAGGCCCTGCCCTGCGCTATGTGGGATGCAGGAGGGTAGGGTCATGCCTCCCCGTCTCTGGCTGACCCTGGCTTGGTAAGGGTCTACATCCCCGGGTGAGGCCTGTTCCTTAACTGAGCTGGTGATAGTGACAGTGCAGAGCCCAACCTGAGCCCTGGGACACTCACTGCCCCCCTTTGCTTACTCTGCTCCCTGGGTCAGATGCCTTAGGACTTCTTCACAGCCCCCTCCTCAGGGGCTCACCGCTGCTGGTCAGGGCGAGCTCTCCCTTCCCTGACTCAGAACATTGTATTCATAGCTCTCTGAGGCTATAGACACTTCCTTCTTTCCATAGGAGCGTTCCATTCCTCCCACGGCAGTCCTTCCCATGCAGGGTCCTATCATTGCAGAAATATTTACTGAGTAGCTGTGATATTTAAGAGACTATTCTAGGCCCCGCAGAGACTCGTCCATAGGGAACGTGGCCCATACCTTTGGGAAGTTCGTAATGTATTCATGTATAGCCCTTGGAGTGAAAAGACCTCAGTAGAAAAGGGAAATGGAGAGAGGAATGAAACAGCATTTATAATGAGATAAGGATAAATGTGACCCTGTTTAAATCCATTCTGTGCTCCCAGCCAGGACATTGCGACATGGCAACTAAGCTAGGGAGTCTGGGGGTGCTGGCCATAGCAATCCTCCCCAGGAACGTGCCCCCCCCCCCAAGCTCAGCAAGGACAATATTCCATCCTGTGGGCCTCATGAAGTCCCCGCAGTACTGCCCTGTGCTGCTGGATTGGAGAAAGCAGTTTACTTAGGGGAGGAAGAGAGTCCTCCAGGAGAGTCTCTGGGGTCCTCGCTTCCTTCTTTCTAAGACCCAGATGGGGGAGAGGGGGAGGGGCAGCTTCTGGCCATGACAAAAGGAGGCCCAGCTGCCACCCCTCTAGGGACCCCTACCATCCTGGCGAACGGCAAAGGCCAGGCAAGTGTCTTCTAGAGTGAACGAATGAATGAAGGGAACGAATGAGAACATAAATCATATGAAATGAAATGATGCCTGCCGTGCTGGGGCATGGGCTTGGGCTTCTGGCTGAACACTCTCTCATCGTCCCACAGCATCACGTCGCTACAAAGCAAGAGGATGGACTGGGCCCAGGGGAAGGGAGGAGAGGCCCCAAGAAACTTCTTCTCTGTTCTTTGGCAGACATTGCCATTTCCAGCTAAGGCACGCTGGGCATCTGGACAGGCTGTGGCCGGAGGAATTAGTCATAACATGGTCAAGGGACAAATGGCACCCATGCTCATTACTGGGAAGTGAGAGAAGCTAGATAGGATACTGTCAGACTGAGCGACATGCATCTCCTGGGCTACGTGATGCTTGCAGATGTCAAAAGGTGGCATCAACATCTTCTTGCTCCGAAAAATAATCCTTGCCCCTAAAAATGTCTCAGTCAAAAAACATTTGCTTTGTCCGGAGGCGTTCAGTGGGCTTTATAGGGCCAGAGGTTTGTGACAAGAATCTTCATCCTTGTTCTGAAAGCAATGGCAACCTTCCAGGTGTCCTGCATGGCCCTATCCTGTCTCCCCAGGCTCCCCACCAACTGTGACTTGGATGTGTCAGGGTTAGCATCTTAAAAATAAAGACTCCTTCCCAATGAAAGATAGAACAGACTCAGTGATAGTTCTGCAGACAAGAAAGAGGAAAAGAGCAGATTCTCCAAAAAAACACGAGTCCTGATGCTTACCCGGACCTGACCTAGGGAGCCGGATGGTTCCATAGGCTCAGGTTGTCCTTCTCAATCTCTCAGCTTCAAATTGGCCATGTCCCCACCTTCATCCAGCATGGTGCTGCGTGTTGCTCTGAGGAAGCTTTCAGTCCATCCAGGTGGACAGCTGGGGCCGGATGGACAAACACACACACAGCGGGAGGCACCGGGATTGGGTGGGCAGGGTACAGAACCAGCCAGCTCTTCCCTCCCATCTGGTCGGGCATGCTGTGTGGGGCCTGCCCACCCTGCCCCATGTCACACACCTCTCAGCTTCCCCACCGGGCAGTCAACAGGTCTGTACGGACATCCATCCTGTGCAGATCCCTTGCCTGGCGGGAACCGCAGTGGGGCATGAGGGCCAGTGGTGAGCAGCGAGAGAGCAGGAAGTTTCCAGCCACAGGCCAGTGAGGGCTCAGAGAGACCCTCTGATGTCTGTTCCCCAAGACCCAACCTGGTCTCCATGTGCCTTAAAGATTCATTCCAGGCACACAGGTCCTGAGGTGCCTTGGAAACCTGCTTTTATTAAGTAACAACGGTTTTATTGTTCCATGTTTCTCAACAATCTGCCAGCAGAGCCTCAGGTCAGGCTGAGTGGCTTGTGGGTACCTGCAAAGCCCTCCTAAAGCAGACATGCGTGTCCTGTGACGTGGGCACCCATTTGCCTCCACTCAGTTCATACTCCCCCAAGCCCAGGGCCGCTTTCCCTCTCCTCCTGCTTCGTACTTTGGAGACACTTGGCCTGATGCACTTCTAACTGCTGACACAAGTTACTTGGCTGCCTTGAAACCCCAAACAAGGTCAGACAGCAAACCACATCTCCCTGTGACGCCAGGCTTCCACTCCTGCCAACCCCAGGAATGACTTGGAAAGAATAAAATATTAGTGGCAATATTAATACCATGCCCTCCCAAGACTCTGGCCCCTTCAACGGGGGCAGCCTGTCTTGTGGATGTGGTCTGGAGTTTCTCTGCTGCTTTGTCATATGTTTACCGAGAGGAAAGTGCCACGTGCGATATGGTATGGTTCTGTGGGCACTGTGAGGATAATACCACTCTTCGATCATTTCTTTCACTTAACTTGGCTTCGCTGAGAAGGAGCCCGTCAATCCGTTTTTGCATGTGGTTCTCCTGAGCTCCTGGCTGCCGCCTGCACCCCCAGAAAGGACCAGCATGTGCTGACTCTGAGGCTAGGAGTCTGGCCAAGTTGCCACGTGGCTCCTTCCATGCCACAACACGATCATTTTAGTGATAATGATAATGTCACATAAAGAAATAAAAAGCAAGTTGCGGTTGCCCAATTTGAAGTTGACGGTGGGTTCTGCATGCTGCTTTTGGGGGGTACAAAGACCTTCAGAGCCAGCCGATACCTAAATGACACTGTTTCCAGATCTGGTGACAGCCCCGGCCCCTGAATAGCACCCCGCGCCTCATCCTGGCCAGGAGCAGAGGGAGCTTGGGAGCCCAGGGGAGGTTGGAGACTGATGCTCAACCTGTTTCTCCTGCCTTCCCAGCTGCTGCCTTGTTTAAACACACCTTTAATCTGTACCTGTCAAAAGCATCCCCCAGAGCACTGGTCTGACAGCCAGCAGGGGCTCCTTCCATGCCATCAGCCCCCTAATAAGCCGGGCCCCACTTAACAGGGAATCCTTCTAGAAAGGCTCTATGAATGGTAAATGCCCCTCTAAGCCGGGAGATGTTGGCAGGAGGGCCCTCAGTGCCCGTCCTGGGGTTGTGTGAGAGATACCTCTCTCTCTCTCTCTCTGTCAGGATGCAAGCCAGAACACAAGTCAATCTACTTGCCCAGCCTCGGAGGCAAAGAACGAATCTGAGCTGACAAGTCTGATTTTCTCGGGCGCACATCCTTTTTGATCCGTCTCCTCTCATTGTAGACCTGGGGTCCCTTGCCCCTTGCCCTCTAGCCTCTGTCCCTCCCCTCCCCCGTCCCCAGGCCTGCCCCAAGCACCCCTGCCCCTTGCTCAGACGGATTGGCCCCAGCGTCAACCCATTGTCTTGGGCACCGTGATTGGTTGAGGGATCCAGGCCTCAGCCAATCAGCACATGGCATTACCCTGGGCTCCAGAACTGGTCCTCGAATGGTTGGGTTGGGTGAGGTTGTGTGACCCAGGTGGAGACAATGAGATGTGAAAACAAGTCTTCCCTCCTAACAGCAAGCAGGGAAAGAAACACCTTTCCTTTCTCTGGATACCTGGGCATGTGGGTGTGAGGCGTGGGACCGTTACCACCATTTTGCCACCATGAAGGAAGCCAGACTGAGGATGAAGCCCATACAGTTAGGGAGGGAAAGCAGAGAGAATCACTGAGATATGGGGCCAGAGGCCCTGGATTAAGCTAGCCCTGACACCCACCCTAATACTGGCATTTACTTATGTGAGAACAGACTTTCCTGTGGTTTGGTATCTTCATGGAGGCAGGTTCCTTTGAATGTAAGTGAGCAAGGGCTGGGGGCCTCCTCAGGGCACTCCCCCGCCCCAAAACACACATACACACATAAACTCACTTTCTGGCAAACATACCTTCTCTGAGTAGTCTGTGTGACTCGGGGATCACTGTTGTACATTGATGCCATGGACTAATTTGCCTGAATTAACAGGTGTGTCAAAGTTACCTTTGGCCCTGGCTTTGCCCATCCTGGATCTCTTTCCAAATGCTCCTCTCTGGCTCCTGTGAAGACCCTCAGCAGAAAGACTGAGGGCAGTGGGCTCTAACATCAGAGAAGAGAGAGTGAAGGCCAGCCTCCTGTCCCTGGTGAGAGCACTCTCTGATCATAGGGAGGAAGCCCAGATTTACCACTTGGCAATCCCACCGCAGGCTGTGTCTCTCTTCAGAGAGGCCAGAGAGCAGGTCAAATGTTGCAGACTACCTGGATTCAAATCCTAGCTCTGACCCTTGTTAGCTATTTGACCTTGGACAAATTACTTGTACCGCTGTGCCTCAGTTCCCTCACCTGTAAAATGGGAGTAATTCTGGCCTCAAAGAGTTGTTGTGAGAACCAATTGAGTTAATTTTTTGTAAGAAACTTAGAACAATGCTAGAAATATAGTAAGTAGGCAATCGAATTTAGTGATTATTACTTATAGGAATGGAAACTCAGTTGAGTTGCATTCTTTATATTTCTTTGTGATGCTAATTTGTTTTCTTCCCTGGGGAGAAGTGTCTGAAAGACCCGGGCAGTGGACATCTGAGCCCTCCCAGCTATATGTGGAGGTGTGAGGCTTGCAGAACTCCTACACTCGTCCAGATTGGAAGGAGGACATGAAGAGAAGGACAGGCTGGGGGCCAGGATCTTGCTACACCCAGGGGCAGACCAATGACGCAGAGCTTGGGACCCCTGCTCCTCCTGAGGCAGAAGTCCCCACATGACTGCGGTCACATTCCCTCCAGCCCGGCATGATGAAGCCTGGAGCTCAAGGTAAACTGATCAATAGAAACTAAAATAAAGATTTCTTCCACCCCGAGTTAATGCCCAGCACATGTGTACGAATCACACCAACGATAATCACGGAGGACTTGAATGCCCTGAGTCCCTGTGTTTGTTCCATGTTCTGAATCCCCCCTGGAGGTACCTTGTGTGGAGATACATTTCATTCCAGCACAAAGGTGAGAAGAAGTCCTAGAGGAGGAAACTTGCAGAGACACAGCAGGGACAGTAAGTGGGAATATCACAGAAAGTTGACAAGGAGCCGCCACTGGAGGGACCTGAGCTGTCTGGGGCAGACACCCCACACCCTGCACCGCCTCACACCCAAGCATCCATCGCAGGGAAGGCCCTCTCCTCCTCACCTTGCCTGTGCCTGACACACCCCCCAGACACACCCCTGTCTGTCTGTCCTCACTCCCCACATGGGGCCCGCCCTCTTTGACCCGAAGCAGTCACATGACCTCACTTTGGCCAATGGGCTGTTAGCAAGTATGATGCAAGTAGAAGCTTGAAAAGTGCTGGCAAAATGGAGCTTGCTCATTCTGCTTCTCTGGCACGCCCACGAAAACATGTCTCGCTGCCTGCTCGGTGCCGAGACATGTGGAACAGAACTAGTATCCCCAGTTGCCCCAGATGAGGCCACCCTAGACCAGTCAACAGCCGGTGTGATCTCCAGACACGTGAGCAAGCCCAGCCTAAGTCACCAGCCTGCAGACTTGTGAGATACATAAATGCTTATTGCTTCAGGCCACTGAGTTTTGGGCTGATGTGTTACACAGCATCATTGTGCAATAGTCACTGATACAGGAGACCGGTTGGGGGGGGGGTTCTCACCCATGCCACGATGGGGGGCTAACTCTTACCAGAGAGGAGCTACAGGCAGCCAGCCTGGAGCATCAGGAAGTGGGTGGCCCTTAAATTATGGGTCTCCAGGCACCCTCCAAGGCTGATCCTCACACGCGGTCATTACCAAAGTGCACAGGAAGTGGCAGGAGACGAGGAGGCAAAGACAAACACTGGTCATGAGCACCTGCAATGGGCAAAGCTCAGTGGAGGAGCCACGGACCCTCAGGGATGGGTCAGATCCAGGCTCTGCTGCTGGAGCTCATCTCCCTGAGGTTCTGGGCTCACCATGAGAGTCCACCAGACAGTGTCCACTTCCATCCCTTCCCTCCTCTGCTCCCACAGACTGTGACTTCCTTCCCTTGCCACCCTCCACCTCTGCGGCCAAGCCACAAGGCCTACGGCTCAGGGAGGGAGAAGCCTAGAACCTCAAGGTCTGTGCTGCAGAGCTACTAGCCCTCCAGGCTGAGGAGAGCTGCCTCACCCAAGGGCATAGCCCTTTCGAAGGGCAGCCCACATCTAGTGACTGATCCCCTTAGGATATAAACCTTGGCCCCTCACCCCCAACTTGGGAAAACCCCAGCACCAAACCACCCGGAGACTATATCACAGCTCACCTTCTCCCTCTGCCCAGTCCTGCTCTGTCACCTTCCCTTTCTTCCACCAGGTTGACCCCCAGAGGGACACCCTGACGACCTTCCTACAGGCCAATCTCCACCTCACAGGCTTCCCTGGGAAACCAGTTGTGGGAGGTTTCTGGTCAGGGGGAGACTCAGTGTCTGTCTCTGTCACCCTTTTAGTCCCTGCAGAGTTGGGAAGAAATCCACAATCTCAGTGCTTCCCAGGAAGGCCTCAGACAGCACCTGTAGGGAGTGAGGTGGGCCGAGTCTCCATGGGGAGGACAGGTCCTGACCGAGCCACAGTGGAAGAGAACCGAGGTCTCCAGGGCTCAGCAGAATCCCAGACTCAGGACCGACCCACCTCACTTCAGCTGTCACCCTCCCAGGGGTGAGACATTTGTCTTTGCCACCAGCTATGGGAAATAAAGAATCTATATAATCTTTGCCCACCTGAGGGGAGGGTATTGACACGTATTGACACCATAGTAGGACTGGTGTGAGGGCCGTCACATCTGAGAAAGTAGGTCTAGAATGGACGGTGCTATAGACTGAATGTTTGTGTCCCCCCCAAACTCAGTTGTTGAAATCCTAACCGCCAATGGGATGGTGTGAGGAGGTGCGGCCTTTGGCAGGTGATTAGGTCCTTGGGGGGGAGCCCTCATGAATGAGATTAGTGCCTTCACAGAAGAGCCAGAGAGCTCCCCCTTCCTTTCCAACATGGGAGGACACAGGGAGAAGACAGCCATCCAGGAACCAGTAGCTGAATCAGCTGGCACCTCGATCTAGGACTTCCAAGCTCCAAACTGTGAGAAGATAAATGTCTGTTATTTATAAGGCACCCCATCTGTGGTATTTGGTTATATCCGCCCAAATAGACTAAGACAGAGGGTAAGAAGGGGATCCTGGGGAAGTTCTCTGGGGTCCCAATGGCTTGCCCATGCCTAGGGAGCCACCAGTTTGGATGCTGAGCTTCAGAGACCTACTCTATAGTAGGAGACAGGATTTAGACACCCCAACTCTAATTCCATCTTTGGATACCTCCTAGTACCAAGAGCCAGGCTGGGCACTTGAGGGACGCTAGCCGAGCCTGCTCCAGGACCTCACGGTGTAGCCGAGACACGTCCGTATCCCAGCAGCATAAGATGTGTCTTAGCCTGTGGTGTCTTAGCACCTACACACTACTCTGTGGGGGAGAAACACAGGACTATAGGTGTCCAAGTGCAGGCAAGATGCTCTCTCGCAGGGGCAGGTGGGAAAAGCTGTATCCGTGGGAGCAATGACACAAGGAAATGTCCATAAAAAGGCTCACAGTGGGGCGCCTGGTTGGCTCAGTTGGTTAAGCGACTGCCTTCGGCTCAGGTCATGATCCTGGAGTCCCTGGATCGAGTCCCGCATTGGGTTCCCTGCTCGGCAGGGAGTCTGCTTCTCCCTCTGACCCTCCCCCCTCTCATGTGCTTGCTCTCTCTCATTCTCTCTCTCTCAAATAAATAAATAAAATCTTAAAAAAAAAAAAAAAAAAGGCTCACAGTGTCCTGAGGAGGAAAGCACACAATCCCGGGCATGGTCACATCCTTCTCCAACACAGGTCACACTGTTTCTATGAGGGCTGGGACCCCGGGGACCTTGTCTTCTTCCTGTCATCTTTGTAACATCAGCACCAGCACAGGGTATGCAACTTCGTGGAAGCTCCGTATCTGTGTGTTGGAGGAATGAATAGACAAGACCGAGGTGAACACATATATTAGTTAGCAATGGCTGTGTAACAAATCATTCCAAAATTTACCAGCTTAAAGTAACAAACACTTATTATCTCACTCGGTTTCTATGGGTCGAGAATTTCTGTGAGCCTCGTGCAGCCTAACTCAGAGCCTCACAAGGCTGCCCTCAAGGTGTGGGGCAGGCTCTCAGGCCCATTTGGGGCTGGAGAATCTGCGGCCAAGTTCTGTCACGTGACCACCGGCAAGTGTCAGGTGCTTGCCGGTTGTTGGTTGCACGGACATCAATCAGCTCTTTGCCCTGTGGGCCACCCTATGGGGCTGCTCACAACACAGCAGCTAGCTTCCCACAGAGCAAGGGCTCTGAAAGTGAGAGAGAAGGAAGGATCGAGGGAGGTCATAGTCATCTGGTTGTCTAAGGATCTCGGACAACCCATCACCTTCGAGATAATTCTATTTAGTAGAAGTGACTCACTAGGTCCAGCCCACAGTTAAGGGGGGAGGATCGCCCAAAGGTGGGACTACCAAGAAGGGGGGAATCCCTGGGTGCCAGCTGAGAGGTGGAACAAAGCATAGTCAAGGCCAAGGAGCTGGAGAAGAAGAGTGCATCTGGGAGTAAACGCACAGGGCCATTGCGAAACCCACTCCCTCATTTCTCCCCCTCCCCCCACCCTGGAAGAGAGTGAAAGCAGTCAGCCATGCCCACCTCCTGGCAGATCTGGCTCCTCCCTTCATGGGGTCCTTCAGGCCTGGGCTTTAATCATTCCACCCCAGCCTCTTTGTTCCCACACTTGCTCCCCAACTGAGCTGCCTCAGTTTCCCCTTTTTTGCTTTTTCACAAACCGAGTTGGCAATTCTTTAGGGTAAACCCTCTCTGTTCAAAGAGCTGGTGGAGTTTCAACCTCCCGCTGTACCCTGAGTAATTCAGCGAGGGGGAGGCCGGGCCAGCAGGCTCAGAGAACTGCCCTGCACCTGGGGCCTCACTCAAGTTCCAATATCATCTCCCTAGGAGCCCTGGGAGGTGGGTGTGAGCATTTCACCAGCTCCCTGGTGGGCCTGGTGGTTCTAGGCCATGCGGCTGTAAGCGACTTCTCCTCTGCTATGGGAAGACAAGCCATCCCACATTCCTCCAGGGAAGGTGGAGACTTGGAACTCCAGGGTCAAGTTGCTCTGACATTTGGGAGCATTCTCTTCTGTCTGTGGGGACACGGAGCTGGGAATTATTATTATTTTTTTGCGGGGGGAGCTGGGAATTATTTAAAGGAGGTGTTTTGAAATTCATGACTGGGTTTGGGGAAGGAATATCACTGAGTCCCATACAGGGCAGCCCCAGTCCCTGCATGCTACACACCAGGGGCTACCGGAAACGGCTTCTCGGGTGCTGACCACGGCGCGGCTGTCTGCAGACGCAGGCGAGTGGCCCAGTCAATGGCAGGACACTGTGGAACACCCAGCTCGCCAGAGAAGACCTCGGAACACTCTTCCATTGAAATCCACCCCTCAAATTACAAACACATTTACTTGCACAATACGACTTCATTATGTTTACACGCAGCTAAACCACAGCCCATGGGTTCACTATATACAGAGATGTTGTGAATGCGTTGGCCCTTTCTGGGCTTCTCCGTAAGGATTAATTCGCCACTTGTTCGTTGCCTTGGTCGTCTGCTAGCATTTGCCCACAGGCGAGCCACGTCTCAGAGTGATCAAAGGTTTAAGGGTAACTCAGCAGGGGGAAACTTAAACCAGGAAAAAAATTTCTAGTAGACACTGTTTGGTTCCCCACTCAGCTTCCACTACCCCTTCTTCCATCTTAAGAACTCAGATTGTCTCTTAGGGTGATGCCAGTCTGCCCTCTTGGTCGAGGGCCCAGGGTGAGCCCCGAGCGGCAAAGCTCCCTGGACATCATCACGAGTGGGTGGGAGCCACGGGCCACTCCTGGGCCGGGGGTGGGGGACCACACAGAGAAACCACAGGGATGGAGCAGCAACCACAGGGAAGCCCACTGCACAGCCCCTCTCACCTCTGGACCCCACTCAGACCGGCCAGAGCCGTTCTTAAACCAGTTTGAGCTGAGTTTCCTATTACTTGCAGCCCAAAGCATTTTGACTACTACAATTGTACCCAATGGCTATTCCTCCTTTAAACTGATGAAAAGTCACCTGTGTGCGTCTTTATCCCTTGTTCTGGTTTGATTCTGCCCACGGCAAAGTGGGCAGAGGGCACCGTCCTTCTCTCTGTCTTTGTTAGGTGTCCCCCGAGACCGACCCCCACAAGGACTTGGTTGTGTGTGATGTATTTTATTTTATTTATTTATTCATTTTCTTTTTTTCTGCTGCCCCCATGGGTGATTTATTTTTGAGGTGATCCCAGGAAGCACCGGGTGGAATTCGGGAAGGGAGATGAAGGAGGGAGGGTGAGGGGCCCCAAACGAATGTACAATGAGGTGTTTCCCCTGCCAGCAACAGGCTCAACCCACTGGACCCTAGAGAGAAACAGGCCTCCAGTGGGCATTTATCCCCAAGCCCCCATCCCCATGAGATGAGAGACCATTGGGAGCACGAACCTCCCTGGCACTTCTGGGCGGTGCATGTAGTGGCGGGAGCAACTTCCCAAGATGGCCGAGGAGAAAAGAAGAGAAGTTGCCAGTAGGTGTCTCCTGCCCAGTGGGAGAGCTGGACAGGCATCACAGCCTCTGCTCTATGCTCCATCAGGGAAGCCTCAATTTCCTTGTCTGTAAAGTGGGGCTACTCCCTGGCTTGCATGAGGGGCTCTCTGAGCGCTGGCTGCGGGCACGGAGGCTCCTTAAGCAAGGAAGGCATCTGCCCCGTGCTTACTGCTGGGTGTGACACTGGGTTCTGCTATCTCACCTGCCACCCGGCCCCCCATGCCCTCCTCCTGCACCTGCCGGCAGCCCGTGGCTAGGCCCTGCGCTGAGTTGTCCCAGCACGGGGGTGGGGAGAACGCCATCGGGCATGCTGTCTGTTCCGTGTCCGCAGCCGGGACCCGGACGGATCTGCAGAGTCACTGCCACCCACCTGTGCCCGCAGGCCACGTCACTTGGCCCTCTGGCCTGAGCAGCCACCTGCTTCCGGCCATGGGAGGCCCAGCACCTGACCTTTCCCTCCCAACATCATTTTCCATTCTGTTGCGTTTTTGGCCAGGCCTGAAATACTTCTCTGGGAGTCGGGAAGGATTGTTCCAAGGCTTGTCATTGTTTCAAGATCAGGTTGCCTGAGCCTCAAGAATCCGACAGAAACCAGAACCTCCTCTGAGTCACTGACACTCACAATGGGGCCTTGGGTGGGTGGCGGGGAATTGGGTGGAGAGCGGTGGGCGGCTCCCTGGCCCCCATCTGAGCCCCGGATGCTTTAGCAGTGCCCTCCCCGCCTGCAGTGGAGCTTGGATTTTCTAGCTCAGGCCAAGTGCCAAATTGGCATGAGGGTCTGGCCCCCAGCCTGGGCCTTGCTCTTCCTTAGCCAAGAGGGGAAGGTGGAGGCCCCTCTTGGGCAGGGAGAATGCAATTGGCCCACCACGGAGCCAGGAGGAAGGAGATTTCCTGGCCTGGAGTTAATGTGGCCAGGCCCACGGGAAGCCTTTTGCCATTTTCCTGGCCAGGGCATGGGAGCTCCAGAGCCCCAGGACTCATTGCTGCTCTGTCCTGGAGCCCACTGACCAGGTCTCCATCCATCACCCCGGCAGGGCAGCCCATCACTTGGGCTCTCTCTAAACTGTCTTCTGCACATCTGTGTCCCACATGTACTTCGAGGAGGGGAGGAGTTGTCCACTGGGGGTGCCCAGCCCCTCCCCCTAGCCCTCTCCCCCTGGAAGAAGTCGCTCTAGAAGTTAGCTCCTGGGGTGGCAGGCAGCAAATGAAAGCTCTTCTCGTCATCTGCCCCACATTCCTTCAGGAACCTGGCAAACATCTGTGGTTCCAGGTGTGTGCCGTTCAGGGGCCCAGCCCCAGCCCCAGCCCAGGCTGCCCGTCTGATTATTTCAAGCTAAGGCACACTGTTCCAGCCACTTCTCTGGCCAGTGGGAGGCCGAGCTTCGCTTTCCCACTGGCCTCCCGGCCCCTCCGAATATCCTCAGGTGGGGAGCACAGACCACTCCTCCTGATACTCCTGGCTCCCCGACCAGGAAGCAGGCAAAGAAGCGGCACTGCGTCTGAGCCAGCGTCCCCAAGAGCAGGGCCACCTGTCCTGTCCCTGTCACTCCCTTGGCCTTTCCCGTGGTGTTGCCTCTTAGCACCTCGGCAGAATCTGACCTGCCCACCCTTCAGCCCTGCTTCACGGTCACCTGCATTGATTAAGTACCTATTGTGTACCATGAAATGGAGCAGACGTAAGCGTCAGGGGCCTTTTGGTCACAGCACCGGAATCTGAAAGACATTTCTGGCTTGACATACATTCTTTTGGTCCTTGTGACTCCCTCTGGGTTACAGAGTCTATGAAATCTCCCATTTTCCAGATGAGGAAAGGGAAGCTTGCGTGAGGTCACATGATCGTAGAATCAGAATCGAGCTGTTTTGAGCCATCATCTTTTCAACGATGCCGAGCGGCCTTTCTTTTTTCAAGGAGTTTATTGGTGAGTTTGAAGACAAGGTGTCCCCGGTGAGAGCTCCCTTGGGCCACTGAAGCTGGTCAATAACCATGCAAGCATAGTCATAACCATGGGCCTTCCAGAGGACCTTGTTGGGAAGCGTCCCTGTCACAGGTTCTGGCAGGGAGAAATAGGTGCAGCCCAGAGTACAGTGCCCAGCTGAGCCGCTCTCAAGGGACGACAGGGGTGGGACAGCTCGGCGCACACAGCACACAAATGGGCCGGTGGGCTGCAGCCTGTGGCTGATCCGGCTGGGCCGTGGTCGAGGCTGGAGTGTGGGCTGAGGGAGGGGTAGTGACACCCCAGTAGATTTTGATCTGGGAAACGGCCCCCCGTATGTCTGGGCCAGAGTAGCCTGGGAGTGTGGCAGAGGGGAAAGGTTGCTGGTTAGAAGGATCACTTTGGCCACAGGGAAGGTGACAAGGGCCTGGAAATTGCATTTTAAAATGGGGAGGCAAGCAGATAATTTAGTAACAAGCTTGGCACATCTTACCCGTAGGCACCACAACCATCCGGCTCAGCAAAAGTCCCCATAGGCTTCAAACTCTTTTCTCTTCCCACTCCTATGGAGAATAATATCACCCTCTAGAGTGGCAACTCCTCACCCCATGTCAGTGGGTCTGGCAGGCCCCCACTAACCCCCACTCTGGACTCAGCAATGAGGGCAGCCCCACACCTGCCCTGGTAGGCTGTTCTGAGGCCTCCCAGACTCCTCTTTGGCTGGGGTCTTGGCAGATGGTCAGTTTTGCTCCATCAATTGTGAATAAAGCGACCACCCTCTGTAGCATCAGCTTCACTGTTCTGTGCCACTCTCCTCCGTGTCTCCTCTTACCACTTGGGCCCCTTCTTCTGATCAAAATCTGCTCCCTGGAAGGATCAGAGAGCAATCATTTGTTCTCTTTTCGAGCCAACATCTCAGCTTGGTCATCACTGCATCTTGAGTTGATACACATAGCACCTGGCATATAGTAGATGCTCAGTAGGCTAGAAGAAGAAAGGGAAAATGTTTCTGGGATGGACGGACACATGGATGGATGGATGGATGGATGGATGGCTGCATGGATGGTGGATGGATGGATGGCTGCTTGGATAGATGGATGGATGGATGGATACATGGATGCATGGAGGGATGGGTGTGAATGTGTGAAGGCTCTGTTAGGCAGAAAATCAGCTGAAAATGTCCCCTTGTCTTGGAGACAGGTGGGGAGATGGTCCTGTTGGCTGCTTCACCTGTCCTCTCTTGGGTGTTACTCTTTGGGCTTTCTGGATTCTGAGTGGCAGGAAAGTAAGTTGACTAAGTGACCAGAGCACTCACAGTCCCAGGTAGTAATGTGTGGTCTGGGGCTCTGGGTCAAACTGAGGCAGGGCATAGCAATCCCAGGGGGACCTGAGTGTGAATGGATGCTGCAGAACAATGCATCAGATGTCGCTTTGCAGGGTCCCAAATTCCCCCAGATAGAGTGGGAGTCGGCACCTCCCTATTCTAGCCCGGTGATACTAGACATCTTTGACCTCCTGGCCCCATGTTTATCTTCTGGTCATCTGCCTGATGAGACCTAGACTAGAGCAAGATGGTTTCCAGGGCACCTCCACTGTCCACGGACTGACCCCTGGGTTTCATGGGCCACAGTGATGAAGGTACTTGGATTCCAGGTTTTCTCAAGAGCTGCAAGTCAGACCCAAAGGAAAGCTGTCATGAAATTTTTTTTAAAGATTTTATTTATTTATTTGAGAGAGACAGCATGCGCACGCACAAGCAGGGGGAGCGGCAGAGGGAGAGGGAGAAGCAGGCTCCTCACGGAGCAAGAACCCCGATTCGGGGCTCGATCCCGGGAGCTGGGATCATGACCTGAGCCGAAAGCAGACACTTAACCGACTGAGCCACCCAGGTGCGCCTGCTATGAAATTTTTATAGACATATAAAGTTTGAGGTCTTTGAAGACCTTTGCTGAATGTGTGTGCATATGCATATATACGTGCATATATAAAACAAATGCATACGGTGTGTATGCACACACACACACATATACATATAGAACTTTTTTATAAGAATAAGAAACAAGGTTGCATTAATCCCTGGAGGTCTGAGAACATTTTCAGAAGCTCACAAGTGAATGTCTGAAACAGGAAGCTCACAGTGGTGGCCCTGCCAGGGGGTTTGGAACAAGCTTGGCTCTGAGCTCCATAATCAGATCCTGATGTGGGCTGTTGTGTGGCTTTGTGGTGGCAGGAGGGGCTGAGCAGCTGAGTAGGGGGTTTTCCTGGTTGAGGGAGTCTGGAGCAGGCTGAGGGTGTCATAAGCGCTGTCAACCACCCAGTGATTGAACACCCAGTGGGCTGCCTTCCTGACCTGCCAGTGTCTGGGGGGGACCATGGCAATGATCAAATTGACCTGTGACACTTCCAGCCTTATGCACCTGAATGCTGGTGTGAGACCTTCCGGAGGCCCCCTTCCCTCTGAAACAGAAGCTGGCGACGTTCAAGATGGCGCCTGTCCCATCACCTGGGCCTGGAGAGACAACAACGGTCAATAATCCCCCTGCCAACCATCATGGGCATGAGCCGTGAGCAAGAAAGAAACATTCGTTGCTATCAGCCACCAAGATTTGGGGCTTGTTTGTTACCGCAGTGTAACTTAGCATATCCCGGCAGGTTTGAGGTCCAAATATTCTCAATAATCCCAGAAAAATCACCTGACTCTCCTTCCAGTCATGGCCAGAACATTGCTGGTCCTCAGGTTCTTCTTGGTGGATCTGATCTAGTTTTCCTGGCCAATCCCTGGACTGTTTCAACACGTCCACCACACCCCTGACTCAGAAAGCCCCCCAGCTGCTCACTCCGGGGTCTGGCCCCATCCGAAATGGTTCTTGCTGAGAGGGCTGTGATTTCAAGCCAGGCTGAGCAATGGCAGTGAACGGGTGACCTCCAGGGAAGGCCTCTCCTGGAAGTGTGGGCCCCAATTGGCATAAAAAGCTGTTTTCACACTTGCCTTATTTTTTGCTGAGAGCTGCTGGTCTCTTCTGGATGTGAAGCTGGCAGGGAGAAATCTCTCTCCCCGGAATGCTCTGTGTTAAGCAGGGAGCGGAGGTGTGTGTGCATAACCTTGTGGGTGCAGCCCTCTCTCCTCGTCCCTGTGAACCCCGTGCGCATGCTCTGCACACCCTGTGTGGACCAGCCCTATGTGCCCTAGGGCTGGGCAGCCCACAAAACGAGCATCCCTCAGCTCCCGAGCCCGGCAAGCTCGATGGGGAGGTGGTTTTTAACAGCCTCCTGTTTATCGATTTCTGTGCGGTGAGGTCAACTTCAGCTCCCTCTGCCATGGAGGGAGGCTAGAAACCCCATCTATTTCCTGTGGGCTCTTGGCAGTGTGACCAGCTCCTTGCTGGCTGCGTGACCTTGGGCAAGTCACCTCACCCTGGGTCTCAGTGGCTTCCACATCCCTGTCCCCTGGTGATGACATCTACTGAAAGCCCACAGGGCACTTTCTCAGTGGCTGACATGCAGGAGCATCCTACCTCCTCCCCACGCAGGTGCGACTGTTACCTACTCCTGTTTTGCCAGATGAAGATATTGAGGCACAGGGAGGTTAAATAATATAATGGAGGTCACAAAGCTGGTGGCACTGGATGAGAGAAAGCGCTAACGCAGTGCTCACCTCTGAGGAGGGCTCAGTAGCTGACGGCTCACCACCCCCTTTACTTGGGGCACCACTTTCCCAGCTTGCATGCCCTGTCCCCATTTGCCCCTGGCCTTTGTTATCACCCTCCCTGACCTCATTCCCTGATGGGGAACAGCGCCAGAAGGCCGTGGCCGGCCATGTCCACAGCCATGTGGAGACCTGACCGGCCGGCCTCCCTGCAGGCTTCGGGACCTCACCTGGGACTGGGCAGAAGACTGTGACAGGCAGGTAACAGGGAGCCAGGGCACCCACCGACACAGCGGGGACCACCCCACACACCCCCTCCATCCCCCAGGCGGCTGCCCCTCAGTGCCATTCCTGGGCTTCGCCTCTGCTGGTCCAGCACCCACTTGGGCCCCGGCTGAGAGCTCACGGCTTCTCCCAGTCCTGAGTCCCTCAGAGCAGCAAGCTGCCGTCCCATCTGCTGGGTGCTCCTCCTCCCAGCTGCCCCAAGGTGGGCCCCCAGCACATGGCACAGCCTTCAATCATAGGGAGCCCCATGGGGGCCAGGAGTGGCCCCCGCGGGTGAGCCCACGACATGAACATGCCACTGAGACCAGCAAGTGATGCCAAAGACAGGTGTCTCGGCCACACTCGTGCCTGGACCTGGTCCATGCCCCGTGATGGGGTGGGGTCCGATGGAACCTAGACGCCAGCCAGGGACCCAGGTGTGCTGGGCACAGTGACACTCTGGTCACGTCCCCTTCTCAGGGCCCCTGCCAGCAGGACACTGCCGTCCCCTCCCAGCGGTGAAGTGATCAGTGAGAGCACCCCCAGGCCGGAATGGCGGGGCAAAGACCTCACCGAACTCGGGGCTTGACTCCTGGGGAAAGTGGCCCTGCCTCTGAGAAATCCACTCAGCCCCGGAGGACGGAGAACACCGCCCAGCGTGGGTGTTCGGCCTTCAGCGAGCACCACGCCCTCCCACCCCCTGAAAGCTATTTCTGCAGCTTCCTGGCTTGGTTCCTCTCGCTCCACCCCCACCTCCGTCCTGGGTTAGACCTGAACCGATGGAAACAGAGGCCCCCAGAGGCCACATGCAGGGCAGGCCCTGGCGAGGAATGGAAGGGGCCCCCTTGTGGAATAGCATGGGGGGTGTCAAGAGGCCCCTTGGCTGGGTGAAGACCCGATTTAACCCCTGGGATGCCAGTTAAAAGGGAAAACTGGGAAAATCAGAACAATTGTGATTCAATCTGCCTCTCTCCATCTGAGCAGAACCTGCTGGGGCTCCCCCCCGGCTCTTCCCTGGGCTCTGGGGGTTTCTGGCAACTTCTCCCATGGCAGAGACCCTACAAAGCTGCAGGGGCAGACGGCCGTGTGCAGTCATTCCCCCTGCCTGGAGGGGCCAAGCACCTGTGACAGCCTCCATCTTACTTCCTCTAGAGCAAGGTGGAGGACTAAGAAGGCACCCCATTGCCAAGGGGACAAGCCGTGGGGATCATTAAATGACACCACAGACCCAAAGGTCCCAGCCCAGAGCTTGTCTGCCATCCCCGCCACCTGCCAGCCCTGGGACAGCCTGACCACCGCCCCTCCCCCCCACAGTACCCCACGGCAGCCACCATGCAGACCCACCCTGGTGGCCAAGCATGGGAAGAATGAGACCCCTCCCAGAGGGGTTCATGTTTTTGTCACACATTCAGAGATTATTTCTATTCGTTTTTTCTTAAGAGCTTCTACCTTTGACTCCTGTAAGAAATCTACCTTCTAAAAGTCCACCTGGGATCCTGGGGGAACTCTCATGATGACCCTATTTAAAATAGCACCCCTTACCCCCATCTGCCTGGATTCCCAACGAGTCTCTGCTGCTTTATTTTTCTCCATGGCATTTAGTGCTCCAAAACACACTCTGTTTATCCTGTTTAGCATCCGCTCCCGTCCCCACTCCCAGTAGCACAGAAGCTCCCTGAGGGAGCGCTGTGTCTGCTTTGTTTACTCTGAATCCTCAGAACCCGACGCTGCCTGGCATGCCGCGCAAGTGCTCAAATCAAAATGATCCTTTCCTCAGAAGAGGTGACACTCTCTCAGCAGGTTGGGGAAGGAGGACCTTGGGGTCCCCGTAGCTCTGGGGACAGGCCGCACCTGTCCTGGGCTGGAGTCAGTGCACCCCCATCCCCATCCTCACTGCAACTTGGGAGGCCCTGGGCCCGGACCTCCAGGTGGGTGGGGGGGATGGGGGGGCTTTCTCCAAGCTGCCCAGCGAGTGTTGGCGTCTGACTTCCACCGAGCTCTTCCTCACCCCGAACAGACCGGCACCCGGCAGGTGGTCAGCCACCCGGAACCTCCAGCTCCGCCCCGGACCCGTGGGGCCAGACTCTGTGTTTTAGCAAAATCCCTGGGTCCTGCGAGTGCACGGTTCCATTTCAGAAGCCCCAGTGGCCTGCCTGCAAATGTCCTCTTCTCCCAGCCTCAGGGAAATGCTTTGCTGAAACCATCCTGATTTTTTTCCCCCTCTGCAGCTACTAAAACAGCACCGGGAACTGGGAGGAATGAGCCTTAGTGTTACCGCAGGCGGAAACGGTGAAGGGCAAACCCAGCAATTAGCCGTGGAGAGTGGGGGGCCGAGGCGGGCACGCTGGAGAGCCGAGCGCCCAGGAAGGGTAGCAGCCGTAATTGCAGGGTGTGCGGGCTGCGGGGACGGACAGGGGGAGGACGCACTGAGAAGGCAACCACCTCTGCTGGAGCGTCTGTCGGGGTTGAGGACCCAGGGCGATGGCAGGGGAGGAGCCGGGTGACAGAGCTGCAGCAGAACATGTGAACCCCGCAGCCCAGGGGCCTCCTGGGGCCTGCACCCAGCCCTCCCCCCAGGCCTGCAGATTGGCCCCGGCCTGCTGGGGCCTTTGTTTCTGCTCGGCCGGACCCCTCACTGCCCCACCCTCCGTGGATGACACCCAAGGAACGCTATCCCAGGTACCTGCAGAGACCTGCTCCACGCTTCTTGACGGCTGAGGGTCAGGCTTCCAGCTGGTGGCTCTGTTTGCCACATCTGAATTGGTTCCAGAGAGTTTTAAGCCTTCAGAGTGATATTCAAAAGGGGGGCCCCAGCAACCTGGGGGTTCCATGGAGGGGTGTGGAGGCAACCACCAGAGCAAGGAGGCCAACTTGGGGGACTTCCTGCCCATCTCCCATGTGGCACACCCCAATTTCACCCAGGAAGCTCTGCTCTTGTCTGTTTTATATATTGGAATTCTGAATGAGGCTTCACTTCAGAAATAAGTTCCTGCTACTTGTAAAAGAAGAGAGGGAAAATGTGTTAATCCCATGCACTGTCTCCTTTTACAGATCGGAAGCTAAGGGGCATGCCCAAAGTGACTTGGTAAGAAGTAAGGTCTATCCTCCTCCCTCCACTTCACGGCCGCAGAGAAGGGAACCCCAGGTTTGTCTCCCCGTGTAGATGACCAAAGCCTGCTCGTTTTCATTGCCTAAAAGAAGAGGAGGATGCTATCCAGATAGTTAACTCCCCCAAAGGCACACAGAGCTTGGAGGCCCTTCCAACCTCTTGTTCTCTCGATCCAGCTTTGCTTCATCCACTGCCAATCAGTCATGGGAAGGGGGGCAGGCACCATGCTGGGTGCAGGCACCAAGATGCCCCCCACCCTGGGCCACCCAGAAGTGGCCCTCCTGGGGCTTAGAGTCCCACAGGGGACCCAGACAGGAAGCAAAAGTGGATTTGATTTCACCCGTGATCAGTGCATCCAAGGAAAATGGAACCAGTTGGGGTCAGAGGGGGTTAATCATCTACAGCTCAGGCTGCCCCTCGTCCCAGCCTTCAACCCGGCACCTGTCTGCCATCCCGAGGCCATACAATCCAATTCATCCTTCCTGCTTCCAGGCAAGGCCCACTGCTTCCAGCAACCTTCTCTGTACTCCCAGCCGCAGGCCACTGCCTGCCTTGAGCTCCCAGGATGGCCGCCCCTCCCATGAAGAGGACCCCATTCTGCCCATCCCCACACTTGGCAAACCCCTTCTGCCATGTACATGGGAGGCCCAGTCGGCCCTCTGTCGTGTTGAGCTACTGTAGGATGAGCCTCTGAGATTAATTTGAGTGTGACCTTGGGGAGATATGCAACTCCTCTGGGTCCCCCAGTCCTTGGCTGTAAAATAGAAAGCACCAGAAGATCTCTCAGTGACCTGACCTCTGTGGCCTGATGCTCTCCCTCCAGGGCCACCTTCATGGAGGCTGTCAAGTCATAGACCACATGAGGACACTGGCACTTGGGCCACCCCCAAGGGGACTGTCTTCTGCTCCCCAGCGTTGTCCCAGTCACCCCCCATTCTCCCTACAGCGTGGGTACATATCAGAGTCCCTCTGTGGCATCTTCTACCTGGCCCTCGGCTGGAGCAGTAGAAGCCAAGGCCAAGGGCAGTAAGCCTCCCGAGTCTCCCCTGCACCCTGCTCCCAGGAGAGCTTGTCTCCAGTGGGAGAGTGAGGGACACACGCAGGCAAGGTGCCAAGTGATGGAGGCAGCTCCAGTCAAGGCAGTAAGTATGGGAGACCCGTGTGGCCTGAGCCACGTCTTGCCAAAGGCACTCCAGCGCTCCCTGCTGCCCCCTGGCTTGGCTCTCCCTCCCCGACCCCTCCGGATACTTGCTTTCTCTGCATCTTCCCAGGATGGCGGACAGCCTGGTTGGGACAGCAGGAGCCACTGGCTTTTCCATGTCGTCCTCCTCGTGCGCCCAGCCTCATGCCAGGGCTATGATTTGGACCTAACTGGTGTGGGGTCTGGGGTTGGGCAGCAAGGTGAGACCACGGCCCATGGGAGAGGAGCAGAGCTGGATGGAGAGATCAGCCCCATCACTGCCTGGGAAGCCCTCAACCACAGCTCAGGAAGACCAGGGAGGGAGATGGGACCAGCTTCACAAAACCCCAGGATACAAGGCAGGCAGATGCCCTCGGGGCCAGAGAC
Source organism: Neomonachus schauinslandi (assembly GCF_002201575.2). Lineage (NCBI taxonomy): Eukaryota > Metazoa > Chordata > Mammalia > Carnivora > Phocidae > Neomonachus > Neomonachus schauinslandi. Next base: position 125,796,744 of record NC_058411.1, on the reverse strand, counting down.
CCCACAGGGCTCCCTGGGGCCTCTCCCCATCACCCCTTCTGGCCCCCGGTTCCCAGGATCCTCCCCATGGACCCACTCCGATCACTGCTCCCCCCCTCCCAGCCCGTGGCCCCCTCCGGCCATGAGAAAGCACCTGGCATCTGCTGCAAGCTGGGAGAGGCAGAAAAGCAGCCAGCCTGGAGCCTGGTGCCTGGGCTTTCACCAAGGGCCGGGCTTTCCTGCCTCCTTCATTTGCAATGACTTCCCACGTGGGAGGTACCCCGATGCCTGGAGTCAGGAGTTAAGGAGAGGGTTCAGCACTAGGTCACTGAGTCCGGGAGCCTGCCTCACCATCCCTGGTTGTCAAGGTTCGTTCCCAAGGGAACAGCAACCTTGTACAGTGGTTCCCTGAGCGCCCCCCCCCGCCCCCCGCCCAGTCTGTGGATTCACCTTCCATGGTTTCCGTTACCTGTGGTCAACAGTGTTCTGGAAGCAGATGATCCTTCTTCTGACATCATCGAAGGTCAGTAGGAGACTAATGCTACGTTGTCACTCACTTCATCTCATCAGAGGCATTTTTTAAAAAATTTATTTATTTATTAAAGATTTTATTTATTTGTTTGAGAGAGAAAGAGAGAGAGCAGGAGCAGGGGGAGGGGCAGAGGGAGAGGGAGAAGCAGACTCCCCGCTGGTCAGGAAGCCCGACATGGGGCTCAATCCCAGGACCCTGCGATCATGACCTGAGCCGATGGCAGACTCTTAACCGACTGAGCCTCCCAGGCATTTTATCATCTCCAGAAGGGTGCATACAGTACAGTAAGATAATTTGAGAGAGAAACCACATTCACATAACTTGTATTAGAGTGTATTGTTATAATTGCCCTATTTTATTATTAGTTACTGTTGTCCATCTCCTACTTGGCCTAATTTATAAACTCAACTTTATCATAGATACGTATGTATTGGAAATCCGTGGTTTCAGGCAGCCACTGGGGGTGTTGGAATGGATCCCTCGTGGATAAGGGGGGTCTACTGGACTCCAGACCTGGGCTTGCCTCTCAGAGCACCTTTAGCCAAACTTAAGTGCTTTTCCCCAGCTAATGTGATGAGCAGCATCTCACCCTGAAGTCTGGAGACTTTTCCTGAGTCATCCTGGGCCTCTGGGCTGCCTGGAATGGCCGTGTGGCTAACACAGCCTTCCCTGTCACCCTCCTGCTGCATCTGCTCCTTGCGTGATGCGGGGAGCCTGGGTCATGCTGCTAAGTGGGCTGTGTGACAATGATTTATTTTAACATCCAGATTTCCACCCAGTTGCACCAACTGTGTGATGACCCTCTCTGTGAATGCACGTTGCAAAGGAGGTGGCCGGGCGGCTCCCCGATTTGGGGATGGGGAGGGGTACCTGCAATTTCCCTGGACTCATCTCATGCCAGACTGCCCAGATAAAAGCAGCCCCTTCACGACACCCCAAACCAGAGCTGGCCTAAGACCACGCATCCTCAGACCCAGGCTGTAGGTCCCCATCTGGGGCGGGTTGGAGGCTCCTGTCCTCCCCGCCCCCACCCTGGCCTCTAAGAAGTTCTGACATAATGAAAGGAGGTAAGGGGGGTAGGTACCCAAAATAAAGGCCTCTGAGGATGAAAGCCCGAATCCAGTCTTTCCACTGAAAAAAGACTTCCATTTGTTCTTGGGTAGAGTTTAAAGAACAGAGTATTGTCCTTGTAAAATGGTTTCATTTTAAGCCTTTACTTTGGGGGTTTGTTCTGGTTTTGTGCTTTCTCTCCTCCCTGTGGCAGCTACGCATGAAAGGCTGGGGTCAGGCCAGGCATGTTGGGGGGCGGGAGCTGCCGGCTTCTCTTTGATTTCCCCAAGAACAGCGGGAAGCTCGTTCTACCTGGAGATGTCTGGCTGTCTCCTTCGGGCCGGTCCCAGACTTTGCTGAGAATAATTCCTCCTTGAAAAAAAAACATAACAATTCCCATTAAATGTTTCAGATCGTCCACGCCAAACTCAAAGCTCAGAGAGAGGGCTTTGAAGGCTTTTCACTGAACAAAAATAAAACCCTTTGCAGACATTGGAGGAATGTTGCTGAAATATCTCCCAGGTATATAGGAAAACGGCCGAGATATGGGTGTGGCAGAACAACAGCCCCCCCACGCCGCAGGTGGGGAAGGCTCGATGAGCAAATGGTAGAAACGAGGAACGTGGCTGGGAGACAGCCTGCTTCTCGGGAGATTTCAGTTTTTATGATTTGATCTAACACTGGGTCAGTGTTGCCACTACTGATTACCTCCATTAATGAGGGAAGCAGATAATCCCAGACAAGGAGTAATCCCCACACCCGAGGCTCACCTCCTTCCCACCTCCCACCTTCCGAAAAGATGGTTGGGGAGGAGGGGTCCCAGCCCCAGGGGAAACCCCAGAGTGACACGGGGGAGGCTCTGCAAGGTAGTTCTGAGCCTGGAGCCTAAACCAGACACACCCAAGTTTGGTTCACTCATCCACTGATTCATTCACTCAGTAAACATTTACTGAGCATCTACTCTGTGGCCAGGCATTACTCTAGGGACTGGACACACAGTAGTAAACAAAATAATTCCTGCCGCCCACGCTTGCAGACATCAGCTGCACGGTCCAACAAACTCAGACCACCTGATGGTCCTCCCCCTGGAGAGCACTTCTCAAACTGGAAGGTGCAGACAAATCACACGGGACCGTGTTAGAAGCAGAAGCAGAATCTGATCGGGAGCTGAAGAGGGGCCTGAGGCTCTGCATTTCTAACCAGCTCCCAGGCGCTGCCGCGGCTGTTGGCTCATGGGTAGAGCATCGAGCTGTCTGGGCTCCATCCCAGCCCTGTCATCTGCTGTGTGAGCTTGGGCAAGCGTTTCAACCACAGTGCTCTGCTCTATACAAGAGAGGTTGAAATTGTCCCCACTGCACAGAAATGCATTATGGAAATAAATTTCCTTCTTTTTTTCTTCTTTCCTTAAGCATGCTTGAAGCCTGCTTTTTCATCACTATACAGAGGCTCAGCGATGCCTCTTTGTAGCTTGGTCTTGTGCTGAATTTCCCTGTCTTTCCTGCCCTACCACTACATCTGCTTGGTTCAGGAGGCTCCTTCCAGACCCGAGAAGGTGGAAGGGTGCACAGCTTTGTCCTCAAATGCCACCACTTGGGGCGGCTGGGCACAGGGATGGGAGGGCTTCTCCATAACAGTGGTGCAGAGAATTGCATCATCCACATCCACCGAGCCGCTGGGGAACCAGAACAGGAAGCTGTGGACGACAACATCATACAGGGACCATTGGGATGTCCCAGAAAGATGGAAGAGCAGAGGGTTATTCAGCACCCAGGATATGGAGTCAGACTGCCTGGGTGCAAATCCTGGCTCTTCTCCTGAAGATCTGGGTGATCTTAGGCAGGGTGCTTAACCTCCCCACACTTCGTTTTTCTTTTGGGTTAAATGGGTTCATACTAGTGCTTATCCCCAGGCTTGGTTGGTCCTCTGTTCCTCTATTTTCTTGAGACCCAATTTGGAAGCAGGTCTGCAAGGGATAGAGACCTCTGTCCCAGGTGGGTGGCATTTTGGTTTGGAGCTTCAGCCTCCTGAGTGGGTGGGTTTGTGATGTGGATGCTCACAGTCACGGTCATGTGGACAAGGCAGAGGCACTCACTGATGCCAACCTCCGTTCCAGCGGAGGTCAGAATGTCTCCAGCCCTGACAGTTCCAAAGGGGAAAGAACGAAGAGGAACCTAACGCTCGTGATCCACTGGGCAGGGCAGGGCACACGTCATCCAGTGATGCCTGGGGATTCTTCATCTAAGTACCAAGGCGCCTGAGAACCCGAGCTGGAGTCAGGAACAGGCAGAATCAGCCGCTTCCCCCTGCCTTCAGCATCTTCCTGGGGTGCAGAGCAGGAGCCCCCGGTCTCAGTGGGAACCCAGATCTGTCTCTGATTGGGTGGCAACTACAAAGACACCGGGTAATTCGTTCAAGCCCCCTGGGTCTTGGGTTTTTATTGTATATAACGAGAACATTGGGATGCTGGCTCCTAATGACAAGGAGACACCCGTCTCCTGTGGACCAGGGGCTAGAATATGGCTGTAGCGGGTGGGGGAGTTCACCTTGTTCTAGTCCTACCTCAAACCTAGGTGGAGGCTTCCTCGCCTACAGAAACACCATGCAGAACTAAGGCATATTCACACTTAAAAAGTATTATTTATCTGAAATTCAGTCTTAACCAGCATCCCATATTTATTTGATCGGGCAACCCTACGGCAGACCCCATGCTCACCTGGAGTCTCCGCCCCCAGCTCCTCAGCCCCACCTCCAGCCCTCGGAAGCCCCCCCCCCCCCGCCCCGGGGCCCCCCCCCCCCCCCCCCCCCCCCCCGGGGTGGGGCGGAGTGACATG